>NC_065919.1:3755814-4076343 GCF_024586455.1 Bactrocera neohumeralis
TTATTTTTTTTTTACTTTTTCCAAAATGCATTAAATGCTATATGCAACGAAACATAATATACAGATAACCATACCGAAAAATTTTACATAAAATTATCATACATTTTTACGTATTATTTACATGTCATTATGACAGAGTTGCTTTTCTATTTCACATGGCTGTAAATTGAAGCGATTTCGACCATGGCTTCAAAATGACGATTTCACTGTTGTGTAATTTTTCGAGTACAAAAACAAAAAAAAAGCAAGTGTATATTTTAAGTTACGGAAGTGATGTAAATACGAACACAAATACATATGTATATATACACATTTATGTATGTAAGTACTATATGTAAGCACATGGGCAGCGAATAAAAACGGACTAAATAATATGCATATGACATTTTTCAAAGAGCTGACCCGAAAAATAAAACAAAAATATAGAGACAAAGGTAGAAACGAAAACAGAAAAGTAGTAAAACATTAGGTAGGTTAAATAAACATAATGGAAATCCATGTGCTTAAATAGCAATGGAAATCTAGATAACTTAAGATATTATTTTTTAAACTTTTTCTAATTAAAATATTTTTTTTTTAATTTCTAATTATAATAATTAAATTTTTATAATATTTTTTTTTAAGTTCTTACGTTTATAACTACAATTTTTTTGTTTTATTTATTGTTTTTATAATGTATTTTTTTATTTTCATTATATTTTCTTTTTATTTTTATAATTTTATTATTATTATACTTTTTTTTAAATATCTTACTTTTAAATATGATATATTCATATAATTTTTCTTTTGGTTTACTATTTTTCTAATTATTATTTTTTATTTCAAATTTTCATAATTAAATTTTCTTTTATAAGTTTTTTAATATTTATATTTATAATTTAATATTTTTATATTAATTTTTTTTGTTTTAAATACCTTATTTTTATAATTTTATTATTATTATTTTAAAAATTGGTTTTGAATTATATTTAAATAATTAATAACGTTTATAATTTTTTTTACTTCTAAATATGATATATGTTTTTTTTTTAATTTATTATATTTACAATTATTATTATTATTTTTATTTCCAAATTATTATAATTAAAATTTATTATTATATTTATAGTTTTATATTAATTTTTTTAATTCTTAATTTTTATAACGTAGCGAAAAGAAGAAATGACTGGCGCGTTGTTGTTAACTCGGCTACAATCGCGTTAGCGGAGTCTACGCCAATTAAGAAGAAGAAGAATTTTTATAACTTTAATTTTTTTTTTATTTTTATTGAAATTTTTTAAATTTATGAAATTTATATTATATACAAAATTTGCAGTAATGGTATTTTTAATATATTTTTTAATTTTATAATTATTTTCTTTTCTTTTCGTTTATTTTAAATATATAATATTTAATGTTATTTTATTTTTTTTAATATTGTTTTATGTGGCTAAGCAACCGATGATCAACGCTGTTGTAAATTTTGTGAAACCGCAACTGATATATTACTTAACGCTTACTTTTTACAATACAAGCCACCATTTGTTGCGTGTGTGTTTTTCCCCACAAACTACCCAAAATTGGCTTTAAGCATACCTTATTGGGTGATAAGTTAGCGTGTCGTCGACGCTAAGTGATGGCTCGATCACTCGTGTGACTGATTCCACTAAGGCCCTGCTTGTTGTTGCACGGTCTGAACATTTAACACAACAAATGCGCGCTGATCACCAAAATTAGCTGTCAACCAAAAGTGCAAAAAAAAAACCAGAAATTAACACGAAACTCCCCCGAGACCGCAGTGAAGCGGAGTTAGTGACTACACTGCAACTAAACGAGCGATCGCGCCAACGCGATCAGTTGTCGTGTAAATATAAATACATAATTTGAAGTCATTGTGATAAATAAATGAAAGTTTCGCGATTTGCTGTTGTTGCTTTTTTTAATGTCTGTAAGCATTAAAGATGATTAAACAAGAGGCTTTAATAGCCTAAACTCCCCAAAAAAAATGGTGAAAAGAAAATCAAGCAACAAAAAAGGGTTGTCAATGCGAAAGCGGAGTATTACGTAAGGTTGTCGTGGCATATATTTGTATGTAGTTTTCACCAAAAAGGAGGCGTCTATGAAAATTGTGCGGCATGCGCGAGCTGGTTGGCCTGGCGCTTTCCCGCCATTGTTTTCACGCTTCAATAAGAAAAAAGTGAAAAGGTAAAAAATTTAAATGTAAAATAATATTATAAAAGAAAGAGTGGCAGCGTGAAAAAGCGTGGGCGGCTGATAATGCCAGCGGCGCACGACAGCTTTTCACTGCGCAAAGCCTAAAACACGCTTCCGCATGCAACGCTGCTCTTTCACTTTTCACTTTATAAACATAATAGAGAAAAGAAAACAATTAAAGCGGGCTGTGCGAGCGGTAAGCGCGTGGGATAAACCACCACAAGAAGAGAAAAAACAAAACAAAGCACAAATTATACAAATTTTAAATCCAACAAAAAGCCGTGAACTAAGCACAGGAGTTGTATAATAGTTTTCACAAAATTTCGAAAATATCCATGCAACACAAACAGCAACAAAGATTACCAAACAATAATACAGTAAAAATGATAAAAAAAAAACTTAAAAAGAAATGGTAACAGCGCGATCACCTAAAAGTCGCTGCGCATGCGCAAACGCCAACTAGCGAGGTGCGCGAAAGTCAGCCAAAGCGCCGGCGCGCTCATGTGCATGCGTGTATATGTATATATGTATGTGCGGTCGCTATTAATATACGATCGCCGCGCTCACAAATCAATTAAAATAAAAAAGAGCTGCGCGCAATGCACACGAATAGAAAGCGCGGCGCGAAAGCTGAGAGCGACGAAATCAGCACGTGAAACGCGTGAAATGCCAATGAACGAGAGTTTTGCGAACACAGCCGAACTCAAAATAGTAAAAAGTGTCAGCGGCCAAGCAGGCGCATAGCCGCCTTAGTTTATGGGAGAAATGCAAACGACACACACACACACATGTGTGTTATGTTAAAGCGCAATTGAGCGCACAGTGGCGTTAGAGCGCGTCACCGATTTAAATACACATACATATGTACATGTGTGTGTGTGTGTGTTAGACGGATTTCTCCCTTGGCAAGTCAAGCCGGGTGCAATAAAGGCAAATAAGCGTCTGCTACAATTTCAACTTTTTTCGCCCACTTTTACATGGCGGTGAGAGTTGGTACGATTCACGCGTTGGATATCACCAGCTGGTGAGAGTGGAAAGGCAGCACGTTTAAGCACATGGCTATCACTTTATTTTGGTTTTCTCTTACTCTTTCTGCTTGTTTTTTTTTTTTGGTTTTGTTGCTTTACTCCCATTTGTATTGATTGCAAGTTGGCGGCGGCATGGACTTTTTCGTTCACAAGGCGCTTGTGCGCTTTCTTTGCCGCTTTTACCTTTTCTATGCACTTTCTATACAAATGGCAATATACATACATATGTGCGCGCATATATAAGAAATGGTAATGAAAAACTAACAGCAACAATAACAATAGCAACGCATACAAACGCTTCATCTAATGCGTTACAATTTGACCATTTGTAAGCGGCGCGGAGCGGCGCAAAGCGGCATGGCGCGGTGTATGCGCGTTAAGCAGCGCCTGCAATTGAGCTGAGAGAAAGGTAGAGGTGGACACCAAAGTGTGCACATACGCCTGTATGTATGCGTGTAAGTGGTGTGCGCTTGAACGCTCAGTGGTTTGTCGGTGAAAATGAAAATTTTCTTCATTTGTTTATGGTTTTCGAAATGGTGAAAATTTGCTAAGGAAATTCGGGCGCCGCCGCGTGAGTTTAATCAGTGGAAAGTGAGGGAAAAGCGCTTGCTACTGCATATAAAATGATTGCTTTTGAAAGTATTTAGGGGCAGCTCGGTGACAGTAATGGTTTAAGTGTTGTTTAGGCATTTCCAAAATCGAACTGTGAGCATTTACATGTGCTGAGGGAAAAGAAGTTGAGAAAATGCTTTCTAATTCGGGTGGTTTTTACAAGCGGTTCAAGGTTTAACTTTTCTTTAGAATGTTGCACATTGCTTAATCGGCATGTAGTTGCTTTCGATTCACTTCTGTCTGCTTTAATTTATTTTTACAGCAAAAAAAAAAAATAAATAAATAGACAATAGTTGTATAAGTATGTGTTGCTAGAGAAATTATTTCTAATAAGAAATAATTATTTCACTTTACTTTAGGTTTAAAAATATTTACAGAAAAATTAAACTTCAAATGTTGCTGCAACAATATTGCCAGCAACATTTTATTATAAACATAAATGTTGCTGCAGCAAAGTTGCTAAGCAAATTTTTTTAGCAAAATCAAGTAAACACTTGATTTTTGGCTTAAATCCAAAAACAGTTAGTTTTTCTTTCTATGTCCAGCAGTAATGTTGCATGTAATAATGCTGCCATGTTATAAGCTGCAAAGTGTATGTGTACATACGCGTACATATGTATATAAAAACATCGCTCACTACCGCGTGAAAACACGCACAATTGAATGAAGAAAATCCATATGAAAACCCAAAGAAAACGCATGACATTTTTTGGTTGTTGACTTGTCGCATGCAACGGCGGACCACAGTTCAACAACTCCTGCTGCTAGCGCATGCAAACATTGAACAATCATTCCGCGGCAATTATCAGCGGTTTAACCGGCAACAAGAAAGGGGCAATAATCGTAAACAAAGGCAATCGGGAGCACACGCTGACAAACGGCGGCGGAGGTGCAAGGCAATCGCCAGCCGCAGCAACGCTACTGGCGACACAAATGCGTGAAAATGCAAAAAAAAAAAGACCAAAAAATGGCAACGAAATGAAAGCAACAAATGAAATGCGGCGAAAATGCATAGCTACGCGCATATTCTCTCCACGTGGGATACTCTCTCTTTTTGTCGTGCGCGCTTTTCCTCAGCGGCGGCGACGGTGACGCCGGCCGCTTTTGCTGCACATTGACTTTAAGCGCGTTCACCGGTGAAATGTGGATGCTACTTTTGCGCCAATTGTTGTTATTTTATTGTGTTGTTGCTGCAGCTGTAATTGCAATTAAATTTCATTTTTAGTGAAAACTTTAATGTGCAACAGCGCCACTCGTTTTGTTGTTGTTGGGGTGTGTTGCATTTTGAGTGTGGTTTTTATTTCTTCACTGCTACTTTTCCCGCCAATTACGTACTTGCATTTGATTTGACAGACTTTCGACGGAGGAAATTTTTTTTAAATATTCCTAATTTTTTTTTAATTTTTGTGAATTTTTTTTTGTTCCAATTTTAGTTTTTTGTTTTCTATTTCATTTTTAACAATTATTAGTTTCGTTTTTACATTTTGACATAACCTCAAAAAGCTAATGATATTACTTTTGAAAAGAAAAACAAAAATTTTAAGAAAATAAGGTAAAATATAAATAATAATAATATAAATAATTAATATATAATTAATGAAACAGAATAAACAAATTAAATAATTTTAGATTATTTAACTAATTTTTTATCTATTGCAGCAAGCTTGAATTTCAAAATTTTTGTTTTTTGTTTTTGCAAAGTACCGAACATTTTCTTAGCAAAAGTTCAAAATATATATATAACACAAATATATTGGTGCGTTTTGACAAAAGTTAGCCCCCACTAAACTCTCCAAAAGTCCATGAACCATTTGATACCTCTCCTGCATCAGGTCCAAGTAAACAAATGTATTAAGATAACACCAAGTCGTAGGACATAAACGAGTGCACCTTTTTTAGGTCAATGAAAGTGTAAGAATTAATAAAAAAAATATACATATGTATAAATATTATAGATTTGGCACATTGATATCATAATAAAAACTAGCAACAAACAAACTCAAAGTGGCACTCAATGAAGCAAAGGCATATTTATTGCTATTGATAAGAAATCAAAGCGATTAGTTCTCCATTTTTTACCGCCGAATTATGAAATTACGAAAATAAAAGCTATCATTGACCCAAATTGATATTCGGCAACAATTGTTTAAAGCTGACTATGCAATTTTTCAGGCATGAACATATTATGAAATGATGATGATGTTGATTCACACGCTACTGTACTTATTAATAAAAATAATATTTTGCGAAAATTGTTAACAATAAGTATATATGCATATGTTTTTTAATTGTAAATTAAAAAACCTATTGCAGAGAGCTTTTTAAAGAAGTAAATAATTAAAAAAAAAAATTACCAAAAAAAAAAAGAAAAATAAAACAAATATGTTTAAATATAATAAATAAGCATTTGCAAAACCAAAAATAAAATAAAATAAAAATAAAAGCCTAAGAAATAAGAAAATAAAAATAATATAGCAAAAAAAATATTTTTTTTGAATGTATAAATATTAAATTTGATTAAAAACATACCGTTTTAGATACTTATTTTTTTAATGAAATTTTTTTCTGATTCATAAATAATTTTAAAATATATTTTCTAGTTTATATGTATATATTTTTAAAATTTTTTTTTAGTTTATAAGTATTTTTTGTTATTTTATATATATTTTTTCTAGTTTATACTATTATTGATTTTTTTTAAATATTTATTTCCTTGTTTATAATTACTTTTAAAAATTTTGTCTTTTTTCTTACTTTATAAATATTTTTAAACTATTTTTTCTAAATTTGAAACAAAATTTTCAACCAGAGTGTCAATTTTTTAGTTAAACAAATATTTTTTTTGTTTCTATCAAAACAAGGATATAATATTATACCAAAAAGTTATAATTTATTTGATATGTTTTAAAGATAAAGAAGAGATCGATTTAAAAATATTTTCGATACAAAACGAAAATACTGGTTTAACTAAAAAAATCACTTTTTCTTGAAATAATTCCTAATGCAGAAAAAATTCTAAACTAGAAAAAGTATTTATCTCTTTTAATACTTTCTTTTTTTCAACGAATTAACTTCACGAATGCCAAAATTAGGATTTTAGAATTCAAATTGTTTATTTTAAATTTTTTTAAGTACACTGACAAAAATTAAGAACAAAAATCAAGTGCAAAGAATTTCAACATCACCGCTCAAAAGCACTGCAATAAATTCTAAACAATCCTTAAAGGCCACTTGAGTGCGATGCGTGCGTGATTAAAGCAAAATGCCGTTCATTTTTCCAATAAATTGCGCCTTTGATGTGAGAAGCTCGAATTACCACTTGGGGAAAATTGAACGACTGTATACTTAAGCGATCGACTTCGCAATAAAGATGTAAATTTAAGGCACATAAACTGTGTGAAATATGGCAATGTACATGGAATCAAGGCAATTATGAACGGAAAAATCTAAAAAGCAGAAACAATATTTCAAGAAACTCGTAAACCCTATTTGAGATCGTTTAAGAGAAAAACACGAAAAATATTGTTTAAGGAAAAAAATCACTTCTACCAAACGCTATCAAACTGACGCCGAACGAGGCAAAGAATCACAAGCCTGCATACCTATACACCCACTCCGGTGCTTCAACTGACCAGCTCTGTTCAACCCAAACTGGGCGGAATTGAGTACAAACTGCCACACTCTACGTTGTTTGGGAGTGTGTGTGTATGTGTGTGAATCAAGAATATTTCGGAATTTGAAGCGGCACAGCGCCACTTCGAGGGAGTAAAGTGCAGAGTAAAAGTGCAAAACGGTAAAAATGTTGCTGCAGAGAATGCGGGGCGCGAGGCGAAACGAGTGAAAATTGAATAACTTCACCGCTTAACCTCATAACTTAACCTCAAAAACACATAGTAAAGTAAGTCAAGTCAACAAACCGTAGCCAGCTGCTAAGTGGTGGTGGTGTTGTTGTTGCTGGTAGTGATAGTGCTTCGCTTTAATGACAACTAAATGAGGGGAATTGGAATTTGAAGCAGAAATGGGAGGGAAAGTTGGAAAAAAAGCAACGAATTTTGAAAGTGATAAGAGTAGGGGGAAATATTTGATTTTTTTATTTACGGAAAAATATTTTTGATAAAAATTTACTTTTTACAATCAAAAAACGATCAATGGTAAGGAAAATAATAATTTATGGTTATATAAAAAAAATATATATGTATCTTAGCCAAATCGTATCGAAATGAGCAAATTATTGAAATTATTTTTAAAATTGAAAACAAAAAAAAAATATAACTAAAAAAATAGAATAAAAATGTCACATAATTTGCAATAAAAATTTATATCTTAATTAAAGAAATGATAAAAATGATAAATATATGTATATATTAATAAAATATACATAATTCGAAACAAAAAAAAATAATAAAAATTTTTAAAATAACGTGAAGAAAAATTTCATAAACTAAAGAAATTAAAAATATAAGATTAGTAAAAAATTAGAAGTTTCGAAAAAATTAAAGTATAAAAAATTATTATTAAATTATTGCTTTATATATAAATATAAATTATAATAAATATATTTAATAAAAACTTATCGCATTAAAAAAATAAAATATGAAAAATTAAATAAAAATATAAAATCAAATAAAATAAAATAAATATATAACAGTAAATTTAAAATAAATAATATAAATATTTAATCACTAAAAAATAAATAAAAATAAAAAAATCTTAAAATTTTTATATAATTGAAATATTCCCTATGCAATACTTTAAAGGATTTTTATATTTAGCTTCAAGTGCGTTCAATGCATAATGCAGCATTTTGTATGTACGCTTGTATGCACATATACACATACATATGTATGTACGTATGTATGTATATTTTTCTGTACTAAAATGTCAGTCAAATGAGTACGAAACAAAAAAATTAAAATAAATAAAAATAAATAGGCATTAAGCAGCAAAAGTAACACATTCGACGATGAGCAACAACAAAGACCGCCATAAAGTTTAAGTAACAACAACAGCAAAACAAAAAAATGTAATAATAAAGAAAAAAACAAAAACATTTAGGTCATCAATTCATCAATTTACACTCGCGCCAGCAACTCCAGCAGTGCAGCCGCCGCCGCCACCAGCACCATGGCCCCGACACATTGCGGCGATGGACTAAACGGCAAGCAAAACTAGTTGGAGCTACGGCGTGTGTGTGTGCGCGCACAAGAAGAAGTTCTATTCTGTGATTTTTTTTCATCTTACACTTTCTTAGCTTTCTTCGCTGCCGCTTGGTGGTGTTCTTTTCACTTCAATCAAATTTATTTCGGGTGTTTCATGTGTTCCAAGTAGTTCGGCGTTTTGCTTTCGGCTTTGCCGGTTAGCTACTGCAGGCGCACGCTTTTTTATTGAGCACTCTTATGTTCTAATTTTTCGTTTTTGGAGCTTTTGGAAGCTGTTCAACCAGAAGTTTCGTGTGTTGTTGTTGTTGTTCGGCTTTTATAATTCTATTTGAATATTTCATTGTTGTAGTTGGTGGTTTTATCGTTGCTGGGCCGCTACTTCTTTTCATTTTTGGCTATGCGAGAGAAATTATCATCACAAAACACCAGCAACAACAACAATAACAGCAGAAAGGAGGACAGCCGCCAACAGCGCGCGAACTGAGCAAATGAGGATGCAAAGAAAGCAACCAAATGTGGCGTAAAGTGAAAGAAGCACCAATGTGGCTCAATGGCTCGGCGGCGCTGCAGCTCCACGCCGCGCAGCAGACAATTAGAATTGTGAAAGTATGCGCCACATACACACACAAACACACATAGTTGTTGCTCTCTTGCCACCTCTAAGTACTAAGTTTGGTTAGATAATGGAGGTTATGCTCGCAGTGTGGCACTCGTACCACGATGTTGGCCTCGCTTTTCTCTATTATATTTTATTGGCTGCTGATTTGTGTTTTTGTGCTGGTGAAATTGCTGACATTTCGGTCGCTCAAATGAGGTTGCCGTTTGCCCGTTTGGAGATTTTATTTGTCGAACATTTTTTCATTTGTCAAAGTAACAACAAAAAAAAAAACAAAAACAAATTGGTAAACGTAATGAGGTCGATAAATAGATATGGATACTGAGGAAGACCTCCATTTAGGAAATCATTTTATAAATGTTAATATGAGATAAAAAAAATGAAATTTCATTATTCTTCGAATATTTCGTTAGAAAAATTATAAACATTTTTTAATACTGCAGTTGAGGTGAATGGCGTACTTTATGAACATAACCTCAAAATTTTGAGAGGTTAATTTTTTTTAAAGCGATAATATAGTCCAGTCATTTAAGCCTAAATTAGGTAAGAATCTCGGAACTCGATATACCCATTTATATGTCTGTAAATACTTGTATATTGACACCCTAAAGTTTAGGAGGTTAAGAATTCCGAGGTGAACTTATTATGATGACTGAACTAATTAGCCGATTGCTGCTTTTATAGGCTCTTAGAACAACAACTTTGATGAACAGTGTTTGTAAATGACTGCAATTTGTGATCAAGTTTTGAAATAAAATTCAGAAATCTTTAAATTTTAGAAAGTTTGAGCTGATATAAATCAATTAAAGAAAAATTGATGACTGGGATTATATAAAAGCGAAATTTTATCACTTGTTTTGGCTAATATTTTGATTTTTTAATCAGTGACATTTAATAATTAATATATTAATTATAATCGATATAAACACTATTAACGGAGTTAATGTTTTTGTTGGCTTTTGGTTAAAATGAACCCGAGTTATTAACGAAATATTATCTAACCCATTTCAACGCAAAAAAATCTATGGGGAAAAGTTAAAAACATTAACTTAGTAGAAATTTGCTTAAATTCTGGCGAATAAAAATGTAAAAAAAAAATCGATAAATAAGTTGGGTGAAAGAATATAATTAATTCTGAGCAAAAAGTATTAAATAATGTGAAACAAAATTGAAAATTGAAACATATATTACAGTTCAGTAAATAAGTTGAGCGAATTTTATATAAGAAGCACACACTTTTATTAAAACAAAAACATATCGATAAATTTGAATCCAAAAGCTTATAAAAGCGTATTAATAACATAGTAAAAGTTTAATACAAATATAAATGGTTTCTGTACGATATGCGGAAACAAAAAAATATCGATAACAAGTAATCGTAATCGAAACATTTATTCAAATATCGAAAAAATCGATCAATTATGTTTTGCTGTTTTATATTGTTTGTTGACATATTTTGTCTACTGATGTTAATATATAGCAATAGAAATATAAAACAAAAACAACTCCGTAAACACGGCATAGCGCAATTTTGCAGCAAAAAATAAATTACGCGCACACATGCGGAATAAATGGCAGTGACAAATTCAATTAAAAATGAAAATTAGCAGTATTAAAGAAAAATAAACGGTACTTTAGGCCAATGAAGTGGTCAGCCGCTGTGGTTTTCCGTCCCTCGTCATCGAAAATAGCAACTTCTATAAGAATGCCTCAAGTATCAATGGCGTTTATTGTTGTTGCTGAATTTTTATCAGACAGAACAATTTCATTTTTACATACATACGCCATCGCTCAATTATTTGTAAGCTCCACGGCTGTGACATTTAAATGTAATAAATATAATATATAGCAAATACATCTATATATGTATGTATGTATGTGTATATATATGTATGTATGTGAATTTAATCACGCCAGCATTTGCGTATGAAAGCGCTCATGTGTGTGTGCACGAGCACAAAAGTATTTATAAGCTCGCTTTCAAGGCCTCCAAAGGCAAAGGCGACTGGCTTTCGGGCCGCGCCGCGATGATTCAGTGCATGTGTGATCGACTGACTGGCCGCCTACCTCCGCGCGCTTGCAAGTACTTGCGGTTGTTGGCATGTAATTGGCGCATGTGTTGCTTTGATTGGTATTGTTGTTGTCGGCGGCGCGGTCATGGCGGCCGCTATAGCGCTGATAAGCCAGCTACAGTTTCGCAAACAAATTTCTGCAAAAACGATACAAAAGCGCTTGCTTGAGCAGCGCACTGGAGTAGCGGCGGCGAGCACAGCCCAGCGCTCAATCGAGCGCGTTGAACAAGTGAGCAGGCGGTGGCGCAAATCAGCGGCCGCGCGTGTTGCGGTTTAAGGAAATTTGCAAAAAAAAACAAAAACAAATTACAATAAAAGTACATATCTGAATTTACAAGCCAATAATTTTGTGTCGCCCGCGCGCCCCTGCCGCCATTGCATTTTGCTGCTTTCAGCGCGTATTTTGTATATTTGCACACGGTGATTTTTCGTGTATATTATTATTTTTTATTTATGGACTTGTTTAAATTTGCGGTATTTGTTGTTGTGCGCGAGACGCTGGGAGTCTCGGCGAATGCATGCATGATGCGCGCGTGAGTACTTACTGTACAGCAGTATCTGTAACGGCGTGTGTGCGCGCTGAGCGTCAAACATACATACATATATAGGGCGTCGGTCCCATGGCAGCCAGACTGTGTCCTTGACGGCATGCGGACTTGACAGTGCAGTGCCTCATATGACCTATTTCATATATATTTTTTTAATTTCTATCTACCAATGAACACACACACACTTATTTGTAAATTTATTTTTTTCATGCTTTTTCTCGATTATTTTACGTTCTTTGTGATATTCTAAAGGCTCTCCAGCCAAGTCAAGGTCTTTTGTAAAATGTGCACGAACATTATAAACACATACATACATTCGTTGAAATGTTTGCTCAGGGCGAATTTCGGACAAGCTCTTGATAAGCATTTTGTTGGAGAAAAATGTATATTTGTGATTTTTTTCAGTTCTAAAGAAAGTGCGCAGTTTTGAGGAAATCATAATTACTAATAAATACATTTTTATACATTTTTTTTCAATATTCAATAAACCTAAACGAAAAATTAATTGTTGTTGTTGTAACAGTATAAGACTTACATATGTTTCTAATTTTTTTTATCTCTGCTTGCGGACGAAACAATCTATTTTACGAGTAGATTTCTCTAGTCAGAATTTTCCATTCGTGAGCCAAAAAATGAGTGTTTATAAAAAATATATCAGAAAGTCTCAGTCCAGATACCCTTTGATTGACTTTTGTCAATTCGACATTTTATGATTTTTTTTTAGACGGAAAGGCAAAACTTTATACACTTGAGTTAGCCGTTACGAAAAGTTCGCTACCGACACCCTTAGCAAAAAATCGCTCTTCTCCAGGTTTCGCTTTGGTGTGAAAAAATTTTATTTTCCGCTTACTTTCAGGGAGGATCCCAACAGTGTGCACCAGGAAGTGGCTGCAGACCGCAAACTAAAAATAGCATGCGAAGAACTAAAAGAACCACACTGACTCAGCGACCAACGAGAAGAAGCCATACGAAAGGCCAACACAGACGGCTGATATCAAAGAAAGAAAACCGAAGGAAGAGCTGATAAAATTGTCACATAACTTGGACGAAACGGAAATATGTGCGAGGTCAACTAACAGGAGAAAAGACATGCCGAAAAAAAGCTACAAAAAAGCTGGAAAAAGGAAAAAAATACGCAGCGAAACATGCAAAATGCAAGAAATTCGATAGCGGTGGAAGCGGTCGTATCTGTGTCGAAAGCGAAGAGGATAAGGAAGACGGTGGCAACCAAATATTTTACGCAATTTCTTTCATCTTTTCGCACAAGCAGCGGTCAAGCAGACTTCCGGGGCTCGCAAAACAAAAAATAAAAATAAAGAAAAAATAGTTAAGATACAGAACGCTATTTTGTAAGCTTACAGCAATGCAGACATCTTATTAGTGGCACTCAAAAAAGCCGAAAGTTAGACAAAAATTTAGCGCAAACGAGCGCAACACGATATGGACACCCGGTATTTAGAAAACGTGGTGTTTGGGTAATATTTCCTGCTCGCAAAAATAGTGAAAAGCGAGTAAAGATTGCTAACACACAATAATACGAGAAAGAAAAGTAACAAAACACTCAAAGTTTGAGTATGTTTATGATAAGTACTCGAATGAGTGTTAGTTTTCAGAGCACAATTTTATTTTAATTTCCATTTAATGTGTGTAGCTACAGCACGAAGCAACTTTTAGTACTGTAGAGAATAGTTAAGTACAGTTTTTGTGAAATTTTATCGAAATTACTCAAAAATGTTTTAATTTTATTTCGAGTGAAATGATTATTGTAAAGAGAGAAATGACTTATTGATATTGCTCAAAAATAATTTTGATTTATTTTGAGTGAAATAATTTATTGATATTATTCAAAAATATTTTATTTTTAAATTTTTATTTATATATTTTATTTAATAATATTTTTATATTTATATAATATTTTATTTTCATTTTTTTTTAAATTTGAGTTTTGTGTATGTATATGTATTTTCGGAAAATATTGTACTTGAGAATTGTGTGAGTTTTTCACTCAAGTATGTACTCGAAATTTGAGTGCACGTCGCAAAATCTCTCTTAAATATTGGAGTTCCACATTTGTTTTTCTTATTTAAACAATTTCAGTTTTTTAACATAACCTAAAATTTCTAATAATGAAGTCACAGCTTGTAACAGTGAAAGGATATGAGCTGAATACTCATTTGCTGTGAAATAAAACGAAAACATATTCTCAAAGCGCTTCAAATGGCATGGACTTGCGCAACAGTTATTTGTATGCGGAAAAAGTGGCACAAGCTGGGGTGTGGTGAATATAATTGACCTGCGACCTCAAAAAAATAAAAACATAATACTAATAATAAAAATAGAAACTTAACAAGCTCAGTGCTGAGGCTAACAGTGAACCCGGCGACTTTGGGCGCAGACACCCACACGAACAGAGCAATAACTGTATTAAAAACCACATGAAATAATACGAGTAAAAAAACAAAGAACTCAACAACAAAAAAGTAGTCCAAGACCATGCGTACGAAAGTAATTGAAAAAAGTAGAAGACACATAGCAACAGGGCTGATGTAGTAAATTACTTTGATGAGCTAACTAATTTATCGCATGCAAGAAAATACTTGAAATTACACACGAAACGCAGCTGAGATACAAAACTATAAAATGAAATACAATTATATTAAAAACAAGCGGGCGAGGATCTCTAGACACAAATAATCGGTGGTGGAACGTTTTGCATTTCGACTGACAGCCTCGACTCCATTGAGTGTCCTTCAAAAGCGATAAAAAAATAAGAAACGAATAAAAAAAATAACAGAAAATAATACGAGTATAATGACTGAGCCACAGGCAGACCTTTTCGTACTTTTATAAAAAAAAAATCAATGAGAAAAAGTACACAGCACACGCAAGAAGAAAGCAATATGGAAATAGCACCAAAGTATTTAATCAGTAGCAACAAGCAGAGCAACAGATAAAAATCGTACAGAGAAAAAATGAAAAGAAAGAAGACGCTGTTGGAGTTGTTCGCTATGGTATTCAATGAAAGACAAATTAACCCAATTAAGAAAGTACGAGGCATGTGTGTGTAGAAGCTGCTGGGCAACGGTAATAAACAGACGTGCAGAACCGTTCTAATTCTTAGCAAAAATTTATTGAGAATAATTTAATTTAAAAAATACGAAAAAATAAAAAAAAAATTAAAAAAAAATCAACATGGAACTGAGCAAACTGTGGTATACTAGCGGCAAAAAGCGTGTTTAGGAGGCATCAGGTTGACTGCTGTAGTTATATCTTGCTTCAACACTGTCGCCCTCTCCCCGTATAAATACATCACAGTGGTGCACAAACGGGCAGCGCTTCTGCTACATTTTTTTGTTTTTTGAAACATATGCGAGTTGACCCTTATGCCGCCAGTAACGACAACAGCACCTACAAATACCATCACCAGCGCCCTCACCGCGGCAATGTGTGTCAATCAATATGGAAATCTGTTCTTGCATAGAAGTAATAGAATTGATTTGTTGCATATTGTTGTTGTAATATTATGTTGCTGTTGCTGGTAGTGATGAAATGAAGCTACAACAACAATCAAGCGAAAATAGGTTTCACTCAATGATTTTGATCTCATATTCGCGGCGGTGGCAAGAGTTGATGAGTACACTGAGTGTTACAGTGGGTCCAAACAGCTACAGAATGTGATAAAAGCAAAAAATATTGACAATTTTTTACAATCTCCGAAAAAACCTTTACGATCGGACCAGGTTAACTGAATGATCAAAATGAAGTTCTTAGTCGAAACTATTATTGTCTTTAATAAATAAACCTGCAAATAAGAGAAAAAATAAACCAATTTGTCTGTGTAATCCAGTTCACTTTTGCTCTGACGCTATCCACTGTGCAGCATTAAGGGCAACAAAGCGTTTAGGAGCGGCCTCGAATAAATTTAGGGCACGCGATGAACTTTTGGAGCAAATGATATGCACAAAGGATGGGCCGCCGAGGCGAGAGTGAAGCGGGGGGAAGATATGGAGGTGAGACGCTATAGAATTACACTTATATGTAGTGTAAGTAGGTATGCGCACGAAGGCAATAACGGCAGCTATTTGTTGCGCACACCGAATTCAATGTTGCGTTTGACACCCTTTTACTGGATTTTTTGTGTTTTTGTTTTTTTATCAAAATTCTTGTGTTTTTTCCTATCTAGACACATCGTGCATCAGCTTTATCATGAAATAAATATGTTTGTTTTTGTTTTTGGTTACCTTTTATTATCACAGAAATGTGCGGCTGCAGCGACGGCGTTGGCGGCGGCGGCGTTACAAAATTCCTTAGAATTCGGACATTTAACTAATAATACTAGGCACAGAGGAGATTGTTGTTGCTGTTGTTGGTTTTGATGATGGTTCTGCTGGTGCTGGTGATGATGATGATGGTGTTGGTGATGCTGCAGTTGTTGGTTGTTGCTGCTGCTGCTGCCACTGTTTTGATGATGCTGTTGTTGATGGTTTGATTGTTGCAAGTGATGTTGTAAATGATGATTATTTTGTTGTTGTTGTTGTTGTGGGAAACGTGCGTGTTGAGGAATAGGCTGTTGCTGTTGTTGTTGTATTCGGTGGTTATTTGTTGTATTATTATTTATCACTTGCTGATTGTACTGTTGTAAGTGGTGATGTTGTTGCTGCTGCTGCTGCTGATTCAAGTGCCGCCTGATGGATTGGTTGATACGGTTCGTTATCGAATTGGTAAGAGCGGAATGATGGTCTCGGTGGTGGCTATGTTGCGGCAGGCGATGTTGGTGGCTGTTGCTATTGTTAGTGTGCTGCTGCTGCGGGGTGGATGAGACACTAGCGGCGGCGCTTGATGTGGCTGCCGCTGCGGCCGCTGTGCTGCTGCTGCTTGGCGCTGTGAGTTGTTGTTGGAGGTGGCTGTGGTTATTCTGATTCAGATTGTTGGGTTGCTGGTTGGGTTGGTTGTTGTTGTTGTTGTTGTTATTACTGTTACTGTTGCTGCCGAAAAGACGACTGGCAATTATACTGTTATTCAAGTGGTGGTGATTTTGGTGGCTATTGTTGTTGTTGTTGTTACTGCTGCTGCTGCTGCTGTTGCTGCTACTACTATTGTTGCTACCGTAAATACTGGCAAATAGTGAAGTGGGCGTGCCGGCAAAATTGGAATTTGAGATCGCAGAAGAGGATGGCGGCGACGCTGGCGAGGAAGAAATGGAATTACTGCTCGGATTATTGTTATTGTTGGACGCCAACGTTGAGGAACTATGTGAACGCTTTAAAATTCTGTGCAAATTATTGCTGAACGCTTCCTGGAGAATGTTGCTTGGCGAGGCCAAGTGTCGCTGCAACGTTGTTGTGCTACTTCGCAGGTTGCTGCTGCTGCTGCTACTACAATTGTTGTTGTTGTTGCTACTGCCGCTACCACTGCTGGCGCTCACATTCGATGCTCCACTTTCGAAATTTAGGTGACCCAAATGCTGCTGCAACACCGAAGGCGCTTGTTGCTGCTGCTGCTGCTGATGCAGCGTTGGCTGCTGCAATTGCAACTGTAATTGAGGCAATGTGGGCACAGCGGCCGCCGATTGTGCCGCGTGTTGCTGACCTAGCGTTGGCTGGTGTTGTTGTGCTGACGGCTGCAAATCGCCGCTGCAGTAGGACGATAAACCGCGCAATGCCACTGGCGGCGTCGATATCAACTGTTGCAGGCGGCTGCAATTGCTGTTGCTGCTACCACTGCTACTGCTAGCCAATTGACGGCTCACACTGCTGCCACTCACTTGGGAACTGTTATTACCGCTAACACTACTGCTACTGTTATTGTTGTTGCAACTGCTGCTGCCACTACTGTTACTACTACTACTGCTGCTGCTGCTGCTGCTAGCAATTGCCTCCAAGAGTGGCGATGCAGCGGACGAGGCGGCTGCTGCTATTGTGGCAACGGTGCCTGTGGTTGTGGGCGATATTGCGGGGCTAGCTACGGTGTTGGCGCTTGCGCTTGCGCCTGCAGCTGTTGCTCCTGCACCAATTAATGCTGCACCACTTACACAGTAACAATTGGCATTCGGCTCTAGATCCTGTTGTTGTTGTTGCTGCTGCTGTTCTAGCGGTTGTTGCACTCGCTGCTCTCTGTTGGTGTGCAACAATTGTTGCTTCACTTGCTGCTGTTGCTGTTGTTGTTGCGGTTGTTGTTCCGCTTCTTCCACCACCACTGCGTCTTCAGCAATAACCTGCTCAATGACCGCCTGCTCTGGCGGCGCGATGGCCAGCTCCAGTTCACCCGCGACACTGTCTAAGATATCAACAACATTTAGATTTCGCTTTTTCTTGATTTTAACAAATGGATCAAACATTTTATGGTCGACGTTGGCGACAATTTTGCACAAAAATATATGAGTACAGCACGAAACCGTGTAAATAATTAAAATTGGTTGTTTTTTTACTAAAATTTAATTTGTTACTAAGCACATACACTTTAATTTTATGTTTTGCCACTGGCGTATTGGCTTTTACAGACGCAAACTTGCTTTAAATTTTTTTATTTCAGCTGTTTAAATAGGTTTATACATTATCTATCTTTAGTTATTGTAAAAATTATGCTTACAATTTTCAAAATATTCTTTCTCCAGCTTTTCTCATGTCACTTTCCCGTTTAGTTGGTACTTTAAGTCATACAAGTGTAGTATATTTATTTTAGAATTTAAAAAAAAATTATTAATAAATTTGCACTTTTCAACACTTTTTACTTCACTAAACAAGCGAGTTTTTTCAGTAATTCTTCATAAAAAAGCACTTTTCACAAAATTTTTGTTTCTATTTTTCAGCCCGTCTTTCATTTATTTTTTATTGCTCACAATTGTGGAATTGGTTTTTATTGCTAGAACTTAATTCGTCACTATGTTTTTTTTTAGTTTTTGTTAAAATTTATTTTGTCACTAATACTTTTTGTTTGTCACTAGTAAGTTTCCATTAACAAAATTATTTTCTTTATAAATTATTTCTAAAACGAGTTGTTTTTGCTTTTCACAAATAAATTGTCGTGTTTAGCTTTTGTTTATATTTGCATATGATTTTTAATATATTTGTTTAGGCTTTTTCAACACTTTCTACCAGTGTAAGACTCGTTCTGTGGCATGTGTAACAATTTTTTATAAACCTTATTTTATGTGTATGTATTTACTATTTCATACAATTACTTGCCACTTCAAACACTTGTGTATTTGAAAATTTTTTTAATTAATTTTCGAGATTCTTTTTGCACATTTAATGAAACAATTTGTACCTTTTTATTACACACACACATACAAGTATGTATATTATTTCGCTGCTTTCGATATTTTCAACGCGTGAGCGGACCGTCAGTTTGTATTAAACGCGATTAGCTTTTGCAATATTTTAGTTTATGCTTGCTTCTGATTTACTTATAACACCGTTTTGCTTGACGTTGTTGTGAATTCTTTTCATAAATTCCACTTTTTTATAACACGCTCGTTAGCCGAAAAACTCTACACCCAATTTGTAAATTTTTGCTACTTTTCTACTATTTGCTGTTGCTGTTGACCGCTCTCGATGAGCTCGCACGCTGCTTTTGAGGCTGTCAGGTCACTACACAACTGGCGAGCGTGTATGTACTACATATGTACCTAATATATATATGTACGTAATTATTTTATATTCATGCGCTGTTTGTATGTACCAACTACTGCTCCTGCTGTGGTATTTTCTATTTCGAATGTGTGTGTGTGTACACATGAATACATACACGCGTATATTTACTGTTGCTTTGTGGGGGCGAACGAGGTGTTTGGTGGTGTTTTGGCTTGCTTGCTGGCTGGCTGATTGGTTGTTGGTTGGTTGGTGTTCGCACTAAAATGTGTGGTAGTACGCAGAGGCAGGTAGAGGTACACAAAAATAATAAAAGTTCATCTATCCATGCCGTTTGGAGTCTCTACTAACCGCGCTAAAACGATCCACCTCGCTTGAAAGTTACCGTACGACTGACTTGTCTGTTGGAAACGAACGAAAAAATGCTGTCTGTGGCAATAGCAGCAGCAGCCGAGCCAACGCTGCTGGTTTGGTGGCCAACTGAAAGTGGACGTAAACGGCGACGTCGACAGCTGCGCTGACATGCGCCTCAATACGACGACGACGCTGAGCATTGAGCAAATCAGTAAATCAAGCAGCGTTGTATAAAATTAACACAGATACACACCAATACAAGTGCATATATACAAACATAGCCACATACATGTATTTTTGTAAACACGTATGCATGTACTTGCGAGGGGCGAACGAACCAGCGTATGAGTGAACGAACGAATAAACCAACAACAGCTGAGGTCGTGAGTCGCACGCAGAGAGACGTTGAACGGTGGACGTCGCTGAACCAGTCAGTCAGTCACACTCACTCAATAAAACAAAAATTAAAATAAAAAACGTGGAAAAAAAGAGTAAAAATAAAAAACGAAGCAAATATCAGCAGCTATTTTCACTGTAGTCGTCGCTGTCGACGTCGCTGCTGCCGACGACACTGTTACTCGCATATGGCGAGCAACTACTGACTAACTGCCTAATAAAACCCAGTGCTTTTGTTGTTATTATTGTTATTGCGGTTATTGCTGCCACCACTACTTGGCGCTGAGTGTTGCCTGCTATAATAGCTGTTGTTGTTGTTGTTGTCATGTTTGCCCTGCTCTGCTTTTTAATGTGTGTGGGGAGTTTCATTTGCGCATGCATACCCCCGCGCCCCTTATATAAATTGATATTATTATTGCTGATGTTGTTGTTGGCATGTACATACATACATACCGATGTAATGGCTTTGACGCTGGCCCTCCTTGGCCTGGTCGAGAGAAATGAGCACAAGAGCTCAACTGCACGGTGACAATAAGTGTAGTAACAGCAACAGCAACAGCAACAACTACAACAACAATAACATTAGCAGAAGCTGTAGCGGCTTGAGTAAGAACAACTACAGTTCAACCAAATAAAAGCCAATTTAAAGGAAGCAACGCAATCGGGCAACAGAGCGCTGCAGAGCAACTATTTAACACTATGCTCTCAACCTCAATTACAATAACAACTACAATATCAAATTGAGCACAAAACCTCAAGCGTGTGGTTGTTGGCGCAAGCGAAGGCGAGGCAATGCCATTGCTGTTGCTGTGGTTGTTGTCGTTGCTGCTGCTGTTACAATTGCTGGATGCGCGTGAAAATGAGTGAGCAATGAATTTATGACCCAACAACAAAATTCTTTTTTTTTTTTGTTTTTTGCTGTGTGGATTTTCTTCTGCTAAATGTGTGCATGTGTGTGTGTATTTGAAATGTAAAGCAAACATTTGACAGTCACACGATTAAGAGTGGAGTGTCTGTGACGAAATGACAAAAAAAAAAAAACAATAAAAACAAGTAAGGAAGGTCTAAGTTCGGGTGTCACCGAACATTTTATACTCTCGCATGGTAAAGTGATAATCGAGATTTCATTATCCGTCATTTAAATATTTTTCAAATACCGTATTTTTGTAAAGTTTTATTCCGCTATCATCATTGGTTCCTAATGTTTATACTCGTATTATACAGAAAAGGCATCAGATGGAATTCAAAATAGCGTTATATTGGAAGAAGGCGTGGTTGTGAACCGATTTCACCTATATTTCGTACATGTCATCAGGGTGATAAGAAAATATTATATACCGAATTTCATTGAAATCGGTCTAGTAGTTCCTGAGATATGGTTTTTGGTCCATAAGTGGGCGGCGCCACGCCCATTTTCAATTTTAAAAAAAAGCCTGGGTGCAGCTTCCTTCTGCCACTTCTTCCGTAAAATTTAGTGTTTCTGACGTTTTTTATTAGTCGGTTAACGCACTTTTAGTGATTTTCAACATAACCTTTGTTTGGGAGGTGGGCGTGGTTATTATCCGATTTCTTCCATTTTTGAACTGTGTATGGAAATGCCTGAAAAAAACGGCTCTGTAGAGTTTGGTTGACATAGCTATAGTAGTTTCCGAGATATGTACAAAAAACTTAGTAGGGGGCGGGGCCACGCCCACTTTTCCAAAACAATTGCGTCCAAATATGCCCCTCCCTAATGCGATCCTTTGTGCCAAATTTCACTTTAATATCTTTATTTATGGCTTAGTTATGACACTTTATAGGTTTTCGGTTTCCGCCATTTTGTGGGCGTGGCAGTGGGCCGATTTTGCCCATCTTTGAACTTAACCTTCTTATGGAGCCAAGGAATACGTGTACCAAGTTTCATCATGATATATAAATTTTTACTCAAGTTACAGCTTGCACGGACGGACGGACAGACGGACGGACGGACAGACAGACATCCGGATTTCGACTCTACTCGTCGCCCTGATCACTTTGGTATATATAACCCTATATCTGACTCTTTTAGTTTTAGGACTTACAAACAACCGTTATGTGAACAAAACTATAATACTCTCGTTAGCAACATTGTTGCGAGAGTATAAAAATATGGTATGTAGATATGTATGGATGTATGTATGTACAAACATATGTAAAAAATTTAAAAACAAATTATAAAAAAACAAAAAATAAATAAAAATATAATAAAAGTAAAAAAAATAGAAATAAAAACAGCAATAAAAAATAAAAAAAATTAAGAAAATCATAAATATGTAAATATTAAAAAAATATATAATTAAACGTACAAAAAATAAATAAGACCGGATAAATAAATAAAATGGCACGAAGGAAGTACAAAATGTTAAAATAAATAAAAATAATGTATAATTTTTTTTTAAATAAAATAAAATATATTAAAAATAAAATTAAAAGCGCTAAAATATAACAAAAATAGTGCAAAACATATTCAAAATTAATAAACACATTGACACAGAAAATTTTAAAACGCAATAAAAAAAATAAATTAAATTGAAGAAAAAAAATCAAAAAATTATTCAATTAATAAAAAAATTGACGCAAAAAAAGTTTAAATAAAGATATGAAAAATTAAGTAAAATACAAAAAAAATTAAATAAAACAAAAAAATGATAAAACAAAAATTTTGTAAAATATAAAAATAATTAAATAATTATTTACAAAACTTAAAACAAAAAAACTTTAAAATAATAAAAAAAATGGATTTAAAAAAGTCAAAGGATAAAACATTTTAATTATACTGAAATAAAATATATTGACGTTATATAAGAATTTAATATAAAACGAAATTATGAAAAATAACAAAAATTGGAGTAAAATCCAAAAATAAAATTAAATATTTAATTATATAGTACGAACAAATTTTTAGAGAAATTGTAGCACCAGAAAACATCGAGTTTTAGAATGACCCATGGACTTTTTGTATGACACTGAAAAATGCATTGAGACTTGTTGCGCATCTGCTGCATGTCTATTTTGCGGTTAAAGCCCTATATATTTCACGAAATCCACAATATGCTTTAAATGTTTGTTGTAGTTCATACATTTAAGTTAACAACAACCTGTAGTTGTATACTAAGAACTGCACAGTGGCTCAGAAGTGGAGCAAGTGAAACCAAACATTTTAAAATATATTTGAAAGAAGAGCATGAACAGGTTCAAAAATAATTCTTTTTCAGCAATTTGAATACAGAATATATTAACAAACGAAAACTATTTTGAATATTTTAAGCGTTGACTTTAAATTTTTTAGTGAAAAATATATAAATTTTGTTATTTACTTACATTACTTATAATGGTACGAAGAGAGAGAGAACTGATTCAGAAACATACCTGAAAGATGGAAAGTAAAATTATGAATTAGTGAAAATGTAGTTATTTAAATTTTTTTGTTAAGGAAATTGAACTTAACTGTTAACTGTTAATAATTAAAACAAATATTTTAAATATTAGTTGCTTAATTTTGGTATAATTGAAAAATATTTTTGTAAAACTTATGCGAGGTTTTACAATTTTCAAAAGTCAAATAACTGAATGTGCCACTGTAAAGACGATGATAGTGTTTGTGGTTGAACCGAGAATTCGTCACAGATGAATCCAGACTTTCTAACCGTCCAAGTTGACTTGAAACTTGAAGTTGTTTAGAAAAGTTGTTATATTCTATTTCCAACCATTTCAGTTGAAAAGGTTGGAGGTTGCTGCGCGCATAAGGAATCTAGAAGTAAAGCGGATACATCTCTTCTCATATCAAAACAGCCATCAGAACTCTGACAGAGACATCGAAATTGCATTGGAAATTGTTTCCTTGGATATCGATTACACCGAATCTTAGATAATGATCATAGGGTTACTTCTTCTTTTTTATTGGCGTAGACACCGCTTACGCGGTTATAGCCGAGTTTAACACATCGCGCCAGTCGTTCTTCCTTTTTGCAGTTTGGCGTCGATTGGAGATTCCAAGTGTAAGTGCAGGTCGCCTGGTCTTTCCAACGAATTGGAGGTTTTCCTCTACTTCCCCCCGCGGGTACTGCCTCGAATACTTTCAGAGCTGGAGTGTTTTTCCAGCGTAGCCGCTGTCTCTTAATTCGCTGAACTTTGTCAATGTCCTCGTATATCTCGTACAGCTCATCGTTCCATCGAATGCGATACTCGCCGTTGCCAATGCGCAAAGGACCATAAATCTTCCGCAGAACCTTTCTCACGAAAACTCATAACGTCGACTCATCAGATGTCATCGTCCAGGGTTACTTATATCACATATTATAATACTGATCAGCCAATTTTACGAGACACTAGTTTAGGTTCAGAGAAGGAATTTTGCTGCTCATTTGACCAAAGATTGCTGTCTTATTTTAAAGATTGTTGCAGAAGAAAAACTTTGTGTGGGTTGCTTTATTTTATGTATATCTTAGATTATTAGGCGTTGTAGCAGCACTTTAGTCTTTCTTTGTCCATAGTCTTTCTTCAAACGGACCATAAGGTTTTACAGAGGCTGAGTATTGCGAGGCTTCTTTGAATACTAATCGACGAGATGAGCTCAAGGGACACAGCCATCGGTGGAAATGTGGTTAAGTTGCGAGTAAAAACGGAAAATGAAAATGAAATGAATAACACAGGGTCATAAAGCCTATAACTAAATATATGTATGTATATGTACTTGTACATATATATCTAATTGTATCTTAAAAGCGACTGGATGTGTAGGATCAGCATGTTATTGAAGTGGATCGGCTATTTGAATATTTCACTTTTTTTACGATGCACTGTAGAAATCTAAGACTGCGCTCGCACTTGGAAATTATAATAAATACATATGTATATATATACACTTTTGGATATTACAAAAGTATGTGCGTGCAAAAGTGAAATTAATAAGAGCAGCTGCGTGCAACGATGACAAGTGCATGTGTAGAAATATAAGTACGTACAGATGTACCATATGTAGGGATATAAAAAAGTGTAGCTATATGAAAGCAGGAGCATATCTATTGCAGTGCTTTAGGCGGAGCATGCCTATTAGGGTAATAGAATTGCGTGATATACACAAGTGTCTACCCTAGGGTGATCCTTTAAATTTTTATTCTGCAATTTTTTGCCTTCTAAATCCTTTGTAAGCATCGCATCAAATTTAGTCAAGAAATTTTCACCAAAATTTATATTTTCTTATACGTCTGCCAAAAATAAAATTTTAAATTTTTTTAGTTTTTCGTTCGTCCAATATCTAGATTATGATCTAAACGAAATCACGTCCTTTTTTTACTTTTGATGATTCCGTTAGAAGTTCTGCAGTTATCACGGTGGCCTTTTTTCGAGGAAACGCAGGAAACGACGTCGTAATCGCCGAGTTTTGAATTTTCTTTTGAAAATTTCATAAAATTTTTGCAAAATATGTATCTTTAGAATAATAAAAAGTTTGAACAAAATATATAACTTTTTTTATATAAAAAAAAATCTTGAGAATAGGCAGTTTTATGCTCGACAAAACCCATGTATCCCTCTAAAGCTACAGACAGCACATAAACATATAAGGTAAGGTGCCACACCTTAATCGTTTGACGCGTTTGTTCTTTTAAGTAGTTGCAATTAAACAAAAAAGTCCTTCGCTCAAGACCTCGTAAATTATATCTCGAAGCCATGTGTAAAACTTTATTAAGATCGGTTGAGTTTGCGAGAAATCTTGACAACAGATATTGAAACACAGTTTCGAGTAAAAGGCGTGCGAAATCGTGCTTTTCTAGGCTGTATCTCTAAACCCATTACTCCGATCAACTTAAGAATTTAGAACAATATTCTTTAGATGTTATAGAATCAAATAAAACCGTAAGTTTTTATTTTATTTTTTAACTGAAACCCTTATAAGCTCTTAAGAACACAAACAATGTCGTTTGACAAATCAAAATACAAAAATTTGTTTAAACCTGCATTTAAGCACCACCCTAAGCTGCATAGGTAGGTAGGCAGAGGAGTGATTTCTTGGCATATACACACATCCTTATATGCATTAATAAATATGCACATACAAACGTATATGTAGACATGTCTTTCGGCACAACATCTCGCCAAGACACAACGCCGGTGGTCAAAGTTGTTGCCTGGTGTTGACAACAACCGACGCGACTAAGTTGTGGAAGACCAACCGCAGTCAACAGAAAGAACAACAAAAAATAATAAGTCAAATCCAGGGAATCGCTAGGAAAATCTAAGACACAAAACGTAAACAAACAAGCGAAAAGGAAATGCAATGAAAACAAAACAACAAGCAGAATTGAGAAGAATAGCAAACACACATGACACACACTTACATACCCGCATCTAAATACTTAAGTAGATGTATAAGTGTGGTGAATCGTTAGCAGCTAATAAAAAATCACACAAATAAATATTAGAAACGGCGCACTCTGAGTGTGGAACTATAACTTCGGTGGCAATGTGGGTTTAGGTACACAGCTGTAGATACACAAATTTGTTGTTATTTTATTTATTTTGGGCTTAGTTGTGTGTAGCGTTTAGGGAGAAAAAGAACTTTTAGGCAATTATTTGTACCGAAAACTATTTGCTTGTACCGAAAACTTTTTACTTCTACGGAAATTGATAAAAATGCGGTACGCCATTTTGAAATGGTACAAAGCAGTACTCAATATCCTTGCAATTGTGCATATAAAAAGTGGCGATAATTGTCAACCGATCACTTCTTGCAATACCTAAAGCAGGTACGTGTAACGAATTTAAGTTTGGTATCCAAGTGTTCACGCGTACTAAAACACAATTAACCACATGCCTCCAAAATTATTTAGCACCGTTTTTTGTTTGCACCGTTGGCAACATTTTCATGTACCTTAAATTATAATTTTCGGTAACAGCTTTCGTGGTAAAATTGCTACAATTTTCTAATAACAACACAAAAAGTTGACGTGATTCTCAAATAGGTACACACCTATACAAACTTCCGCCATAGGGTGGTGCTTAAAAGATATTGTAGTAAGCAAAGTAGGTAAGCATACCGAATTTTAATTGTAAAACGAATATTTTCCGCTTGTTTTCAAGTTTCAACTTTTTTAATTGTACTATTTTTTCACGCTTAGTTATTTACTTTAGTTCGAAAGCTCAAAGTGCTTTCTGTTTAAATGATGTACGGACGTAAGAAGAAAGTATTGTACCGAAAATCTCGAACTAAAGCGCAACCCAGGAATTTTTTAATGGAGCTCATATAATAGAACTCACCAGTAAAGAGTGTAGCTTAGGGGTCTGAGAAAGGTCTATAGAAAAGTGAGATTTTACAGGATCTTTCTGGCATATACTATCACATAAGTTAATGTTATTTCCAGAGACTCTACTCCCCATTACCTTCCACAAAAAGATTCAAAGTTCACTGTCGAAGTATGCGTATATGCAAACTAGAATAGGAATTTATCCAACTTAAGGGGAAAAAATTACAATAAGAGACTCGGAACATACTGGTTTATCGGCAAGTGATAAGCTTCAAATGGAAAGTAGAGACAAAGAACCTATCCGCCCGAGCGAATAGATTAAAAAACTATAAATTTTGACGGCAAGGACGCGAGTTAGGACGAATCGATGTAAGATAGAGGATTTGTAAGAAGATAGTGTGTATGTAAATAATGGCATGGCAATGTCAGCTGAGCATAGAGTGTATTTTGAGACGCTATGGTATGTTAAACCCCTGGGATGCGCTACGTTTGCACGGAAGGCAGCTACACAGCAGAAAATTGCAAATCGGTTAGTCACAGGCACAAACACACACACACACAGTCACAAAAGTATACACATGCCTCTACAAGACTGCTAGAATTACATTCGAATGGCATTTTTCTGGGCTGACTTTTATGCATCCACATGGAAATAGTAGCTGCGCCATTTATGTGTAACGAATGCGGTGGAAGGGCGTTGCGGCGCGCCGAACAGCAGGCGAACAGTAAGTTGGCACAGGTCGAGACACAGCGTGTGCGGGACACAGTTGGTCGTATAGGCAGGAAGAGGATAAAACCGGCCGCACAGGAAGGTAGGAAGCCATACACCAGCGAAGCGCTTGGCTATTTTGTTGTCGCCAGCTAATGTTGCCGGCGCTGCTGTTGCCTGTAACCGCAAGAATGATACGCATGCGGTTGGGTTTGAGAACTTTGGAAGAAACTATACAGCCGTGCAGCCGGTTGGATAGTCGCACGTAATCGTTGAGTTGTTGCAACAGAAAGAAAACGAGATTAAGCTGCCGGCAAAAACATTAATGCACACACACATTTGTGTAACCATGTTGAGCACAGTCCATACGCAATGGCAGTACGCATCTGAATCTATCCTGCCATCCTAGTTCAAAGTAGAGCCAATGCTGTTTTTGCTGTCTACAATATTCCCTCAAGCTATCGGCTTCTTCAAACTCACTGATCTTTGCGTGCGTAATGCCTTCGTGTCACGGCCATGCGCTCGTATGTCAGCGTGAAGAATTTGCTCTTAGGCCTGTTAGCATCTGTGGAAGCATATGTCGAGTGTTTGCTGTAAACTTAGACTAACCGGAGGCTTGTTGCGACTGTAATTGGCCCTAGCACGGTGTCCAAAGCGTAATACATTTTATGTTAAAATTTCTAATTCGAAAATTGAACAAGTCATTCGAAATCGAGGTATTTGTAATTTTAGTCTAGAAGGACACAATCCGTAGGCAAGGATCTTTTTTGGTTAGGCTAAAAGAATAGTCTTCTAAGTGTTTAAGTCTCTTGATGGGATCTGAGGTTTGCAAAAGTTTAGCACAATTTTCCGTAACGATATGTCGGGAAGTTAAAAAACAATTGGACAAAGTCTCTTAGTAGTACATGTTATGTTATCGCCTATAACTCAATGTGTATTATATACAGCTCTGCTAGTTCATCAAAACCTGAAGATTCTCATATATTTAGCGTTAAACTCTTGATTCAGGTGGCTGGTGGTCTTCTATCTATCTACAAGTACTTATGTGATCTACTGTGTCTTCTCTTGAAGAATAAGTCTTGGATATTTGTATTTAACAGACCTCTGTATATTGATGAGATAAGCGCAGCTACAGATACCGTTGTAAAACTCAGCAATAAGAATTTAAGACTTTGCGAAGGAACGGTAGTTTTTTGCTTAGGTACCAAACGATCGAACAGTGCAGCGTCTATTGTAGTATGATCCACCTTATCATCACTATCAGATTTTAAGGTTCGATAATCAGGTTTAAATACCTGTAAGCATTAGCCATAGACTTTGCCAAAGAGTCCCATAGTAATTGCATAAGGTTTCAGTTCTTTTAACCTACTACTCATAAATCCATCGCGGTGTGTGTTCTATTTTTTCATGTTTCCTCAATGCAAACTATATTCAAAACATAATCCTTTCATTCTTCAACCACCATATGCGGTCCGCTTTGTACTGATCTATTCAAGAAAGTAAGTTAATGTTCAAGTAAATACACACATACATCCAAATATACATGCAAACGTCTCTTTAAGTCGGAGTGTGAAAAGCACATAGACGATCTGCAAAATAAATTACTTGGACAAACAGTAGCCGAAGCGCGTCAGCTGCGTCAGACTCGGCTAAATGGCATTGTGCAAGTGAGAAACCATTTTTTATTTGGTCTTTGCTGCTTTGCTGCGGCATTGTCAAATGGTTATTAGCATACATACAAACAAACACACATGCCATTTGTATGTATGTAAATAGTCATCAGTAAGTGATCATATTAATGTGGCGTGGATACAGAAATCGTCTTCAATTATTTGTACGACCGCCCAGAAGGCAATTAACACTTTGGCTTAAAATAGAATAGGAAATAAGAGAAACTCTCGCGACAGCGGATGTGAGAAACATTGTTCGAAAGCCTCGAAGCAACTATTTATGCGAGTTAGGAAATTTCTATGCTCTATTTTGTGACAATAAGAAAGCGGTTGACTGCGATTTTAGGTGCTAAACCATCGATGTTGACTTTTTCCTGCTTAACTTTAAGATCTTTACTCCTCAAGTGGTTGGTATTCTCTTTGAAAAGTTAGCAGGAACCTTGGAAAAACGTTTTTAAGGGATAGTCTCATTGTGAATTTTCAAAAAATCGATTTATTTTTTGTTGCTACAGCGTTTCTTGTAGAAAGGGTACAGAGTGCTATTTTTTTCTACGAAAAACCGTCGAAAAAAAGGCTCAAATTCGATACTTTTTGTTCAAATCGCCGCTATTTTGTCAAATTTCAAAAAAAAAAAACCCTCCATAGTGCGATAGCGACCTCCCCGTTCAATTTTGAAGGTATTTCAAACCATCTCGGTGTTAAAATTTAATATCTCTGGCATATTTAGTTTTTCATTTATCGGGCTTTTAGTAATTTTTAACAGTACCGTTATATGGCTTGGCTGTAGTCCGATTTCACCCATTTTCACACTGTCGGTAGGAGTTTCTATAATATTTGCGCTGGGCGAATTTGGTTGTTGTAACTTTACTGGGTTAGTTAATATTTACATTAAACTTATTAGAGAGCGAGGTCACGCCCACTTTTTCAAAAAATTGGGCATACAGATGCTCCTTGCTACTGCGATTCCCTGTGCAAAATTAGCGTTTTATAACTTTATTTAGTGCTTAGTTATGGCATTTTATACGTTTTTAACGAAAATCAAATTAAGTAGCTTCAGCCGCCTTCGCTAAAATACCCAAAACACGGATGAGCCTCAATAAAAATGGAAAAAGTCAATTTAATATTGCGTCCATTTCGCATGGGAAATAAAAAAAAATGAAAGTCATGCAAAAATAATAAAATAAATAACAAAAATTGCGTAAATAACAAGTGCATATGTGGTGGCGCACTTTTATGAGCCTGTGTGTGTGCGTGTCTGCCATGAACTACTTTTTCCGCATGCCACTGCCGCAATGATGATGGCGCTGAGCGTTGCGGATGCCGCGGCTGGCGTCTGCCGCTTGCGATTCAAGTCATTTTAGACGCAGTGTGTGCAGATCTAAAGCCGCTTTCACACCAACAAATGTTACAGTTACACGATTCACGCAAGATAGAAAAGCAGAGAAATACACGAAATTGAAATAATAATATATATATTTTTTGGATTTGCGGTTATAATTTTTATATTTTCAAAAAATTAAAAAGAAGTCGGCTAAAATTAAAAAACCGAAAAAAATTATAAGAAAAACTAAAAATTAAAAACATAAATGCGTCCAATATTATTATTTTTTTTTGCAATTTTTTGCATATTATATTATATTTATATGTCGCTTTCAGATGAGTAAAACAAAAATTTGAAGTAAATGATATTTAAAAAAATAAGTTGGTAGGACTGTCCTTAAAAATGTCAAATAAGTCGGTAGAACTGAAGTGCGTTGCGATTTTTGCAATGGATACAAATATCGAAAATAACAAATATCGTGCAAATTTCGTATGTGGAATGGAATATGGAAAAGGCACGTTGATTCACTTTTATCAAAAACAGAAGCCCACAAGTGGTACCAAGCCTTCAAAGAGGGTCGAGAGATCGCTAAATACATGCCTCGTTCTGGACGACCTTCGACCTCTTCAACTGATGATAATATTAAAAAAAGTGAAGGATATGGTGCTTGAAAATCGTCAGGAAAGTGTTTGAGACGGCAAGAGAGCTCGACATCTCTCGCAAGTCCGTTCGAATGATTCTGGTGGATATTTAGGGTATGACACGCGTTCTTGCTCGACTCTTCCCGATAAAGCTGATTTAAAAAAAAAAATAACTGTTTACGGTTCTTTGCACATGCTTGAACGTGCGAATTCCGATCCCGCATTCATGAATAGCATTATTTCTGCCGATGAGATATGCGCTTATGAGTTTGACATGCAAACAAGTGAACAATTAGCGGAATGGAGGGAAAAACGAGCCGAAGCCAACAAAACCCCCCGCCGGTCCTAACAAAAATTACGAAAAAGCCGCTCAAAAATCAAGGTGATGATCACCATTTTTTCGATATTCATGGTTTGGTGCATCATCAATTTGTTCCGGAGGGACAGACGGTCAATAAAAAGTTCTATTTGGCCGTATTGAGTCGTTTGCCTGAGAACATCCGCCGAAAACGGCTGGAAGTGTAGAAGAACTCATGTATTTTACACGATGATAATGCACCATCGCATTGAGCCACGATTGTGACCGAATTTAAAGCCAAAACCCAAAGAATACCATCGATAAACCACCGTATTCACCAGATTTGGCTCCGTGTGCAATTCTCTTGTTTCCCAAACTGATGTTGCCGTCCCGTGGAACCCGTTTTCAGTCGATCGAAGAGTTAAAACTAAACTCGCTGAAGGAGCTATTCCCTAAAAGTGCTTAGAAAAGTGTTTCGAGGTCTGGAAAAATTGTTGACATAAATGAATTACATCTGGTGGGGATTTCTTTGAAGGCGACAAAATAAATATTGATAAATAATTGAATATTTTGTCTTTTATTTACAATTTCTGGGTATTCTTTTCTCATAATGAACATATATTTTGTAGGGTCTCTGGCGCTTCCTTTTGGGTGTTTCAATCTTCATGACAAACCTAATATAGCACGTCAGGGTATAAACAAATTTAAAAATTAAATTATTTATTTTACAATTCAATTATTTTGTTGATAAAATTACATATTTTATTAATTATTATTTTTCTGTTTTATTTAGCGTTAAGACATTATACATGTTTTTTAACGTAAAATACAATACAACAAAAACAAAAATTAGTCCAAAATACAATTAATAAATCAATAAAGTGTGATTACGAAACAGCGCTAATAAAATTAACAGTTATTTTACAAATGCAGACTTTCAAAATCAAAACAAAAACGCAACAACAACGACAAGCACAACAATGAATGAATTAGTGCAAGCGAACGAACGCTTGGCCGCGCAAAGATGCTTCAATGCATGCAACCGTGTAAATGAAGGCAATCTAAAGTAGGAAGAAAAAAGCAGGCAAAGAAATAAATGAATGTAAATTTTTTATCCCACGGCATTTTGGCGATAGCACGTACACATGCACTCGCGCTTACACATACACAGATTATTCATGTCATTATGCATGCCAACAACAACAGCAAATCACAGCGAGATCGAAATAATGAGTGCATACGTGACGACAAAACACACACATATACTCGTATATACTTACATACAAACGGAGTGGCGATGTCAGTCAGTGCCAACTACATTACAACAACTACAAATAGCAAACAAATGCTGCCAATCAATTGAGCGTTTAGGCCAAGCTAACAAAAGCTGACGCTTATTAGCAACAAGACACTAAGCCAAGTCAGCCAAGTCAGGCATGCAAGACCTAGACAAGCTAGTGGACCACTCATCAATCGCTTAATAAATGACTACAATGAATGACGAAGCACAAGAAGAAGCCATCGAAGACCGAAGAGTAAAGAGTGAGGCAAAAAACCGAAGAAAAGAGGGAAAAAAATCGAGCAAGCTGAAGGCGGTAGACGTGCTAATAGTTCAAAATATCGGTTGGTTGTTTGGCTGACTTATGAAAATAGAATAAGTGCATAAATGATATGAAAAAAAAACTAAAATTAATAAAGTGTCTATGATATATATACTAAGCTGCGCTTTGAAGCCTCTTTGACTTGCCTAAATTGCCTTGGCTTCGAAATAGCGGTTATTTATTCTAAGGTAAATCAACTTTGCGATAGTTGTTGTTGTTATTGTTGTTGTATGAATACAAGTAAAGCTCAACGATAATTCAATGTAACGCTGAGAGTAAAATAGTTGAACATTATGGTGTTTGTAAACGAGATAATGCAGGATAGTGGAATAAAAGCAGCACAATAAATAATAAAACTGAAGCAACTTAAAATATATATTAAATTTAGTAAAATAAATTGGAAAACTTTTCAAAAATATGAGCAAAACATGCAGGCAGAAAGTGAAAAATTTATACGACAGCGGCGAATCGAACAAACAACTGGTATAAATCAGTCGAATTGGTATAATTAAATTAGAAGGGAACAGAAAAAGTTCGTACAGTTAAAAGAGGTGTACACTTCGGTTGCATCACAAACAAAAAAGTTTTCTGAAACAAAACCTTGACTTTCAGCGGTCAATTTGTGTGGCAGCTATATGATATAGTGGTCCGATCTAAACTCTTTTTCGAAAATTGTACCGTTGCCTTGAACAATAATCCATTTCGAATTTCTTGAAGATATCTCGTCAAATGAAAAAGTTTGCTATGCGAAGAGCTATATATGATTGAGTGATTAACAACAGCGCGCAGTCGTTTCTTCTTATCGCAGTGAAGCCAGGTGCTTCTTCACCTGATCTCTCCTATGGAGTGGAGGTCTTCCTCTGCTTCCCCCTTCGGTTACTGCGTCGAATACTTTCAGAGCTGGAGTGTTTTCATCCATACGTACGACATGACCTAGCCATCGTAACCGTCGTGCGCAAAGGACCAAAATTTTCCGCAAAACTTTTCTCTCAAAAACTCGTAACACCGACTCATCAGATGTTGTCATGGTTCATGCCCCGCACCATATAGCAGGACGGGAATATTGAGTGACTTATTGAATTTGGTCTTTGTTCGTCAAAAGAGGGTTTTACTTCTCAATTGCCTACTCAGTCCGAGGAAGCACCTGTTGGCAAGAGTTATTCTGCGTTGGATTTCGAGGCTGACATTGTAGTTGGTGTTAATAATGGTTCCAAGATAGGCGAAATTATCTACGACTTCGGAGTTTGAACTGTTTCAGGTTATTGCAAGATGATTTGAGGTCTGAGGACCTCTTCTGTATTTGAGAACGTATTGGAGTGTTCGGCGACAGCTTAAGCTCGTAAGTATGGACGGGGACTCTACTGGGATTCATACAGTGCGACTCCACATAAGCACAAACCAAAAATGAACTTACTCTAGTCTCAACCTTACAGATCAAGACTTACATCTACGTATATAAACCTGAAAGCCGCATTATCTGGGAGCATTAAAATGAGTGAAATCCAACGAAAGTTCATTGTATATGGAGTAGTTCGAAAAGTTATCACTTTCAGCTCCAATAGAATTGAAAATGGAAATCATATTTCTAGATAATCACTTTAGAGAGGCATAAATATATCAAACGCCAGAGTAAACAGACAGTAAATAGGAACATTTTAAATATTGCTCTGCCTTTGGGAAATCCTCAGGGCAGTGATACCTCATACAAAGACGTTTCGTTGAGTTTTACCTCTAAAAGTTTGAGTGACTTTAAGATATTAAATATATTTAATATTTAATTAAATATTAACAAAATAAATGCAAAAGATTACCGCAGAGTGGAGCGGAAATGGCAAGTTTGTCGATAAGACTTAGGTTTGAGCAACAACTTAACAACAGCGAACAAACAGTAAATAAATAGTAAATCGGCCAAATGTCAAACGGCATTGAAAGCAGCTGCTTGGCGACTATGTTTGGTGCAGATGATGGCCAGGCGGGTGCCGCGGTGCTACAAAACTGGGCCTGGCCCAGTAAAGACAGCGGCTGCGACGACGGCAACGACCTGGTTGCAGTGGTGTGTCACTTGCGAAGGCGGCGCTGGCGCTGGTGACCCCGACCGCTCGTCCGTCCATTTAAAGCTAATCACTTAAGCAAACATATTTTTGTAAAGCTATTTGATTTGAATGGTGAAACTTTTGCGTAGGCTTGAGTGCGACGAAAAAATATTTTTTATATACATATGTACGTATGTATAAATGTATGTTTTGTCAGAGGTTGAGAAAATATATGAAAAAATTAACTATAAATATCATTACACTGTTGAAAAAACAATAAGAAAAAAATAACAAGCTGCGCAGCCGCAACCACTTTGCACTTAACAATGCAGGTACAGCAGCAACAACAATAACAATGCGAGTAAGTTAGCATTTTGTAGTGCCGTCATTTGTGAAAAATTGGGTTATTGTCATCCATAATGTCGTTTGAGCGGCGATTTTGTGTGAAAATTTGTGTCAAGTAAATCGAGTTTATATTGGCGTTAAACACAAATATTTAAGCAAATACACACACACACATATTAACGAACATGTGTTTGGTGCTTTATGTTAGACTGGTGTCATTACAAATGTACCCGCACCTAATAATGTCGGGTGCCTCCAATAAATCATTGCTGGGCGGCAAATTTTCTTCAATAAATGAAATGATAACTTTTTAAACAATTTGATAAAATTTGGATTGATTAAAAATATTGATCTTTAGTCCTCAGCACTAAATAATATGTGAGGTTAAGTAAAGAGTAGTAGATGAAAAAGTAAGAAACCTTACCGCGTGGATGTTCCAAATAATCGTTTTCAATTGCAAAATTGGAAAATATATTTCCAAACGAAATGACGAATCGGCTTCATATCACTCAGTGATTCGATTCTTATTTTTGAAAGGTGATATGGCGCATTGAGCACCTAGTCGCTGTATACGATGAGTCTCCTCGCTTTGATGAACCCCGCAGATGTGCACTGCAAACGGCTGCGAGGCCACGCAAAGGTCCGGCAAACTGCCGGCAGAAAGCGCACGAGAAGGTTGAGACTGCAGCACCTCAGACCGCGTGCTGAGATAACACTGTCTAGCTGTCATGCCATACAGGTAATCTATAATGCCAGATGGATGATTATTATTAATATGTGCTGAAGTTTAGGCCGTGCAGGACATCAAGGCTTTTTGTGAAACTTGATAACTAATTCCGATACTTCATCCAGTCTCTTGTACTGCGAAGCTCCTAGATATACTTATAAGTTGAGTTCTAGATAAGGCCGGACAGAAGCAGAGAAAGTGTTTAAGCGTTTCTCTCATGCCTACTTCCTAGCGCTTTCTACATGTCTTATTGCTAATAATGGCACCAAGGCGCACATGTGATGCCAGTAAGTTGTGGGCTGTGACCAGACCAACAAACGTCCTACGGTATTTTCGAAATTGTGTGAACAGAAAGCTTGCGTGTTTCGTTCCGTTCCCTCACATATGATCTTGGCGATCCTGCATGTTACATGCATACAGACTTGCCTATTTCCTGAATCGGTAGCGGATGGCACAATCTCACCAGCTATTACGTTTCCCGGTATGCCTTTGCTCCCTTAACCCAGTATGCATACAGCCGCTTTCTGGCTGCCACTATATCTATCGGCAGCTAGAAGGATCGCCTGAGATATAGCTCCGCGCAATAGATCCCCGCGCCCCCTCACCCCATATAAATGTTGAAAGTTCCGCTGGTGTGTCGCGTAACCCTACGCCATACTACCTCTTTTAGTGTGACGTGCAACTTTCTCTTCCAGATAAAGTTTGAGGATATGAGGTCTATGCTGTCCGCCTGCTTTCTATCTATCTAGCTACGCTCGAAGGTTCTTGTGGAAAACTCACCTCACGCCGTGAATCTGGGGAGGGGAAACGGTTTTTTATCCGGCCAAGGACTGTCAACCCGGCACCATGCTTTGAATTTATTTCAGGAATGATTTCATAAAATATTTGACATAAGAAAACAGTCTGCTTCCCCCAGGCAAACAGCTCAACTCTGAATAATTTACTGTGACGTTTCGTATGCTTCTATGACACATGGATCCACTTGTACACATTAGAAATCAATGGACATTCGAAACAAGCGAACTCAAGTGGTAAAAGAAGGAGGGAAGGGTGATGACCACCTGTATTATCGGGATAGTAATAAATCATTGTTTTATTAGCTTCAAATCAAAAGCAAAGAGGGAAGGGTGATGACCACCTGTTACAGCGACGTCAATAATTACATTAGGCCTAAGGAGTTCGAGCGGTGTAAGCAGCCAGTTTATTGAGACAAAATGAGCTTATTGCGAGAAATATCGGCATTCTTCAAAAATTTTCCTTTTTCTTTTATTGGTTAATATTTTTGGACAACTTATAGTCCTTAACGAACTTCATATGGAACTCTGAGCAAATTTAGCATCACCTAACGTAAGTACTAAGAGATCATAGTCCATATTTGAATATAGAATTCAAATCAATATACAATATCGAGACTCGTAGGATTTCGGATTAACACGACAAATCAGTTAAAAAAAAACTTTTATAATATTATGAATGTGAAGTTTTTGGTTTATAATGTTCATATAAACAAGCAGCTGCGCAAATCTTGAAATCGATTTGTCTTCTTATTTCGGTTTTGCAGAAGAATAGACCCACCAACTTGTCACAACTCACACATTTGGATTGAAAATTTCAATTATCTCCGAGGCATTTCTTTCACCAATTGAAAATTCACTTAAATGACATTTGTGTAGCGAAGAATTTTCCTGTTGTAGACAAAGAAGCAATTGTTGTGACTTCCTGTGGATACTGCGTGTGTGGGCTCAGGCTGCCAGGGCTAAAACTACCGCCACAACTGTAGACACTATGTCACAGCATGGTTCGCCATTAAAATTGTGCAAATAAAATCAATTTCAAGTCAAAACAAACCACCGGTTTTAAATTATTGCTTATACAGAGACTGTAGTGGTTCAGTTGGGTCCAGAGATGGTAGTGCCGAAGTGTCCTTTAGTTATTGTCCTTAATTTTTGTACAGTTGAAAAATCATTTATTTTGAGTGACCCACAAAGCTATTATTACCTGCTTACTTCGGTGAATGCAGTGAACAACAACAACAACAACAAGAGTAAACAGTACGAAAGGCAGGTGCTGCGCTGCAGGTTTTGTAGACACCGGGATTTGCCAGTGGGTCCTTTGCAGCTGCTGCAGCACAGTGGCTCACATAGAACTCCCATAGCGTTTGTTTAGGCTGTAGTAAAACCAATGGACATGCACAATAACAAAAACAAAGCAATTCGTTGTCTGCCTTTATCCCCTTTCTTTAACAAAGAGATAAGTCCAGGCTAGCGAAGAGATCTGCTGAAAAGACAAGCTCAATCAACTTTGACAGATTAGTAGGAGCTGCGAATGCATTGGAAGAAAAGTGCATAGAAAGATGCATCAGCTCAGACAAATCTTTCACACACACACACACACATTCAACAGCTGCACAGTAAGGCAATAAGCAGTAATGATTACAATAAGAAAAAGGCAATTACAAATAATTAAACGAGTGCAGGCCATAATTGAATTTCCTCCACTAGACAAAGGCCAACCAAAGCGTCGCGTTGAGACATGCATAAAGCCAAGTGCCAGGTAAGTGCTCGAGGCAAAGAATGCCACGCAGAATACAAAAAACAAAAAAGAAACCAATTACAGAACAAAAATGCAAAAAAAAGTTTAGAATGGCAAGTGAATAGAACACGCCGCGGCTTGCTAATCCCATTCTTTGCAAGTGTGAGTTGTGTGGTAAACTGCTTTGAAATGAAAGTATTGCTAAGAAAAATGCAACAACAAGAACGGATGGAACCCTCATTTGCCCTTAAGCAAGTGGTTGACTGGCTAAGTGTATGCGAGAGCGCAAATAAAAAATCAGAAATTAAATGAAAGAACAATTGAAGAAAGAATGGCACCACAGCGGCGATGGCAGCGTCCGCACGCTGAACAGTCAGTCAGTCAGTCAACCGATCAGCAAGCGTCAACTGCGCACCACACATATGCATGGGGGTACAGTGAGGCTAAGAAAAAATGCAACGCCACTTTAACTCCACTGGAGTCTAATTTACTGTCTAATTGCAACAAGAAATCAAACATCGACTGTCTGGGAGTTTTGAAATTTATCAACAAAAGTTACGGCTTCCTTAAAACTGAAAGTGGAAATCGTATCGAGAGGAATTTGTATATATGTTGTCTATAATACCAGGGTGTACAGTTAACAAATAGGAATATTTTGAAAATTGCTTTGGCTTTGGAAAATATTCAGGGCTATGGTGCTTCATTCAATGTCGTTCAGACGAGTTTAACATCATAAAGCTGGAGTGTTTCAAATTTATTTGGAACATACAAAAAAAACCTGAGGCTCATGGACTCTTGTGATGTCTAAAACGATCACCGTTCCATTTCAACCCTTATCTTAAATATGAATACCTTAATTTATATGAAAGCAACTGAGAAGGCCACCTAATATGGATTGGTTGATGAACTAACGAAGAAATAGCAAATAGCAAATCACAAAGCACACTGCAACTTTTCTGCACGCAACTGCACTTACACTAACGTGTACATTTGCGGCTGCCGCAGCACAGTATCCGATATGGTACACGCTTGACTTCAGTCAACGTTCTGCTCAAGTGACTATGGAGATTGGTTGCCGTCGCGCGAGGACTAGCGTATGCCACCGGCGACGACTGACTATTGCGACGCTAAAACGTCGTATTCACTGTTCCCGAACGGGATCGGCTGTCTGGGTTGACGGACGTCGCTGGCGCTGACGAACCGCACACGATGTGTGTGGCATAATGCGTTAGTTTGGTCGTCAATTACTTATTAAGGAAGCCAGTGTAGTGCCGATAGCGGCGGTTCTGTGAAATGGTTAAGTGACCCGATAAGAATGGCATACAATTTGTAGTATGGGAAATGTATTATGAATCATGGGGTTTAAACGAATGTGTGATTAATTATAAGAAACATAAATAGGGGTATTATCGGGATAGTAATAAATCATTGTTTTATTAGCTTCAAATCAAAAGCAAGAAGAAAACAAAACCTTACAGGTCTCTTCACTTCATTTAAAACTCATACAACCAATCGTAGCCGAAACTTCTGGCCCAAAGAATCTTAGTAAAGAGGTGTAAATCCGCGGTTCAGAATATACATATGTACATGAAAAAACTTTTTAGTTTAGTCTCTTTGACACTTGGTGTTTCGCAGTAATTCTTCGTCTAAAACACTGATCTTGTAGGTGCTCTGATCCTTCCACTTCCACAAACTGTGTTCCACATTAAATTTTCTTGCAAATTTCGGGTTATTTTATAAATGTTTTCTCGAAAAAATTCTGTACACTCCTTTAACAAGTTTTCCGTCTAGTCTGGTTCGATTTGATTAGGTGTCTAGATTAGGAAGATATAAATATGACAGTTCTCAAAAGAAAATAAACAAAACAATCGCATCTTGAGTCCCGATCTCGTCGAAGCAATCATTAAGAGCGTCTATAAATAAAAAGGAAGTAGATACAATAGCTTGTATTGAACAGGTATCGTGTCGAGTATATTGAGAATGTACTGGTGGCATGAAAAGAGCTCAGAAGTCTTAGAACAGACCGATCCTGGAATCAGAAAAAGCTCTAAGCTTTCAGCTCGTTCAAATGAGATATAAGAATCATGGCTTTATTTTTCCCATCGACAAACTGACTCAACATACGAGTGCCTTAGTATATGGATGCCAGATGAATTAGTCTCGTTGTAATCAGTTATGAATAGATAGGTTTTAATACTCCAAAACTCTATGATCCTTCTTATATTCCAACAAGTTAAAAAGCGATGAAACTTTCTACAATATTTTCTTTCATTTTAATTGAAGCTCTAGCCAACTTGCCTTATAATTTCCTACCGGACTCGGGGTCTGTGCTAGCAAGCCCAGCACGGCGGACGGGAACAGGGAGATCTTTCAGCGCTGAGCGTAAATATTGGCGACTTTGTGTGTGTATTTGTAGAAGTGTTGTTTGCATGGGCGTGTGTGGTCGGGGAAGTTGACAAACAATGCACGCACATGCGTACGTACGCATGAACCGCACACATGGACGCTGAGGATGCAGATGCAATGCAAACATACAAAAGTGCGGCTGAGAAGAAATGTTTCTTCCATTTGAATTTATTATTCACGAAGCCGAATACACGTACTTATTTGACTATCGCGTATGTCTGTGGACGCAGGATCAAAGCCAGCTATGTGTGTTTGAACCGACGAAGGATTCGCCGGCGCATGCTACCTGGATCAATGCGGAACGGCGGTTGGCATATTGCCCGATGGACACAAACGAACAAATAAAAAACTAATTTCCAGCAACTAAGGGCGACAACAATCGTGAACGTTAATAAATTTTATATTAAAAAATGCCACCAAAGACGTGCGACCACAGCTAACTGCCAGCAAGATTGCGCCGTCGAAAAGCTGAGCGAACTCCGGTCGCCGCCGACGTTTCGCTGACGGGATGACTGCGGCTTGCTGTGACTGAAGTTGTATCTAGTTATACCCGAGGATAAACGATTAAACGAATGTATTATTACTGTGTATGTTGCGTGCTGACACGAGGAAGAGTTGGTTGATCTAAATGAGAGGATGACATGGTTTGGCCTCCATGTCGGATTTTAAAGAAACGGGATGAAATATAAGAAATTTAAAACCCCGAAAAAATTTAATTTTTAACTATGTTAGGAAAGTTAGCCATGTCGTGTGCCCGGTAGATGATCTTCAGCGAAAAACTTCTTTGACTCGAGATCTGGACAAGGGAAGCAAGGTTTGTTGCATCGTGGTAAAATATATGTAGATTTTTGAAGGAATATAGACATTTGAAGCTTATCTGGCTTGATGATGAGTTTCCGGAGATTGCACAAGAAAAACAAACAGCAAGGATTGGTGTGCAAAGTTTACACTTGGTGAAATGAGCACCGAAGAAGGTGAAAGTGTCCAAAATAATTTTGAATGACCGTAAAGTGAAATTATTCGAGAGAGCAGAGACTCTAAAGATATCAAATGAACGTATTGGATATACTATATCACCCTTGATGAGGATAGAGTCATATGTAGAAGTTCATGCTAGTGAGGAAAGTTCTCTGATTGCCATTCACTTGTGAGTGGCCAGAAACGATTCTTTGACATATGGCTCAAGCAGCTCACGATTTCTGGACTTAGACCAAATACTTATTCTCTGGGTAACCAAAGTGCTGGGTTTGAGACCTGCAACGTAAGAACTAATGAAGTTTCGGCATTCGATGGAACGATGAGCTCTATGAGTTATACGACGACATTAACATAGTTCAGCGAATTAAAAGACAGCGGCTACGCTGACCAGGTCATTTCGTCCAAATGGACGAAAACACTCCAGCTCTGAAAATATGCGACGCAGTACCCGCCGGCGGAAGCAGAAGAAGAGGAAGAAATCCACTCTGTTGGAAAGACGAGGTGGTAGAAAGACTTGGCTTTGCTTGGAATCTCCAATTAGCGTGAGATTGGGAAAAGAAGTGAATGGCGCGCTGTTGTTAACTCCCTTGAAGCGAACTATATTTTATTGTGACAGGCCGGGGACTTTTCAATTGACCTGTTAGATAAACCCGAAAATTTTGTATTCCGAACTTGGTATGGCAGGATAGCCGTATTTAGTAAAAAAAATATTAAAAATGGACGTAAGACCATCTAGCTCAAAAGAAAATTAGAACTATAGAAACCTCTTAATAGATTTTCATTAAACTTGTTCGACTTATCGATTTTTAATACAAAATTTGGAATATTAATGCTAAGCTAGGAAAAAAAAGCTCAATTGAATGAAGACTCTGTCTTCCACTCGGCAACTTATGGGATAAATCACGTAAACACGAATTCCGTTCGAGGTTGGCACTTCCTTATTAGCTTCCATTTCTTCTCACAAAAACAATAACATTTCACCCGAATCAGAGTCAAATTTATGTGAGCCATCGCGTTTGCTGCAATTTGAAGGTTTGATGATGGATCTTGATGGAGAGGTTGACTCGGTGCGAGTGAAGATTTTACGCAAAGTAGCAAAGGGTTTTACATTTATACGAATAATTTCTACTACTTCTATAAATAACACTGCGATCACTATCGGTTATAAGCGAGCATATGTAAATATCGTGTGTGTGTGTGTGTGTGTAAGGCAATTTCTTGGTAGGTTTATGTGGTTTCCATTTAAACCACCACATCAGATAGACATCTGCACACAACTGTTGGTTCATCCGCTTGTGTGGCTGTCTGTCTGTCTATCTGTCCGTTTGCCGGTTTGTCCGTCTGTCCGAAAAGGTGCTGGCTTCCCTCGCCTTGCGCAGTGGTGCGGGTCTCTGGTGTTTGGCAGCGTTGGTGGCATTTTTTATGCGCTCTTCAACGACTGCTGCTCCTCTCATTTTACATTTGTTTCTGTAGTTTTGAATACTTTTATTTGTGTTGTTGTAGCATTTATTGTTATTGCCGTCATTAGCGCAATCAAAACACGCAGGCCACCAACAACCAACTAACCACACACCATACACACCTCAATACGTATGAGAGCATGTACTTGTACCTGGGGATTCCAAAAACAACATCAAGGTAGGCTATAAAAACCGAAACTCTTAAATGACCGCTAAGCACCAATCTTAGACAATGAGCCAAATGAGTCAAATTTAATTTGTACCGTTTTTTTGATAATTTTATGTTCTGTTTTTATTATTAATTCCAATTTAATTTTTTCTCGTTGTTGTCGCTAGGCGTATTTATGTGTGTGACCTTTACAGTGCGCGCACGCGTTTGTACACTTCGTGGAGCGTAAAGAGCGTTTCTTCAGGGCAAATGGTCCGTTGGCCAAGACCGCGTTTAGTTCACTTCCTCTACAAAAACACACAAGATCACTCACACACTCAGATATTGACTTTGGTGTGGTAGATGTCTGCTACTTAAGTGATCGTACGCTGTGAGAGAAGGTTTTCCGAAGGCTAATATACGAGTAAGTCTCGAATTTATGGCTCAAGTGTGCGAGTTTTGATTCATTTTTATTAATTTTTTTTGCATTTGGCTTTTCTTTGACTAATTCTATGCTTTCAAAATACTATGTGATTCACTTAAAGTAATATAATAGAGGTATGTGGGAAAATCTACAAACCGGCATGTGTCTACTAAGAAATTGGCTTTTATAAATGACCATGCGAGGGTCACTCAGAAAAGGTACCCGCCCATGTAGTCAACGTCAGCGGGAACTAGTTCGACCGAATAGCTTCGAATTGGACGAGGCTTGTGTGCGTTTGTGTGTTTCCCAGTCGTTTCCTCCACTCAGATCGTTGTAAACTCTGCAAACGTCATACTCAAATCTTGATCTTATGCGTAAAAGAAGTCTAGACTTTAAATTATGTTTAGTTTTTGATTTTTTTTTTTTTTTTTTACAGAGGCGACTGACGAAGAAATATTCTACTTATTTGGTTATATAAAACATCGAAAGCCACAATATTGAGACTAAGACTAAAACAATCAGCATCCACCATATACTTATATTAGATTATATGAGAAAAAGTAGTCACAAACTAAGTTGGAACGATGTGACGCGATCGAATAAGTCAACCATGGAATGTACTCCATTTATGAGAAGAGTACTCTTCCAATTGATTGAGTAAAATTTTAAAGGTCTGATATATACAAGATGTCTTCATTCTATCTTCAAACTTAATCTAATACTCTTTTTTCGGGAGCTCTACATCAATTCTAGCTTCTACCAGACCACTATAGCGCCTTTCAAGTGAAGGTGGCTGCTTTAAAGGTAGCCGGAGATACTATAAACTGCTCCGAAGTGCAGCATTCTTCAGAGCGGTGCACACTCAGTTCGATAGAAGAACGGCTATACTGGCTTTGAGCTCACAGATCTAATAAAGGAACTTCTTCCGGTTGAGACCTGTTTGGCTGCCCAGTCACAGCAGAATTGGCGGAAACTGTAAAGCCGATGAGCTTGCTGAGGAGGGCACTCCTACTTCAATTACATCCGATTGAAAGCGTGTGGGTACTGCGTTGTTCTCTTTCGTTCTAAATCTCGGTAAGCGATGATCAACGTCTAGATTTTTTGGGACTGCGAGATCCTTCTGTCTCAGAGTGAACCATAAGAGGCTCATTGATCTAATTGCTCTTAGCAAAGTCAATATCGCCGCAATTGTGGGTGGTCTGACTGAACATTATTCAATAGGTCCACACGCGTTCCGTTTAAATATTTTATCAGACGCTTTTTGTCTAAGCTGTTTGGCGGAAGACGAGTTGAACTCATCTTGTCACTTTCTCCTCTATTGAGACTGAAATGTCTCAGTTGATAAACCTCCGGCGAACTTAGCGCTTGGCGGAGTGGCTGGGATTGATATTACCCACCTGAAAAAATTTGTAGTAAACTCACTCCGCTTCGTCGCCAATCTATGAGGATCTGGTAATACACATTAAGGACTCTATTGGACAATAAGATCAATCCTAGGACAGAAATAATACTGAGGCTAATGCCTAAATAAATGATAAGCCGATTGGCTAGTATAGTAGACGAAAATCTCAGGAATCTATGATCAAGAGTCGTGAACTGGTCAAGTACGGTCAACTCGACAAGCTACCGACTAAATCATTTGGGAAATGTTTCTTGAACTACCACAACAACAACATCAATTCTAATTTATGAAAGTCAGCACCTTGAGGCATGTTTTCTATAATTCAAAATCGTATTCACTCATCGTCCATGGAAAATGGGCGGGTGTGGGAAAATTAAACTGAAAACACACATGCGTCATTCACACTTGTTGACCTATGCAAATTTCGAAATAAAAATAGAAAAAAACGAAAGCAATCACTATTAAAAATGCTACACATAATTATACAGGGCACGGTCCACTCACCCAGCCCAATACACAAATGTACATACGTCATATGATATGTACGCGTGTGTGTGTGCGTGGCACTTGTATGATTGTTAAGTTTGAAGTACTAATTTTCAATGAGAAAGCCGTCGTACCATGCCGAAGACCGCCGGTGTGATTTGAAAGTGTGCCTTGTTGTTGTTGCCATTGCTGGTGTCTTCTGATGGTGCTGCGCATGCGCGCAAGGCGAAATGGGCGTCGCGGAGCGGACAATTTGCCACAATTTGGAATGCGCGCAAGTGAGTAAATGTATGGGTGTGTGCGTGTGCTATGCGAAAGTCGTTCGCCTATGAAATAAAATATAATACTGTATTTAAGTTCGAGTTGTTATATCTCGAAAATCAGTGCAGCGACGAATATACGCTGTACGTACGCCACATACACACACACACGAGCATATCCAACGGTACTGGCGAATTTGCGCTCATTTGAATGAAAGTTTGAAGCAACTCTTACAGCGTTTATTCAATATCCAGCAGCTTTCGATGCGTTCACCCAAGCAGCAGCCGGCGGAATAGCACACATACTGCCGAACGTATGACGTATGTACATGCGAATGGACGAACGGACTGACGGTATTTTAGATTTCTTTTTCAAGTTTCATTTTTTCATCTTTTCACAATTCAATTTGATAGATTTGGTAACACTGTGGTAGGCTTTTCACCGCCAGCGATCAACGCGATCATCAATATCAACGTAAGCTTCATTATTAGCATTAGTCTAAGCGCGCAGCGCTGCTGTAAAACAATCTGCAATAAATGAAGTGATCTTCAACTAAACCGTTGTCGCTGCTCACCATCGTCATCATCAGTCGGATTATGATTGCATTTGAAGGTGCCACAACGTCAGCAAACATCAGCTCAGGCATCTCGGGCAGTCAGTTCGTCAGTCGGCGCAATTCGTTGGCCGCTGGTAGCTGCGCCAGCCAACTTACTCGCTCACTTAGTTGGCCAATTTGATTTTCACCAACGCTTTGGCTTTCGTCACCAACAGCGCGCGCTAAGACCACTAGAGACGGCGGCGGCAGCGGCAACCACAGCAACAGTGCCGACGGCTGCACCAACATCATCAGCGATGTTTTCTTCTTCATTTTCGTCGTCTTGTTAGTGGTACTTTCTAAATTGTTTGCGTGAAATTTTATTTTACTACTACTAAATTGCTCTGTTACTCGTCGGCGCATACATACCGACATGTATGCAGCTATTCACGAGCGCTTGCGCGCTTTTCTCGCCTTTTAGTAGCGTCATTAAATAAATCTTTGCTGCTAAATTACCAAATTAGTTGTTAATTTAGGTGAAATTCTATTTTTTTTTTTACTTCTGTTTGTTGAATTTCACTTATCGCTGTGGGCGTGGCAATTGATGGGTAAAATATTGTGAGAGAAAAAAACTAGAAAGCAAATCATAAATTTATAGTTAGTGCTACACTAAAGAATCAATTTAAATATAACTGCGCGAAAAGATGTGCAAGCATATGCTGCAAAGTGCTGATTTCATTTGACATCGCAGTTTCCAATCTGGTTGCACGCAAGTGAGTTTTCCAAGAGCTAAGTTGTCATTCCACAGTCATTATTTAATAATCTTTATTCAGTTCCGAGACGGAACCAGATATTTATTTAACTTTAACTCGACAAGACTCTTAAAACGTATTTGAAAACTATTTTCCGCCGCTAAAATTATAAATCCGCAGCTTTCTTTAAGTCTCTGTGGCCCTGGAGGAAATGAGGCTGCGAGGAAACCGAGGAAAAATTCTTTAAAGGAAACTTATTGCGGATTCAGTTGGGGATCTTCACGAATAATGCTAAATGTGGCAATAGAAATTTTCGCAAGCAAAGAAAGCTTAGGTCTCCGTTATCCAATGCCTCATAAAACTTTTTAAGTTTCACCTCAATTATATTGCTGTTCTACGGCCTATCTACGAGCAGTCAGTATTGTCTTGACTTGCCTTCTGAAATTTCAAGACACCGTTTTTTGTTTCTTAATTTAGGTAACACTTTCATGGCCGTCGAGTCTACTTAATCTGAACGTACTCGAATTTCTATCGATACAAGAACTCTGATCACCACAGTACTTACAAGATTATTGCGATTATATTGCAACAATATAAAGAAACGAAGGCTGCCCTAAAGACGTGATATATACAGCGGGCTTCAAAGCTCTTAACAAGAGTTCATTTCTTCAATTGACTCACCTAAACTTTTTTGATGTTTTTTTTTACTAAAAAAGTCGATCTTGTGCGATTAAAAGAAAATAATTTTTTGTATGTAAAATTTTTGTAAGCGTTTGGTTTTGTAATAGAATGGTTTTTCAATACATACATACGATCTGATCTACTTACACAAGTATCACGATTTACAACACACACCTGTAAAAGAAATAAGAAAGATATGAGTACATATAGAATAAAATTAGTTTTATGAATAAATAAGTTGTCTAAATATTCAGTTGCAATTAACTAAAAACCACCATAAAAACCAACAAATCAATATTCGAATAACAAACTTTAATTTAAGTTAGAAAATCGGAAATTTTGAAAAACTCAACTAATTTTTATGCTTTTTATAAGTTTTTAAATTAATCAAATAAATCTGAATCAAATCTAACGAGGGGTACTGGAGTTAGATTGGTCAGCTTGAAATCTAAAAGCATATTTTTGAGGAAATTTGTTTAATGTTTTCGTTGTTTACAGCTTAATTTCGTAATTCGAAAGCTTTGTTAGTCTTAATTTACTGGTTTAAAATTTTGTATAGACTGTTTTCCAAATTTCCAGTTTTCCGAACCGTATTGCGACTCTTCCATTCTTCTTACCAGAAATTCGATTTTTGCTTTAATTTTATATCCCCAGTGTCCTTACTCAGTCCCTTTAATTAGAAGCCAAAGATGAAAATTAATATAATCTTGAATACATTAATAATAATATAAAATTGCATATTTATTTTCGGAAACAAAAATTGCGTATTTATTTGCAACTTCTCCCTTTAATTGCAATATTGAAAATAAAAAATAACTGTATAAAATCGCAGTAAAAATTTAAATTTACGAATATTGAAACAAAACAAAACAAAAAATAAATAAAAATTCGCACAAAATTTCACTCATCTTAGCGACAAAGCTCGGGGCTGATGGCAAAAGGTTAACGGTTTTTTCAGCTACTGAACAAAAACAAAAACCGTACAAACAAACCGAAAACGTTTATTCCAAAAAAAAGATATTACAAATCCAAAATTCGACTATTATATGCAATACTAATCACAAGAGGAGCTTTGGTATGCACTACGAGGGTTACAATCAACATTTTGAGATTAAAAAAATTGTAAAATGTCGTCTCCGGATCACTTGTAATAACAATAGATTACAATCGATGCATACAGAACATACTTTGTATTTTGCTGATTTGAAAGAAATTATGGGTCCAAATATGTTAAGAAGCCTCTTTTTGATAACTCTATGTTTACTTCTTTCAGCAGTATTGCAATAACTTATGCATGAGTAACATTTCAATGTCAAGCAATTTAGTGCTATGAACCACTTAGTGGTCTTTCATTCAACTAAGAAGCCTAGATGTCTGGATTAAAGCTTAGTTGTCAGAGCTTTAATTAAATTAGAGGTTTTTTCCTTCAGGAAAAACTGTAATTTTTTTGACTGAAGCAAGAAATGAGATTAGAGCGTTAAAGGATCTGCTTTTCCTTTGCAGTACTTTGCTAAAGGCACATATTTTAGTTTTAGACAAATAGGTTCATAGAAAAGCAAAGAATATGCCCGTTTTGCTCGATAAAAATTCTTTCTTTGACTCCTAATCAATAATTCATCGACTACATATTCTACTAATGAAATATATAGACTCTTATAATTCAAACAGCTTCGAGGGTAATGAGAACTCATACTCAGAGAAGTAAAAGAAAATGCAGACATTTAGCTAACGCCGTTAGAAATCTAGAAATTTTCAAGTTGGTGGATCATCTTCGGCCAAAAAGAATATAGATATAATTTTTCTTTGGAAGGAGAAAGTAGCTCAGTTCTAAGCTAGTACCGACCAACATCAAATAAGTATTTTGCTCCACATCCTTCGGGGGGTATTAATTGCTTGGCAAATGGTTTTTCGAGGTAGTCTCAGCATCAGCGTTTATCAATCTGTCATATGTTAGGAGCGGCCCTCGTATGAAAGCGATTACGCATAAATATTATTTCGGTATACTTTTCGCGTGTTTATTTTTGTTGCAATTATGTATAAACCCTTTTTTGTATTTTTGTAATTAAGCGAAATTAGGGCGGCCCACAATAGCCGAACACGCGGTTACAGCGCACAGCGGAGAGTTGGCTTTAACGGTGTGGTGTTTGGCGGTGTATGCAAACAAATGCAAATGGCACCAGCAGAAGCAGCAACGAAACAGTCGAACGCATAAATTTGGCATTTTTTACAACAACATTGCGGCAACAACACGCATGCGCGACATAGCGAGGCAACGGAGCAAGCGAAAAATGAAGAAAGTTGGCTTTTTTTCGAAGATTTCAGTGATGCGCGTTGTTGTTATTGTTCTTATTGCCAGCTACAATGCGCGAAGCGGCATTACATAAAATTTACTGCGCCGCGGCGTCAGCGACAGCGCTCACAATAAAAGCGAACGCAATGAAGGAAACAACAAATACAACAGCAACCAAACTGTAAGCGTATAAAGTGGTACACACTAACAATAAGAAAAGCAATAACATACATAAATCGCCCAAGAAAATGAGTAAACGCGAAACTCGCAAACACGCAAACGCGCCGCTGCCAAAGTTCGATTTGAAACACAAACAAAAAATGAAAAATGGAGCAAAAAGTGAAAAAGAAGGAAATCCAAAATGACGTACGAATGAACAATCACTTTAGGAGCAACAGTTAACAGCAACAACAACAAAAAGCAAGCACTGAATGCAATGCGATAGTGACAAAAGACAGCGCCGACTGTTGCTTCAACCCGCCTAGCGCGGCCATTCGCCGCCACCCCACCCAGCACCCGATGCGCAATGCCGCTCATCCAACGACCAGCCGAAAAGCAGTTAACTAGCCAACCAACCAGTCGTGCCCCCTTTCGCGACAGATGTTTTGCGACCGCACGGCAGCGCCGCTCGTATCGACACAGCGCACCGCTTTCGTAGCGCGCGCCGCGCCAACAAAACTCACCGCCGCTGACGCTGCATTTCGGCCAGGTAACTCTCTTTTATGGCGCAGCTGCTCGCTTTAGCCTAACTGTTTAGCGGGCTGTCTGGTCTGGCTGGTTGTTGCTATTGTTGCAATTTATGTATATTACATAATCGCGCGGCTGCCAACAACACCGTCATCAACAACAATAACAGTTGCTTAGCCGCTTGAGTTGGCGCTGTTTGCCGCTGACGTTGGCGTTGTTGGCGCATTGTCGGTTTCTTCTTGGCATTATTTTCTTCGTTGTATTTCTTTAATTCTCACTTCGCACGGCTTTTTGTGTTCATCAGGTATATTTTTCTTTTTGCTGAAATTTAGTCATTTCTGTTTTTGCTGTTTAACTTGTAAATATTTTCGAAATATAATGCTTTGTTTTGCGCTACATTCGTGATGACTTTAAGCGCGTCCGTCGGCGCTTATGTCGCATGACGACGGCGGCGTCTGTTGGCTAAACGATACGAAATTATTTAAAATAGTGTCAATAGTTTTCTTTTGCTTTATGTGTGTGCAAATTGGTCATTGGTTTCCCTCAAATTATGATTGCATCACAGCGCCAGGAAAAAAAGACATTTTGATTTCACTAAAATGGTATTTTCGAGCGTAATTCTCATCCAGCTTATACAGATTTATCAGAGCACGTTTCGCATTGAGTGTCATGCAATTTTCTCCTAATAAAGCCTGTGCATTAAGAATGAAAAGTTCATCCAAACCGTTGGATGGTACAGAAAGTTTCGTTAGAGGTTTTTGAAGTCCAATATTGTCGATAACAGGGGGTTTAAAGTGGCAGTTCAGCACGAGAACCTCTGCAAAATTCGTAACGGTAATTTTACACTTACCAGACAGTGAAGAAAGAGAGAAAAAGATATACAGAGAGAGAGACAGATAGATAGAGAGAGAGAGAGGTAGATAGAAAGAGATAGAGAGGAGATAGTGAGAGTTTTAGAGAGTATGAGCAAACAAAAAAGTCGGTCATTTATGTCTTCTAACAAATCGTTAGAGCATACTCATTATTCACAATAACCTATGTTTAAGAAACGATTTGTTGAACTCAGCATTACAAATCTGGAAAACCAACGAGCTTACCAAAACCAAGCCTTTTTAATTCTTATAATGATCTTGCTGGTTAAAGGTATTTTTTGTGTCTTGGTGCTGGACGTTTTCGATGAAATCATAGTTACCAAAATAATAACCAACTGCGGCTTATTTCCGTGACCGTGTTCGCGCGGATTTAGCCTTTTCGTTCAGTGAATTTGGATTTTATAGTTATTGAGAATTCCAGCATACCAAACATTTATTCGTAGAATTATTCGAGGGTCGGCGAGGACTTTAAGAGCTCGAAAATATATTAATTGCTGGGTTTTTGATCTCTTTTAATGACATTTAGCCAATGATATTGATTTTATAAGACAAACGGTGGATCCGTTAAGTGTTTGAACCATATTTATTGAGTATCTTCGCTCTCTTTTTTTGGCTATTGATTTTATAAGACAGACAGTGGATCCTATCCTAGGATGTATCATCTCATTCTTAGATTCTTTGCAGCGAATTGTAGTTCGAATTTTGAGTTTAAAACATTTCTGCAATTTCACAAAATTTTTTCGCGGAAGCATCTTAAATTACCCACGAAATATTGCTTTGGTTTCGGTTGTTTGCTTATGACACAACATTTGGTCTTGCCGACACTGTCTGTGTTGTTGTTATGGTCTGGCATGGGCCTGGCTGGCACAGCAATCCACCAACTGTTGCCATTACAATGCAACTAAATTACGTCGCGTGTCGCCGCTGCGCTCCTTGCGTTTTGCCACAATATAACTGTTAAAACTGTCTGTATGCTGCGCTGTCGAATTTGGGTCAACCAAATGAGTTTTCGGCTCTAAAAGAGTGTTATTATGCTTTAGGCTGCACTTTAGGCTTCACCTAGCTCACGGTACATTTGTCAATATGTAAGTATGTACGTGCTTACGCTAAGGTGTTCGCTGGGTGTGGAAATGTTATGTGAGCGCCTGAGAATGTAATCTCTGGTATTTCATGCGACATTTCGAAAATATTGCAAAACCATAAACATCAAAAAGTAAAAAAAAATAAAAGATTAAAAGACTTTGATTGAAAGCGGCATGAAAAGTTCAGAGTTCGCTAATTTCTGTATTTGGAAAAGTCACTTTATGGTCTGTGATATATGAGAGATCTCATAGCATCGTGTTCATGTGCTTCTTTCAACTAACCTTTTAAACGGACACTTAGTGGTAGGTACCGATTGCGACTTTGTCATTTTAAGTTAAGCGCTTCAGGGTCTCCGTGTTAATTTGACACCTCAGTGATTTTGACTTAGTCCGCAAATTCACAAGTCTCTTTCCAATACAGTTTTTAAAACATTAAAATGAGACATTTTCATGATCTCTCTACTGAGTCGAATGACTAATATTTCTTTTAGGTATATTTTTTTGTACTTATATAGCAGATTCCTGGGCGAATCTTAAGCTTCGAAAGATTTAGAAATTATGTCAAAGCTTCCCAAAAATAGTTAGGTTCAGTTAATCTTTATAGAGATCTCACTTGGACAACTTAGAACGCCGGCTCGTTGTGATATCTAAAACTCCTAGATACTGAATCATAAGACCCTTACATATCGACAAATCGCTTTTAACGAGATGTTCCAGCCTCAACGTTGCGAAGGATGGACGGCTGGACAATAGAGGAAAAAGATTTTAAGCTATATCGCATGAATGCCTATTGGACAGTGTCTACTACGACTGCGGCAAGATGAACTCTGATCTGTCTGCACGCGAGGTCAATTGTTCCAGGGCCAGAAAGCAAGATGCCAATGGAGTTCCAACTCGGTCCCGTTTCGAAGAGAGCGGAGCAAGGGTCTCACATCTGATTCGTTAATCGGCTTCGCAGTTTCCATCAGGGTACTGCACCCAAACTAGTCTGATGAAGAAGCAGCTTGATGCTATTTCTAGTGAGGACAGATACTCTTTGACTAGCTTTGAGCGCACAGTTGGCGAACTCAACTGAGAGAGACTGCATCTTGAAGATGCGAACCTCCGAAGGTGAGGGAGGCACGTTTTGAGTATTATACCTGCATTTCAGTTTTACTTGCTTAACGACTGAGGAAGGAAGATGCTATATAAATATCTACCAAGAATACTGAGTGGCAAGAGAAGGTCTGAAACGAGGGTACTCAAGCCAACAAGTCCCTACCTTCACAGCTGAACTGAGTGCGGTCTCTTAGCGAAATGCGACCTATTTTACATGGAGATCAAATAGAAATATATATGTACATATATGTATGTTTACAGCCAGCAATTGAATTGCTGATATTATCGTCGAAAGCGGCAACACTTTCTAATAAATATGAGCCTACAGATTTCACAAGCGTTTGTTGCTACCAAGATAGGGACTTGCAACATATTCGACACACTTCCCATTGCATTAACCATATCTACACGCACACACTAATATGTATGTATGTAGGCACATGTTTTTTTTATGAAAACAATCGTGGGCAATATGTGATTACGTGCAGACCTCAATTTTACGCGCTTACCGCTGGCACACACACACACCAACACATATACAGCCAGACACATACATACACAAACGCCTAGTAAAATCGATAAATGCGGTCGAACAAAAACAATTTGCTACTACTCCAAAAAATAACTGAAAATCGACGGACTTTTGCATTTTTTAACAACTCACTACAAGCAACAACAACAACAACAACAGTTCACTTTAATTGCGAACTTTTCGAAACCGCAACAAATGAGCGTAAAGCGGCGTTGCAACAACAAGAGCAATAGCAATAAAAAAATAAACAAACTTTCCACATGGCAAAACGACGGCAACAACAGCAACAACAAAAGCAAATAAATGACAACAATGAAATATGAAGCGAAAAAATAGAAAACGAAAAGTTATGTCATCGAGAGAGAGTGGCAGCGGGTGAAAATCCAGCTATAAGCCAACTCACGAATGCGCACACACTCATACACACCAAGAGCGTCGCCGACGACTGCGACGACGACGGTGAATGCGAATATTGCCAAACCAACGAAGCAGCCAAGCAGCAAACAAACACACACGCACACACATACATCCACCAAAAATCAGTCAGTCAACAAGCCGAGCAGCTGCAACTCCACAACAGCAACAACAACAACTATTACAACTGATGACGACAACAAGGCAACGCTTTCGAATGTTGTTGCTTTTGTTGTCATTTAACGAAGCGATCCGAGGGGGAATTGCCGCTGTTGGCGGGCAGTCGGGCGGTTGGCAATCCTAAGTGGGGCATATGGCGCTTACTAAACGGTTTTCGGCAGCAGCTGGTCGAGTGGCGGCCGTTGGCGAGTGGCGTTGGCGCATGCGCTCTCATTATCTACCTGAATGAGGCGACAGTTGTTGTTATTGTTGTTCACCACCGAACGATTGCAGCAATAATGCGAGCCAATAACAACAACAACAACAGCAATGCAACTAGCACCAAAACAAAAATGAGAATGCCGCGAAAGGTGGGGCGAGGGAAGGGGCAAACCGAGCGTTGGTAAGCATGCGTGAGCGTGGGTTAAAACGGTGCAAGAAGTTAATGTTGAAAACAGAAAGCAAAAAACCAAAAAAAAAATACAAAAACACCAAAATGAAAACGAAAAAGGTAAAAAATCGGCACAGAAAAAACGGTAGAAATCGAAAGTGAATGAATTACGGTGGCTAAAAATAAAACTTGTCTTCTGCATACACACACACACACTAATAAGCATTCAGACTTACATACAAATGCATGTATTAGTGGGTTTGTATGCAGGCTAACTGCTAGAGTTTACTGTGTACGGTTGTGTGTGTGCTTAATGGGCTCGGAGAAAACACGTTTCAAGTCGCCCGATCAGCAGCAAGCAGCACGACAGTCCAACAGGCAGCTCTTGACTGTTTTCGGTTTCGGTTTCATTTGCAGTTAAAATTTAGTTTTTTTTTCTATTTTATGTTTTGGCTGACTAATATCGTGACGTTACATGCTGCTCATGGAACGCAACAAAAATAAAACATTAAAAGCCAACAATAAAAATAAGATTTACAGTAAACAGTTATGAAATGAATTGGTGAAAAATAATGCGAAAAATAAACAACAAATATGCAAACAAAAAAAAGTAAATAAAAAAATAAAAAAAATTATAAAATTAAAACTAAAATAAAAAATTAAATATTATAAAAAATTATTAAAAAAATGTGTTTGATGATAAATTAAAACAGAAAAGTTATAAAAAAATAATAATAATAAAATTAAAAATAAATTTAAAAATATAAAATAATAACAAATATAAAAACTTATGAAAAAAAGTTAAATTTGTAAAATAAATATTAAAAAAATTAACAATTAAAGAAGAAAACTAATAAAAAGAAATACAAATAAAAATAATTTTCTGTTTTTGAAGTCGGTTGCCAAAATTTCTCGACCACTACTTAACCGAACTTCATGAAATTTTACACAGGTCTTTGAGATACAATTCTTAAACACTTGGACGAAAGATTTTGTTCGATTACAACTATTTAAAAACAAAAATTTCGAGAAATTTTAACTTTTTGTAAAAATTTCTGCCAGAAATCCAATTTTGAATCTTTTTTCTTCGTCCAAGTTCTAAGTTAAGGTTATAACTAAAACACGTACATATTTATTCACTTTAGATGATCCTACAAGGGAGGGATCACCGGAAATGGCTTCGCAATGGCCGAGTTCAAAATATTTTTTTCCGAAAATTTCAAAAATTGTTTGTTAATAGTGTATGTTTGTAACATTAAAAAATTCTAATAAAATATTTAATTTTTATATGAGAAAAAATTTGTTGAGAAAGGCTGTTTTTTACCCGAGGAAACCCATGTAACCCCTTCAGGTCCAAACTACTATGTACATATATAAGGGAGGAAAATGTGCACCGATTTATTCAAAATGTGATACTAAATTATTTTTAGTATGTGATTGAAGGTCTAGATCTGGTCATGAACCAATATCATCCATTTTTGACATGAAATGTTCGTGACTGTGTGATTATGCAAATTGTCAAACCGGGCTAAGAGAGTGTTATGAGAATATTTTGCAGAATTTTTTTTTTATTCCAAACGGTTAGTTTCAGCACAGTATCCTTTTTGAACTGTTGCAACAATTTCAGTCTTCTAGTTTACTCGGCTATAATCGCGTAAGCGGTGTCTACACCAGCAAAGGAGTAAAGAAGTTTACAAATTAAAATTTTTCATTAAATATCTACGCTCAAGCATATTTTTTTCTAATATCAACTAAGTATCAAGGAGCTGAACTAAATATGTCACCACTAAGCAAAACATTTACACAATGTTACACTTACAAAGAAAAAATAATAATAATACTTAATAAAAAAAATCGCATTCAAAAATGCAGATAGCGTTAAATTGGAATATTATGAAATGCGCATGCGCCCAAAATGCCAGGCTTTTCACCGCTGTACCCTCACTACTGCCGCCAAGCTACCAACACGCTCCAAACTTAACACTTGGTAGCTGAAAGCCGACAGCCGCACCACTTATGGGGCAATTCGAAATCAGTCAACAAATGTTGGCCTAAATGAGTGTTCATTTGCCAGTTGTATATACCTACATATTGTATGTTGGTATGCCTGCATAAGCTTTGAGCGCAAGTGGGTTTGTACACAGATTAATACCGCAAACCAACGGTACGGCACACAAAACTCATTGGTTTCGCCGCAAATCAGCTGTAATAAATTTTTAGCATAATTTTTCTTCATTTTTTTTCTATTATTTGTTTTTCGAAAAGTCAATGCGCCTTCTCATTTTTTTCTTGTTTTTCGTTTTGTAATTATTTTTGTTCAACTGTATTTATGTACGAGTCGGTTTGTTTGTCGAGCGATTTGCCGCCAGCTCATAAACTTTGGTGTTCCACATAACGGCAGCTCAGCAACAGTACGGCATTTACGAATTGACTTCACACCAACTGTGTCTAACTTCGCTAGGTACTGCATACGAGCATATGCCGACGTGCACACACGAGCGCACCACGGGTCTAATCGAACATGCAAAGCTTTGTGTGCATTTCATTCGGTGAATTCGAGTGGAGTGTGGAGTGGAGTTTACGGATATTTCGAAACTTTCAACTGATTTCATTTGCACACTCGCTTTGCTGGTGTAGTTGTTGACCGATTTTTATTTTCGATTTTTTTCTTTTCATTTCAAAAACAAAAAAAACAAAGAAGAAATAAATAAATCGGTCAAAAGGAAAAGTCCACACGAGCTCAGATGCCGCGCATAGTAAATTTCTTGTCTATGGTCAGTAAAAAAGAAATCTTTACTCACTACACTCCACAACACAATGACAAATACAATATAACAAAAACAAAATCGAAAAAAATAAAATTTAAAAGAAATAATAATATAATACCCTTACAATATACATATGTATGTATGTACGACTATAGTACTCGGTTTAATGAAAGCTCAGCGAAAAGGAGGCAAATGGAACGAACGCATATTGTGACGTCGTTAAATTGACAGTTTGACAGCGAGCGGGCGAAGTGGCGGACGATTTACAATTGTAAGGTTTGTCGCTCAGCGTTTTGTACTTCGTTTGGATTTTATTTAACGGTTTTTACAGTTTGCAACTCGAAATCGCAATTTACCGCTTTGAAAAGGCGATTTTCGAAACTTTTAGTAAACACATACATATTTATACTTATATATCTCTACTATAAATAAAGGATGCTTTTAAAACCTAAGTACTAAAACTCGCCTGGATTCACAGATTGCCTTTGCCAAGGGATGGTGAGACGTGTTGGACTAAACATCAACCCCTTGAAGACGACCATCGTCCCGTTCACGAGACGCAAAACTCTGCCTGGCCTCAGGAACCAAGCTCTCGAGGGCAGAGAGATAGATATGACTAATACGGTCAAACATCTTGGTCTCATGCAAACGGGTTGCTGGTAGATTCTCAGGCTCCAAGCCAAGGATTGTCCGGTGGTTGTACACCATGATCGTGCGACCGATTATCAGACTTCGGTAGGACTTCAACTATCGAAGCTGCAACGACTCGCCTGCGTCTGCGCGACGGGTGGCATGCGCACATGTCCGACGGCGGCGCTTGAAGTGATGCTGGAACTCACACCGCTTCACCTTTTAATCGCCAAACACACATATGAAAGCAGATGGGTTTGGCAGAGGTAAGGTAATCTCTTCCAGATAACATTATGAAGGGCCTAAGCGGTGAAATACCAGTGATACCACGATTTCTGTCTTGAGCTACTCCTTAGGGACAATACAGTGAAGGGGTACACCGACGGCTCGAAAATGTCAGGGGGAATTGACAGGATAGTTTTCCGAACATATTCCAAGCAGAGGTCTTTGCTATAAGTCGGTGTGTAAAAATAAACCTCCAACGCAATTATCGCAATGAACGTATAGCTATAGTAAGCGATAGTCAAGCGGCACTCAGAGCGATATCTGCGTACGAGATCAAATCGCTATTGGTGCAGGAGTGTATAGAACGACTGAATAGTCTATTAGATCATAACCAAGTGTGCCTTATTTGGGTGCCAGGTCATAAAGATATAGCCGGGAATTAACAGGCTGATGAGCTTGGTCGCTACGCTGCAGTTGGTCCCCACACCATAAGGGAGCTGCTCCGCAAGGATGAAGCAGTGGTTAAGGAGAAACATTGGCATGCACCATGCCCAGTTGCTAATGGGTGGTTACAACCTTAAAAGATTTAAATATGTAATCAACCTCCCAAGGAAAAAGCTCAGGCTACTTGTCGCCTTCAACACTGGCCATTGTAAGCTCACGAAGCAGTTATATAACATGGGCCTAGCAGCGACTTGGAGTCTGAAACACCAGAACAGCTGCTAACTGACTGCAAAACAGTTTGTAGGCGCAGGATAAAGACCCTTGGATCCATGTTTCCAAATAGGGATCACCTCGCCTCAATAGCACCTACCACTATTTTGGAATTTATCAATTTACTGGGTCTCGTTGAGACGTTGTGACTTAGTAGAAGACACAATAGACCTTAGGTCGCGGTGCAATCCTCATTTACTTATGCGAGACGAGTATAATTTCGAGTATCTGTTACTAGTTGGGAGGGTTGATAAGCAGCTTATGAGATATAATCACCTGAACACTTTCTGCTCGAATGTTCCGCCTTTGCAAGATCAAGCCGTTTGAACTTCGGATCTTACACTTTTAGACAATTTGGTGAAAATTTGAAATAAAACACCTAAGCAGATTTTTGATAGTTTCAAGACGCCTTCTCAAGAGATAATAATCAACTACACGAGTTTTATCTGGCTTCACAAAGGATTACATTAAACAATCTAAGTGCGATCACCGCCATCTTGGGAGGATGCTTTAAACTAAACACCAATATGTACAATAAACCCGAGTTTAAGCCGCAATTTGCACCCTATATAAGCGATTGTTCGATTGTTAAGTTAGCCTTGTGGGTGAGTTTCATTCAGACCATTTTATTACCCGCAACTTCCATTCTCGGATTTTCTTTCGACCTTAACTCTGCGAAACTATGCTAATGATTTCAAGCTAATTGCACTAACCGGTTCGAAGCATGTTTTTTATGATCAGAATATGATTTTGCTAAGGAACTATCAACCAAATTAGCTCGCTTACTTGGCTTAATGGACTTAAGTTGGAACATAAAAATTTAATGACCAACTGTAAATACCGAAATAACAGTAATAAATTCAATTCAAAGACGCATTGAGTTATATGAGCAAATAAGAGTAATACGAGCCAAGCGATCAGCATCGGTACCTCCGAGAAGAATAGACAAAACCACGCGGATATACAACAAAAGCAAAGCTGCAAGATTACACAGGCATACATACGTTCATAAGTAATCGGGTACAATGCAATGTGTGGCTGTGGAATTCCAACAAATCACTGAATGCAACATATTTGAATATTATATTTCAGCGCAGCGATTTAAAGCGATATGTGGAACGAGTTTACGAGATTAATCACAGTAGAAATATGGATATAGGAATATGTATGTACATAAAAGTGTTCATAGTTGTGTGCATGGTCGATCAAAGAAATGCATTTCAAATAAGAATACGGCGAAATTGCCGCACAGTGGAGGCGAAGTCAATGCGTCTGTGCCGCCTTTTTATAGTTATATTTGTGTAGTGTTGGAAAACGTTGCAAGAATGGCATGAGTCAAGCGGCAACTATCAAACGGCAGCATAAAATGTCTACGTAACGGAACGATTACAAGAATTTCACCGGCATGCAATAGAATACCTAAGAAATAGCGAAGAAATATCAGATGTAGCATGCTGCGTTGAGACGGACATCTATCAACGGTTGCTTGAAGACTTCAAGAGGTTTGTTGTTGTAATTGAAATATGCGGTAAGAATCGTCCTTCTGTATGAAATGTATAGAATTATATGAATATTATAAAAATGTAGAGTCACATTTAGATCCATTTATATCAGAGCGTTAGAAATGAGAGCCTTAGGTTGTTACTACATATCGCAGTTGAACACAACGCCGGTTTTATCGGTGAACCTCCGCATTAAAAAACAAAAAAATCAAACATGCTATATGAGGGAGGGAATGTTTTAGAACAGAAATTCGGCTGAGAAATTGTCGCAATATACATATATTATAGACGTAAATAAAAAAATAATATATTCCGGAAATACCTGGTCTCTCATTGTCCGTCAGATGAGAATTAATCTGCGACAGCCAAGAACCCAATCATCTTTCGAATTAATCTTCAACTGGAACCATTATATTTGTACTACGGTGGCAAGGAGAATATCCATTCACGAAATACCAGATCAATCCCGAAATTATATGTTGAACTGGTTGAAGACCGGATTGACTATGTCAAATATATATATGAAGGAAATTGAAGAGAAAGAACGAAAAGATCCGACAAACAAACGATGAAAGTCAAAGAAAGAGAAAGATAAATAATACTGACCACCTTTACAATGTATAAAGAAAGCCCAGGAACCAGACGAAACAACCTTTAGAGGACCTAAGCCTATAACCTAATGATAGAAAATCAATTTGAAAAGCGTTGAAACTGAGAATTTTTAACAGCTTTTCAGAAGTTCCGCAAAGCATCAAATAAAAGGAGTTTGTGGAGCCTATTATATGAAAAAAAAAGGTTTTCTAGTTGCTAAATTCCACAGAGCACTTGATCTAAGGAAAAATTTTAAAACGCTGACGGAAAAGAGTCGTAAGGCAGCCGGAGAAGACTAAAAACCATATTTGAAGTATTTGAGGTCAATTGAGTCCTCGTTAAACTCCAGTTAATTAAAAGGTCAATTGATTTGATATCCACAGATCTGAGTTCAACTATTTGATATGAATTTGTTGTTGCTTTGTCGTGAGGTAGCCACAAGATTATTCATTCAACAGCACAACTTTCGACAGCGACGACTTTCATAAACAAACAACAGCAACAAGTAGAGGTGGACATAAATTATTGCGGAGAAAATGCACATTTAAAAATGAAATATTGAAAAGCAAGAAGCGAGAAGCGAAAACGTCTTCGATCAAAATGCAAAACCAACAACAACAAAAAAAGGAAAGCAGGAAAAGCATTTGCTTACTCGAATTGCCAAAGAAAAATGGAAATGCACAGCTCCTCGCCGCGTTGGATAAATGAAATGAAAGTGAATGTGCGCACACACAACCGAACAGTCGAACAGACACACACGCATGCGCATGCGCACCATTTCACATTTTTTCTTCGCGTTTAGTCATTTCATTTGGTTGGCTGACTGTCGTGTTATGTCGCTTATGATTATTGCCTTCATTGGCTTAATGATTATTGCTTGCTTATTGTTGGGGGCGCGGGCGTGTATGTGCGCTTTTAATAGAGCTATAAATGCAAAATTTTCACCAAATGTATGGGCGTTCGCACACACAGACACATCAGCACGTACATGACAGGTCGAAATGCAACCAACAGATCATTGCAACAATTTGTGGCATCAATTTGGCGTTGGTAAGCCACTAGTGGAGTGTTGGCCAATATTTACGCGGCGTTAAAATATTTGCTCGATGAGGAAAGACTGACAATTTAATAAAAATATTATATGGACACCGAATTTTATATTTCAGTTACATTTATTTTAAATTTAAAATTAATAAATAATAATAAAATTTATAAATAAAAGCAAATTTTTTTTTTTAATTTTTGAGTTTTTCTTTAGTTCAATAAAACTGAAAATTTTACCGCCTCTTTTTTTATTCTATTATACTACTACTTACACATGTATATAGAGTTAACTTTGATTTCAAACCCGTTATAAATCATAAAGAAAATAATATTAAGAGGCATACTTTTAGGCGGGCACAATTATGGCTATTTTCATCATTAATCTCTCTTCGTGTAGATTGGAAAGATTGCCTCGAGAAGTTGAGATTAAACTCCGGATGAATATATATACCATAATTATTCTACTGTTTAACCTAGGGGGTTGGACCAAGATCATTGTGTTACACATCTCCATTTTTTTCGTTTTTCATCCGGAGTCTTGATAGTTTCTAGAAATAAATCATCTCGGAATTTTTCCAACTATCATTCTTTTAGCCAGAAAAATCCGGTCGAGCAATTTTTACAAATTTTTGCCAGTGACGCCCGTGACACTTTCAGAGGTAGACTTTTGACAGTTACTTTTGGTAAGTATAATATGGGATATATCGACACTAAACACTTAGAAGGGAATTAGACAACCGTGCTGTTCATCTAGAAAAATGTCATTAAAGGCGGATCTACGAATACCTTAAACATACACGTGCGAGCTTGAGCAAATTCATATGTATATCACCTCCACTTTCCACATAATAAACAACAAAAAGCAAACTTTCATATCGCCTAATCCAAAAACTTCCATAATTGCATTACAGTATGGCAAAACAATATTGGATCAATACCAAAGCACGTAACAACACGCTTTTACGCAAACACTTAACCACGTCAAGGTCAAATTTAAATATCCTGTCAAATGCACGAGCAACGCAATTCTGTCACAATTCATAAATAATAAAATAAGGAAATAAATAGCAAAAAACAAACACAAAGTCGTAGAAATTCTCAGCACAAATACTGACAGCAAAGCTTTCAAAGTTTTTTCCTCGACACACGACGCAGTTGACACGTGAAAGCACTGTGTAAGTCAGAGTGTGTGAAGTATACTTTTAGGAGGTGAACAGCCTTGTGTAACGTTAACGCCGCGTACGACCTTGAGAAGTTTTTCGTGTGTCGCCACATTGAAGAGGCAAAGCTACGCATTTTGAGCTTTGTAAGCCGTCATTTGGATTTTCTCTAAGAAGAATTGTATATTGCGCGATAACTTATCTACTGTATTATATACGCTACTGGCTTAATTAACCTTGGCGGTGTCATGTCAAACTTACAAGGTGCGCTGTTGTCACAGCTTCTAGAAAAAAATAAGTTTTTGGCGCGACAGGAAATACGAAGTATGAAGAAACCTTTTTGAAATTACGAGCTTCGATTTCGCTAAATGAGGTCTTATATTTTAGCGAAGAGAAGTTTGGCATAACCTAAACGCTAGTGTCATACTTCAAAACCACACCTCCTTAGACTTTCAAATTTGCGGTGCTTTTCCTTGAGTCCCCTTTTGAGTTCACTCTTATCATTTTCAATTAACATCTGCCCGGTGTGGTGTACAATTTTGCACCTGTTGTTATTGGCTGGCGTTGCGAATTTTTCACGTAATTATTTTTATTGGCAAAGTACTTTAAACCTTTTTCGATTTTTTTCCTGTCGGTTCAATTTGGTTTCTATTTTTCCCGGCCAGTTCCAATCTGCGCAGCAAAAACATTGACGTATGTGTACCTTGAAACTTGTGCTCAAGGTTACCGCGACGGCTGGCAAGCAAACGAGCGACTGAACCTGCTACGTACCTAAGTACTTATGTATGTACGTGAGATGTGTAAACGTACGCGCGGACAGCGCATGCAAACGGACGGCTGTCGGTCCGTGTGACTGACTAGTAGCTGATGGGCCGGGTTGGTAGGTATGTTGGCCGGCTGATGTGCGGGTTTGCGAGCTCGTTTAACTTGGCTTTCAGGTTGCGCATTATTATTGTCGCATTTGCTGGTGTTGTGCTTGCGCTTCTTGTTTTTGTTGTTGTCGGCATTATTATTAAAGCTGTCATTATTTCGCTGTTGTGCTCGTCATTCGCCGTGGTTTGCCAGCTCGTTACTACATTTTTTTTTGTTTAGTGACGTATCTCTACCACCTGCTCGACGGTATGGCTTTGGTATTGATTTCCTATTCACCTGTTCGCCGTCAGTTCGCTGCCAACTCGCTCTACTTACATACACCATCTACGACCACGGCGCTTCGCCGATTTGGTGTGCTCGTCTGGCTTACTATTGATCTTCTACCGGCTGGGTATGTCAGGTGCCACAACTGTCTCGTGTTGTGGCATGTGCTTCGTCGTTGTCTCGGCACTTGGCAGACGTGTGTTAAGTACCGTACCTATCGCGTGCCATTCGTCTTGCTGCTTCGGTTTTGGATTATTGCGAGTGCTTTTTTAATTTTTTTCGTTACAATTATCGACAGCTATTCCTATTGCGTTGACTGATTTTACAAAAATAATGCGGTACTGAGGCTAGCAAGCTACTGCTTCTTACTGCGAGAGGAATTTAAACTCTTCGGAATTGCTAAGGACCGAGGTCTCAAGGTCAAAGCTCGTTACTTCTTCTTCTTCTTTATTGGCTTAGGCACCGCTTACGCGATAATAGCTGAGTTTATAACAGTGCGCCAGTGATTCTTCTTTCTCGCTGCTTGGCGCCAATTGGAGATTCCAAGCGAAGCCAGGTCCTTCTCCACCTGGTCTCTCTAACGAAGTGGAGGTCTTCGTCTTCCTCTGCTTCCCCCGATGGGTACTGCGCCGATTACTTTCAGAGCTGAAGTATTTTCGTTCATTCGGACAGCATGACTCCTAGCCACCGTAGCCGCTGTATTTTAGTTCGTTGAACTAAGTCAATGACGTCGTATATCTCATACAGGTCATCGTTCCATCCACTGCGATAAGCGCCGTGGCCAATGCGCAAAGGACCATAAATCTTCCGCAGAACATTTTTCTCGAAAACTCTTAACGTCAACTCATCAGATGTTGTCATCGTCCATGCCTCTGCACCATATAGCAGGACGGAAATAATAAGTGACTTATAGAGTTTGGGGTTAATACTGGTTCCAAGATAGACGAAATTGTCTACGACTTCAAATTTATGAAGCCAAGTCGCGAGTGCGACGACTGTTTATTTAAAGACAGGAGATATTTCGACTTGTCCTTGTTCGCTTGTTCACTTGTTCACTGTTCACCCAAACCCAGCGCACAATCCTGGGGAGGACATGTTTCGCCTTCTCACTTTAGCTCGCCTTCAAACGGATGTTCTTTGACTATCCAGAGGATACCTTAGATCAATTAGATCAAGAGCGGCAGTCGTGAGCTGCTTGAGCCATATATAACAGAATTGTTTCTGACCACCCCCTAGTGAATAGAACTAAGAGAACTTTCCTGACTTGGGTGAACTTCTACACATGACTCCATGCCCAGTAATGGCACCGAACGTGTACGTTCACGTTATGCTCCAAACTCGAGTTTGCGGTTTTACAGTTATTTAAAAGAGGATTTTTGTGAGTTTAGAAAACTCCGAATATAATTTAGCTAACTTTTCAACTGCTCCAACCCTCTAAGGGTAGGAAATCATCGCTATAATCACACTAGGAGTTAGACCTTCCAATCTAAACTCTGACACTACCCATGCTATTTGGAACTTATAGATTTAAGTCTGACTTTAGAAGACAGACGGATCACAAATGTTGAAGCAGTCTAGAATAAGGCGAGGTGGTATCATTTCTGTACTTCTTTCTTAACGGGTTCCAACTTTTTTAGCGTTACATATATAGATTCGAAGCTTTTTCAGTCAAGAGAATTTTAGCTACGAAAGAAGGCGCCAAATAGTTTTCGCGAGTTACTTACAACCAATATTTTTGAGTTTACATATTTTCTATTAGAAAAGGCTGAAGTCGTTTATATTCTTGTTTGGTAGACTAGCTTTCAGTTGATAGAGATTGCACCAAGTGTAACAGTTGCTTTAGTGCTTGCATTGTATACGAGACAAGCCAGCTGGTGGCTTCCGTCTTTCAGTAAGTCTTATGGATAAATGGATTGCTTCAGAAGCTAGCGTAGTTTATATTTGTATGACTAATTATGGTGTGCAAGCAGAGAACGGAGGACATTTGATAATTTTTTCCATTGACTCGCAAGCTTACAACCTTGTTTTGCTAGATATTTTTGTTTAATTATTACAATCTTCAAATGTCCAAACGATGATAAAGTTAATATGACAAGGTCTTGCTATTTTCGTACCAAACGAAAAAAAATCCAGCTAGCCGCACTATCTAGATAATATTTGTTTTTGTACAACTACACTCCATCATCTGAGTGGCAAAAGATTACTACGGCATTACCATGAACTAAAGTAACAGCAACAAGAACAAAAACATTGAACGCAATAATTTTGTCGCAGTCAAGTCTGTATGTATATATGTCTGTATGTGCATAGATAAAGTTATGTATGCAAATATGTAAATATTTGTTATTGTTATTGTACAACAATATTTCATGGCTGATATTCTGATTACTTAACGCTGAAGTACATTGGCATTATGGCACGTATACGTCATGGTTGGCCAGCTGGCGCATGCTTATCGTGCCGTTTAGCGATACGATTAGACATGCGCGCTGGTATGTGAGTATTTATGTAAGCATGTACATATGTGTGTGAGTGTGAGTGTATAGCAGAAAAGCTCTCATACCGCTTACTATTTGATATTTTGCGGCTGAAACGTCCCCCAATTGGTGTCTGATAACAGTTTACGGAAACAGCAGGGCACAAACACACACACACACATACATACATATGTATAAGTAGTGTGCTGCGGCATTGATTTAAAAGTAAAAACTATTAACAGATCGTTGGACAAATTGACGTGTCGTTGGTGTAAAGCACGTCGTTTGCACTGATAGTAATACCGTAATCGTACATACATACATACATATGTACGTAGGGTAATTATAAATTTATATATTTATTAAAATATATGGAGCGATTGCAATCGAGCAAATAATTATGTACATATGTATATATTATTATTATGACTTTTTTCAACGGCAATGACACATTCAGAGTCAACCTCGAAGCGGCGATGCCTGGGTGATGGTCGGCGAGTACCCACGAGTATATGAGTGTGAGAGCGATGATAGAAACAGCTTACGGCAAAGTCATAACTGCTTATTTAGCGCTTGACTTTGCTGCTTTACGTAATCTGCGTTGTCGACAAGTCTGAGTATAAATGTATGAGTACGGAGAGAGCGCTCTAATGGTCCTACTGTGTTTAGCTCTCAGGTGGATTATAAGAAAGGAAGTTTAACAATCTGTTTAATTGTTTCCAATATAATTGGGATCACACCACTTTAATAAAGATTTAACCATTATAGCGACCTTCAAAATTTTCAATATAATTTTTGTAGTATGATTTGTGCTTTGCATAAAAATAGGCCTCAGTATCGGCGATCACATCTTTATTCGGCGAATATTTCATGCCAGCGAGCATTTTTTTGAGATCTGAGAACAGGAAGCAGTCGCTGGGGCCTGATCTCTAGAATACGGTGGAGGCGGAGGCAATTCGAAACCCAACTCATGGATTTTCGCCAGAAACACGTCGCGCGAAAATGTTAGTCCTGACTCTCCAGATGCTCGAAGACAACTGACTAGCCACTCGTTCGTTAGCTACGAACGCCCTATACCAGCGGAAGAAAATCAGTCCTATTACTTTCCGGACAAACCCTGTATGTGTCATGGGACTTTTCAATTGACCTGTTATTACCAAACGATTATGTTAGCAGCATTGAAAGTATATTCTCGCCGAAATGCGTGTCTGATCCGCAACAAAGTTTCGAAAATTTACGCAACTACTGCTAAATTCGATACATGAAATAAAAAAAAGAGTTCTTTCTATAAATGTACAGTCAAACAAATAAACGGAGGATTCGAGGCATAGTAATGTCTAGATTGATGGTCATAATCTAAAAGCCGTAAGCTAGTTTACTTGATTCGGAACGAGAATCGAGGTTTATTTCAGAAACATTTTCTACGTTTGCCAATTGTTCGTCATCTATTCTATTCTAGCTGAAAAGGTGACGACGGGAGAACGCCTTTCTAAAACAAATGTCAATATTTGCTTACTAAGGACGTGAAATATTACAAACAATGGAATGATGATAGCGATATGACAACATTGACGAAGCTCAGGGAACTGATAACCTGAAAAGCTAAGTTAAGTTTCGAAAGAAGCCGTCTCCAAGAACAGACTTCTTTAAAACTAATTTTTCATGTTCAAGTTTTTCTTCATTTTTTTATTTTAAATGCTGATATGCACATATATTTGCGTGTCACGTAACGAAGAGTCAAGCACTCTTATTGTTAATGTCGAACGTTAAAGAAAACATTATTACGCCCATTACCACACATTTTCTACTACGTGAGTATTTTGAAAAATCACCAAATAATCAGTTTATATGCGACGAATGCGACAAGACATCGTTAGCTGTTGCTGTTGTTGTTGTTGATTTCTTATAAAGTATCGCACAATTCCGAACGTGACGAATGACAAGAGCATATATAACGCTTATTTATGCATATTGGCAATGTCAGAAGCGACCGACGGCAGTTAGCGGCAAGCTAACAAAGCTGCGTTGCAACAATGGTATTTGCAACATTTCACAGCGTTGCACGTTGCTGTGATAATGGTGTTGCTAATGGGTGTAGGTGGTAGTGAGTGCTTTGAGGTTAGAAAAATGTATTATTTCCACGTAGTAGAGGTACAAGTTTATGTGAACATCTATTTATTAATTTCCCCGATAGGTGGTGCTGTTAACGAGAGACTTCGAAAATGCTATTTAATACAAATAAGTAATACATACCAAATTTTGTGAAGATCTTGTCAAATAAATGGAAATATTTATGTCAAATAAAATGTTTTCTTTACAAGGACTCGATTTTTGTCGATGAATTTGTATGGTAGCTTTATGCTATAGTAGTACGATCTGAACCATTTTCGTTGTACCGTTGCCCTGGAAAATAATCCATGAAGAATCTTGTCAAATACAAAAGTTTTTCATACAAGAACTTGATTTTAATCGATGAGTGCTTTGTGGTCCGATATCTGCGGTTCCGACAAATGAGCAGCTTCTTGGTGAGAAAACGACATGTGAAAAAATTCAGATCAAACTCTCAAAAACTGTGAGACTGGTACGTAAACATACAGAAAGATCATGAAAAATTTAAGATTATTTTATAATATTCAAGATTTTTTTGTTCGGTTTTCCCAACAAAATTGTCCAACAATTGCTCCTAGAGCTACACGAATTATACAAGTTTTGTCCGGAAAGTAATAGGACTGATTTTCTTCTGCCGCGACTATACTTCGGAGCGTGCGCGTACCGACTGGATTCGGTAGAGGGCGTTCCTACCTAACAAACGAGCGGCAGGTCAGTTGTCTCCGAGCATTTGGGGAGTCAGGACAAACATTTTCGCGCGACGTGTTTCTATGAGTGGTGCAAGCCGAAAACGCAGCGTTCGTTAGAGCCGAGGTACGCGATTAAATTCTGTGTGAAAGTCGGTAAATCTGCAACAGAGACGTTTGATTCATATCAAGCAGGCTTACCCAGATGTTTCTTTAGCTAGAAGTGGTGTGTTTCGGTGGCACCAGGCCTTTTTGGAGGGCCGGGAATAGGTCACTGATGAAAACCGTGCTGGGTGACCTGCGACTTCGACAAACACCGACAATGTGATTCGTGTGAGCAAAGTTTTGAACTCGACCGTCGACTAAGTATTCGTTTAATTGTCCAGATGTTAAATTTAGCATCATAAATCTGTGGTTCATGACATTGTGACGGAACACTTGAACATGCGCCAGACATCGCAGGCGATTGGAAGTTGCACCACGACAAAGCCCCGGCTGTTTTCTTGTGAACAGCTACCAAACCAAGACCGGCATCTCAATGCTTCCGCAGGCGCTCTACAGCGCAGATATGGCCCCGCACTTTTGTTTGTTTCCTTGCCTGAAAGGCCGATGAAAGGCAAGCATTTTGAGACGACAGAGGGGATCCAAGCAGCATGCACCTCGGCTCTCAAGTTTATTCCGGAGAATGCCTTCCGTGACGCCTTCAATGCTTGGAAATAGCGCTGACAGCGCTGCATCGACGCCGAAGAAGCCTATTTTGAAAGTTTTTAAGGAATTGGTTCAATAAATTTTTTTAAATCGACTAAGTCGTATTACTTTCCGGAAAACTGTAAGCACACAAATGTAGGGTAGTGGTTACAACATATCCGACAGTGAAAATGAAAGCGTCGTTGCCACTTCTCGAATTAGGCGCGATAAAAAAAACATAAACAATTATAATAAAGAAAATTACCAAAAACAAAAAGCGTCAAAAATTTCACAGACAATTAATCCATTAGTGGTAAACGGTAAAATAACAACTCAAAAAGTACACATTACCGGCTAATAGGCGTACACACATCCATACATATAAATATGTCTGCATATCATGAATGCTTTCGAGTGCTCACTCAAGTACCCCCCGGTAGCGCTTCGAGACATTTCACTGCTGCCGCTGTTGCTGCTGTTGCTTTTTAATAATTTTGGAAATTTCGAAACCGGACAACAACAACAAACAGCATTAACAATTATGCACGAAAAATGCGTACAAATTTGTGGCAATCGGCGTTTTGAAATTTTCCAAACGAGAATGACAGCCGACGCGTGGCAGACGGCGTGAACCCACACTACCATAACGTATTGTTGTTGGCCCTTTGAATTGGATTACACCAAGGCGCGAGATGTGGATATAAAAAGAAACTTTGAGATTTGTGCATTATACAATAGCAACAACGAACACATACAAAGATAAGCTGCAAAACTATCGCCACAGTCGCCGCTCATGTTGTTGTTGTTGTTGTCAATGCTGTTTGGTGTCGGAAGAAAGTTGCCATCGTCTACAACAACATATGCTGTTTGTTGTTGTTGCGATTAATAGCTCGGCATTTGGTGAATGTGTAGCGTTATGTAAAATCTTCGATGTGTAAAGAGCGCTTTTGAAAAGGAGAAAACGTTCGGAGATTTGTGATTGGCGGCGATCATGAAGTGCAAACAAAAATCCACAGTGAAATTAAATCGAAATGCAAATGTACATACACAAACACATACATATATGTTTATACATCCAGTGATACTTAAAATGTAAAGCTAAAAGAAGTGGAAGCACAGGTAAAGCTGCGGGGAAGTAAGGTTTTAACCGCGCTGCAATCAGCCTACGTGTGTCGCGGCTTGTTGCATACGGATGCGCCTGTCCGGTGGCAGGTTGTGACACGTTTTGCAACAATGTCAACGTTTTTCGACACGAGCCTCTCCGCCGGTTCCCACGTGCAAAACAGCCGCATGCGCACTCCAGCCATTACCACCCACACTCATACGTAGATGCCCTGCAAGTACGTGGATGTAAAAGCCGATGGAACCCTGTGAGGCAGAACTGCTTATGTATGTATATGTGATATCCGAGACATTGCGCATACATTAATTCACGTCAGTCAGGTGTTGTAAGTGTGTTGTTTGCCGCCTCTAGCATTGGACTCAACAGCGGCTGACCAAAAGATCTATCTTAATATTTTTTTGCTGGGTTGGGACCCGCCACGTAAGAAAACAACAGCCTCCGACGAGAGAACTCTTGCCAACAGGTGCTACTTCGGACTGAGTAGGCAATTGAGAAGTAAAGTTCTCTCTCGAGGAATGAAAACCCAACTCTATAAGTCTCTTATTATTTCCGTCTTGCTTTATGGTACAGAGACAAGGGCGATGACAACATCTGATGAGTCGACGTTACGAGTTTTCGAGAGAAAGAATCTGCGGAAGAATTATGGGTTTGTCTTCTCCTGCTGTTATGCTTTTACTGTCATTCAACAGCCTGGAGAAGTGTTCCCTCTATAATTTTAGTATACTTTGGGCATCGGTTACTAGATCACCTCTGGGGGTTTTACAAGAGTATGCTCCGGTCTTGAAACCTTCTGTTAGTCACTGAATTTTTTTGTAGAATTTTTGAGTATTACCCCTGTCGGCCAGCTTATCAAGTTCTTCATACGCACGCATTTCGACCTCTCTCTTAGTTTGTCTGCTAATGCGTCTCGCTTCCCTCTTTAACTTTCAGCATTTATCCCATCCCGCACGTGTTGCAGTCGATGGTAACGTTGAGAGGTAGACAGTCTGCATTCTTTCCGCTGCGACACGGCACTCCTCATCATAACAGCCATTCTTTTGCATTTTCCGAAAACCATTGGTTTCAGTTGTGTACGTAAGGGGCTCGAAATGCCGTCCCACAATTCCCTAACACCGAGTTTTTGACGAGCGCTCTCAGAGAGCAGGAGTACAAGTCGAATAGAAAATCGTTCGTTCGTTTATTAATAAACCTTTTTTTTGCCGATTTTAGATAAATCTTCCAGCATTGGTTATTGTCACCGCAAGAAACTTGGGTTTGAAGTATATCAACACAAATAGTGTCTTTTTTTATGTCTCTGACTACACCTAACCCCTTAAATACCCATATTAACTATCCAGACTGGATTTAAGCAAAGTTTGGACAGGCAGTCTTCACCCGGCCATAGACTTAAGCCCAATCATGTTTCTTCCTACCTGCAAATTTGTTAAGTAGTAATATTAGTTTGATGTGAGAATCAATCTTGATCTCCTTTAAGTCATCTCATCTTCAATAGCACTGTCACTCTTCCACGCAACATCTCAAATGCATCTCCCTCAACTCGAATCAATCAAAACCCATAGAGCGCCATAGAAAGTAGAACCATTTCATATTTGTAAATTAATCTAATGCCTTTTCTTTATGGTTATTGTCAAAACTCTCAAGAGGTGGCTACATTTGCCACATCATATTAAATGAAAGTTGTAACAAAAAAAGCCGCCAACCCAGCGTGGCTATACTATGACTTCTCTGACGCGCAATTGTTGGTTTCTGTTGTTGTTGGCTAAGATTTAACGGATTTCTCTATTATCATTCACCATTTCACAATGCCACAATAATGTGATCATACATCGTTAACGATTACTGTTGTTAGTGTTGTTACTGTTTTTGGTGTTTTTTTTTTGTATTCAATTTCATTGTTGTTGCTGTTGTTGAGTTTGTCTTTTGCTTATTGCCTTCACGCGTTGTTTGACAGCCCATTTCTATGAAGCTCTTTCATGGCAACTTTGTTTGCCGTGTTGTTGCAATTTTTCGTGTTATTGTTGTTGTGATTTTCAGTTGCTTCACATTTCAGCGAAGATGTTTGTTTGTATATTTATGTAGCTCAGCTTGGCTACTTGGCGCTTTCGGATACTTTTTAGGTCGCTCGCAGTTACTCTATTGCAACGGATTTCGACGACGCGGCCGCCTACGCCACAGCCACAGCCGTGGCCGCGTACGCTGGCGATTGCCACATCGTTGTTACAAATATTGAAGGAAAGTTGTTGCTTATCTCCTGCGAGGGAAAAGTCAATATTGATTTGTGTTTTTCGTTATTGTAAATAACTCGGGATCAGCGCGCTCGCACCGCATCTATCATTTGCATATATGTGTGTGTGCGTGTGTGTATGTGTAGCGCGTTGTTTCCACATTTTTGTAATTTCTGTTTTGTTTGTAACAGTTTTGCTGGCTTGAATTAGCTTTGACCAGCATGATTGTGATTGCTTGGGAGCGTCAGTCATGTTTGTGCTTTCACATTGCCCCCGAAATGCCTACACACATTCACACACAAACATGCGAGCACACACAGCAGCGAAAAGAAAGGCGAAAATTAGAAAAGCAGAAGTCGCACACTTTCTTCAAGAAGAAATCATGTATCTGACGGCTGTCAGAGCAGTTGGATCAACCGAAGCCATAAGTAACACCAACTTTCCAGTTAAGTGTCCGTTTGATGTTTGACAGCTCGAAATGTGATGTTTTTTGGAAAGAAACCCAAAAACAATAAAAACAAAGAATATTGATTGACTTTGGCTCAAGAAAAACTTCTAAGTTTCGTTTCATTCACTTAAGAACATATTGAAAATAAAAGAATTTAAGAAAACATTTTGAAAATTCTTCTCGATGCTCTTGGTATGGAAAGTTCTGATATTGAAATTAAAAGTAATTAATATAATTGTTAATGAAATCAACTGAAGAAATAAAGAAATCTTAGGGCTTAGGTGCATTTGTTGAACGAGATAAAGCGAAGTCGAAACAAGAGTGTGCGAAAAATTTACATCAAATCTCGGAAACTTATATAGAAAGTATTACCAGTTCGAATTTCGGTAGAAAAGAGAAGGAAAGAGAAGAAGAAACTCGATACCGAACAGCCAAAAAATTCTTGTATATGAAGAAAATTTGTTCTATTAAAAATATTGGGTAGTCGAAAAAGTATTTCGTATTTTGTCAATACTACATAGATCTACCAAAATCACATTCTGTCATACCATATAGTGTTGGAAAGGTGAGATTTTAGCTCCATTTAACCAAACAAGAATTCGGTGAAGTTGAAAAGTTACAACTGTTCAAAAATTAAAATATTGATATAAAGGAAATTCGCAATATTTTGAAATTTTTGTATAAAAAAAGGGAAGAATGACACCCAAGCCACAAATGAAATTTGTGAAATTTACGGAGACGATGCTGTATCAGTTCGTGTAGCACAACAATGATTCGCTCGCTGCCGTTCTGGAAATTGCTAAAGAACTTAACATTCATCATCAAACGGTTTTGAACCATTTAAAAAAGGTTGACTATAAAAAGAAGCTCGATGTTTGTTTACCACATGAATTGTTTGTGAAAAATTTAATGTACTGAGTTAACATCTGCGATTCTTTGCTGAAACGAAATGAAATCGAACCATTTCAGAAGCGAATGGTAACAGAAGATGAAAATTGGATCAAATACGACAAGAATGTGCGAGAAAAATCATGGTCCAAACGTGGTGAAGCTCCACAAATGGTCGCAAAGCAAGTATTGACGCCTCGAAAGGTTATGATGAGTGTTTGGTGGGATTGGAAAGGAATCACGCACTATGAGCTGTTCCAGCCTGGTCGAACAATTGATTCTACATTTTACTGTCAACTGATGAGATTGAAGCAATCGAAAAAAACGGCCAGAACTGATCAACAGAAAGGGCTTCGTCTTCCATCAGGACAACGCTAGACCACACACATCTTTGATGACTCGGCAAAAACTGGCAGAGCTTGGCTGGGAAGTTTTGATGCATCCGCCATATAACCCTGACTTTGCACCATCGGACTACCATTTGTTTCGGTCAATGCAGAACTCCCTCAATGGAGTAAATTACTTGTCGCAGTTTTTCGCCAAGAAACCAGAAAAGTTTTACACTAATGGAATAATGTCTCTAGCGAAAAAATAATGCCCAAATGGTACATATTCGGTTCACTAAAACAAAAAAATAAATAAAAAAAAATAAGTTGAAGTTTGATTAGAAATACGAAAAAACTTTTTGGACCAATATAGTGAGGACGAAAGTTGATTAACGAGAAAGTCTTGCTTCAACATCCAATATTATTATCGTACAACATATGATTAGAACTAAGTATCTAAGATCTAGTCCCATCTTCTTCCAAAACAAAAATTATTGAGAAATCAAAAATTGATAATAAAAACTCATAAGATCTCAATATTATGGCTTTAATAAATAGATCCACAGTTATGTTTCACAAAAAAGTATTCACACCTCTATATCTGAAACACTACCGTAATAAAATGCATACGCCAATGAAAAGAAACCTTGAACAATGCTTCGAGTTCTGTTCGAAATGGGAATTATTTCTCCGCTGCCATTAGATCTATACGAGAACAATGCTCCGAGCCATTAGATCTATAACGAGATACTAATAAACCGTCTCCTTCCAGGAACGCTACGTTCGGACTCTCAGTTCTTAAAGTGGTGAAAAATTTGTTTAGTTAGGTACCACAAGTCTTTCGAAATGCCGATATGACTAAAACTAATTGTTATGAACTCGCTTCTAAAAAACCTAAAGAAAAAGAAGAAAATTGTATATTTTCTTCACATAATTCAAAAGAAAGAGTTAAAGAATGCGTAACATACGGTTACATGTAAAGACGAAATCTTTTACCAAGTCACCATCCAAACATTAACCGGAAACCGCTCGAAAGTCGAAATTGTCGTTTTGAAGACGAAGAAATCGGATAACGCTATTTATATAACGTCCTGTTATATGGAAAAGAAACTTCCACCTACATAAGTGCCTTGAAAGCCAGAGAAAATCTGAACTAACGAACAGAGTAGACAGGCGTACGGGCCAAGAAGCGTAACAAAAAGCGTGTAAATGCAAAAAATCTACAAATACCAATTCGTTAACCACAAAGCACGAGTGACGAGCGTTGAAACTAAAAAAAAATTCTGCAACAACAACAAACAGCCAAAGACAGATGTGTGCTGAGAAAAAGGCAAACAGGAAAAGAAGCGACGGATAAGTAAGGAAATGAAATCGCGGCAGTTGCGGTTAGACAGGCATTAGGGTGTTAGGGTAAATAGACAGGGTCAAGTAAAAGAAACCAAAAAAAAAAAAAAAAATCTACTAACTATTGTATACATTTACACATGCGAACGGCGGCGCTGTGGTGTGGAGATATCGGCGGCAGCGGTGAAAACTTTGGCCTGTCAGTCGTGCAATGTGACACGCGAATGAATATTTTCACATTTTTACATAACCTCAACTATCACTTTTGCGCTTTTATTGCGCCAAGCGCAAGCGCGGCAAGTACCGAGTAATCCACAGCGGCATTACTTGCTTTTTTGTTGTTTTATTGTTTTTTTTTTTTTTGTTAATTTTTTGTGGACATTTCCGGCAATGGAACCTAAGTTCATCGCGTTGCTAAATAGGCGAGAGCGTCTATTAGCTAAGTTGCGCTATCTACTTGTCAGCTGAGTATGAGCTGGACGAGTATGCTAAGGTCTTCCGGTCGCATGGTTTGGCGGTCGGAGGGTCTGAGGGCGAAAAGACTGCGTTATTTGGTTGTTGTTACAACTTTTGACGTATGTATGTATGGGTCTGTGTGTGTGAATTATTGTGTGCCAAAACTTGCACGAAGAACTCCAGCCATTCTTCCACACAACAATTTTATCACCTTTTAATGGCGTCAAAACGATGGATCGATGAAATGGCAAAAACAAACCACAAAGTTGGCTAATAACAAAAACAAAATGCCGCAACAGGCAACGAGCCTCACATCGGAAACGAATTAGGGTGGAGTGAGGAACGAGCTAACAGTCAACTGGGAATTACGAGGGTAGCCGGGGTCCCCTTCCCTGTACGCACCACCGTTGCTGCAATGCAATTTTTCAGCGAACTACACAAGTCTACATTCGTCGCCTGTTGCAAGCAAAAGTTCATAAATTATGAGTGCAACCACGAGTGCTCGCGCATACTTGTGAGATTCAAGAGCCCACCGCCCCATACCCTCTCCCCTGGCTTTGCTGTACAATTGACAGGGTAAAAACATAAAGTATGTATGACGTGTTGTTGTTGTTCTCCACTGGCCAAGTATGCATGTCCGTCTGATAGATACACAGACGGACGCGCGGACAGGCGGGCAAACAGAATAGCAGAAACAAGAGCAAACCGGCAAGCGACAGCAGCGGTGGCAGTTCGCGGCGACAGCTGTCAGACTTGGAGAACAACAACAAAAACAACAAAGAATTTAATAAATAAAAATGCAAAAACAAATGCAACAGCAAACAAGTCAAAAACAAGTTGCTCTACAAAGTAGCCAGACATGCACTTTGAACAACACACACACACGCACATACATACATATAAACCAACACATCTACATCCACATGCATTTGTAGACTCATGCCGTTCATTGGGAGTTTATAGAAATGCAAAATGTCGGCAGACAAGTCAAAATTAATGTGCTCCGCTGACGGTCCCAGCAAATGACACAAAAAAGCAGCAATAATGATAATAAATGGCAACAAAAACAACTTAGCAGTGACAGAAGGAAGCTCAGTTGCACGCGTGTATGTATGTATGTATGTTGTAAAAACGAAAGTGTTGCATGATTGTGCATTCAACGTAATTTGTTTCGTACTTTAAATTTATGCATTCATACCAACACACATACATACATATATACATGTGTACTTACGTATATATGCAAATAAATAAGTGAAGTAATGAGAGCGCTCAGCGAAAAGAAAGGGCGATTAAATATCATCAAAAGGAAATTTCGGTAAAATATGAGACTTTTTCAAAGTTTAAAAAAAAATTTAGAAAGAAAAAGAAATTACAAAAACGATTATTTCTTAATTAAAAAAAAACACAGAAAACCGATAACTTCGTTCGCACCGAAGCTAGAATACCCTGCGCACTTTCGTACAAGAAATTGGCTTTGATCGTTCATTTTGTGTGAGAGTTATGTGTTATAGTGGTCCGATCTGAACAATTTGTTCCGAGATTGTACCCTTGCCTTAGACAATAATCCATATCAAATTTCGTGAAGATATCACGTCAAATAAAAACGTTTTTAATACCACAACTTGACTTTGATCGTTCCGATTGTATGACAGCTATATGCTATAGTTCTACGATCTGAACAATTTGTTCAGGTATTGTAGCGTTGCCTTGAAAAATAATTTGTGTCAGATTTCGTAAAGATAACTGGTCAAATAAAAAAGTTTTCCATACAAGGACTTCATTTAGAGTGGTCGTTTGTATGGCAGCTATATGCTATAGTGGTCCGATCTGAACAATTTTTTCGGAGATTACAACTTTGCCCTAGACAATAATCTATGTTAAATTTCGTGAAGGTATCTCGTCAAATAAAAAGTTTTTCATAAAAGGACTTCATTTTGATCACGCGTTTGTATGGCAGCTATATGCTATAGTTCTACGATCTAAACAATTTGTTCGCAGATTGTAGCATTGCCTTGAACAATAATTCATGCTAAATCTCGTAAGATATTTTGTCAAATAAAAAAGGTGGAAAACCTAAATTTGATAATCAATTTCTATTCTTCAAAGCATACTCGGTTTATAACTTTTTCAAAATAATTGTATCGCAACTTAACAGTCATAATTAGTCTAGTAATAAATTAACTACAATTTAAGCGCACTTGGCACATAAATATGGATCTATTAAAAAAAATTTATAGAGATTCATGTGGCTAGAAAAAATTTAATTATAGATTGTCATTATAAATAGTATTAAAACTTACGAAACATTTTGTTCATCCTATCATCTTCTTGAAAATATCACACATACCTGAAAATAGAGGAAAATATATTTAAAGTTACAGATTTTGTGAAAAGTATGAAATATTTTTTTATTTATAGATTATTATTATGCTTAGATTACTATCACTTCAAGCAAAAGGCTGACTTAACCTCAATATAAAGAAAATACATGGCAAAGATCTTCCTTAGAGTTAGAAAGTACGTGATATTAAGGGTATATCCATTTTTTGTACATGGAGATGTTGAAAAAGGAAACGCTGAAGGGAAGATAACGACTATTAACCTAACTTTTTATGGAACTAATCTTCACAAACATGAATACATACACACATACGAAAACTCTGATAAGTACATACATTCGTACCATTTTTCCTTTATACACTTAAAGCCATGGGAAACTTAGGTCGCGAACGCAACTACTTGCACTTGGTAGACACAACTTACATAAGCTGGTCACAGACTTTTCGAAAACATAACCACAATTTTATATACAAACATTCGGGAATAAAAACATAAAAAACACTTAACTAATTGCACGTTTTAGGTGGAAAAAAAGATGAGAAAGATAAATTAGTAAGAAAGGAAATAAGAAATCATTAAAAAAAGCAAGTACATGTGTTACAATTTTGGGTAAAAGGTCGCCAGACAATAATATTTTACGAGCGTTTTTTTCTGCTTCTTGGCAGAGAGAAGGTGATCACGTTGGGTTGTTTTTGAGTTGTGATTGCGCGTAAATATGTGTCATAAAATCCAACTGAGATCATCATTTTACTCAGTTATGTGCGTATGTTCAAATGTAAGCTTCTCATGAGCATATCAGAGATCATAACAAATGCAACATTTATGTCCAATTAATGGCTATAATTATGGTCATAAAGATGATGATAATAACAAGGTAAAGTGAAATTGAATAGGTATGCATTGGAGGGACAAGAGATAAGTTATTAATAGGGAGAAGGAGTAGACGAGGGAATTCACTTTAAAAAAGTGTTTGAAGGGTGTTAAAAGAGAGAGATAGAGAGAGAGAAAGGGACAGTGAGTAAAGAACTAACAAAACGCAAATAAGCAGCGAAAAAGATAAATTGATTACTTCTTATGAATTTTTAAAAATTAAAGGCATACATATATGGTCGGAAATGCAGAATAATTGGAAAACATTAATTGGAGTGTAAATTAGGACAGGGTTGCCACTTTTATCGCATTTGATAAAGTAATGAAAACTATTCAATATTTTTATAATAGCTTTCGTATATTTAAAAACGTAGGTTGAATATTAGGTAAAAACAGAATTGTTCAAAAATATGCATTCAAATTGAAATTAGAACAGGGTTACCATTTTTATCGTGTTTGTAAGTAAATATTGACGCAAACATATAATTTATATAATATAAACATAGATTTAAGAAGCTATTTATGAAGCTTTTACCACAAAAAACTAAAATTTATAGAGTTGCCAACTAGCCTAAAATGTGAAAAATATTTAAAATATAAAAATAAGCTAAGAACTTGTAAGAAAATGTGCACCGGCAAAATTATAAATTGTTGAAAGGCTTGAATGTTAATAAATATGTACACATGTACATACATACATACATATATAGACAGGGTTGGCAATATTGTAGAGTTGACACATAAAAAATAATATTAATGATAAAAGAAATTTTAAAAAATATTGAATGGAAAATTAATATAAAAAATATGGTTAAAAAATTTAACGTTTGAGGTTGCCACCATAGTTAAAAAAAAAAAATAAATTAAAAAATAAATTATATTAAATTTTTATAATTTATAGACAATTTATATATGTATTTATTGCGAATTTTTTATGAAATAATTTTGAGAAGCTGAGAATTTAAACAAAAACACGAAGTAAAAAAATTTAAATTAAAAAAAAAAAATTATTAAAACCTTGAATTCTTTTCAACCCAGAATTTATATAGAAAATATTATTTTATAAAAATATTAAATATTTTAATTGCAAAAAAAAAACAATTTTTTGGAAATTTACAACAAAAAAAACCCTTAAAAAAATAGTAAAAACTACTGTAATAAACCATTACACATAATACAATAATTATTAATTTGGCATAAACACAAAAAGTAAGAAAATAGCTAAAATTCCCACCGGCTTCCAAGCAGGAAGTGTAAGCTCACCGCAATGGATGGCTGAAATTAAATTGAAAATTGAATAATAATGCAAAATTTGCGCACTTTCAAAACCGAAAACACAAACACATATGCATATCCAAAGCGCAGAAAAGCAGTGCAAAATGCGTTTTACTTTTCTTTGTCTCAATTACTTTCCGTTTGTTAATTTATTGTAATTTGTTTCACTTTCAGATGAGCGTTTCCATTCACATTGACGCTGTCGTTGTTTTCCCTTTGTCTCAGCACCACCAATACACATGCATACACACATACATATGTATATGCATGCAAACAAGCGTCTATTTTCTTTGGCGTTCCTTTTTTCGCCACATTTCATTTGATTTATGTGGTTGTTGTTGTTGTCGTTATGTTGAGCTTTGTGGTTTTATCATGCAATGAATGAAAGTCGGAAGGAAATAGGCAAAGAAATCGCATATTTGAAGAAATTAAATGCAACAACAACAACAATAACAATGTGCACATTTGCTTAGCGCCAGCGCCAAGGCGGGAGAGAGCGTCAAAAGCGACTGCATCACCAGGAAGAGAAAGTGCCAGCGAAGCCAAACCGACCCGGCCTAGCGACCAAGCCACGAAGCACACACACAAACACATTGATATAGATGTAGGTATGTGTGTGTGGCGCAGTTGATCGCGCTTGTCCAGTTCAAAGAAACGAAATGCGGTTATGTAATCAGGGTGGCGAAAATGTGTTTAGTAAAAGTGCCACAATTGTGACAATAATCAATTACCAATTAATATATGCAAAGCAGTTGAGTGAATGTGTTTTGATTTTATCTAAATATGATTGTGCAATTTTTAAACGAAATTGCAAAAAAAATATGTATAAGAAATATTATGAAGGAATTAACACCGCCAAGCGTTAGAAATTCAAACCAATTGTGTCTCAATAACTAAAATTTGTATATGGATGTAAGTAGGTGGCCTTTTATATTTCGGGATTTGGCGACCCTAGTGTTACAATCTGGCAATTCACAACTGTAACGTAAAGTTCGATATATTAGATATTATACATGCTCAGAATGTTTTGACATAGGAGAGCTATTTGTGTCGTTCATAGTAACTTAAAATATTCACCTCGGTCAAAAAATGGAGTTAGATCGTGAAGATTTTCGAGCGATTACTTTTTAAAACTTTTACAGCCAGTGTTCATCCATAGTATGGTAAATCCAATCGATAATAACGGTACTTGAATTCTGAATTTGTATGAGCTCGAAAATAAGCATTTCCAAGCAAATGGTTACCTGTTTTTTTAGAAAAACTGAACATTTCGTAACCATACTACTAGAATAATACAGAACATAAATTCATATAAATTCTGAGTGCTACACAACCCTTTTCTTACCAGTTGTCTTTCAAGAAATCAGGAAAACCAATCACCGAAGACCGATCTCTCTTCACCACGACAATGCGAACTCTCATACATCGCCTGAATCAACTTCATTTTTGAGCACTTAAAACATCGATTTCACGATACATCCTCCGCAAAGTAATAAACTAAAAGGTCAACACCTGAAAAGGCGGTTAATGCGTTGAGAACCGGTGTTTTGGAGATATCTCAATCAAAGTGGCAAAAGTGCTTCGACATTTGGTGCAAACGTATCCGAAAACGCATAGATCTTAACCTCAAGAATATTTAAAAAAACAATTAAGTGATTTTCCATGATTAATATGATTGTTCTCCAATCCCGAAATATAAAAGGCAACCTAAGTGTGTATGTACATAGTCCACGTTTGAATAAATATGAATCACGACATATTTGTTATGAAAAAATATTAAGAAACCTTGACACATTATTAACGCCTAATTAAACATTATGTATTCATGGGAATAAGTTCTAAAAGTAGATAAGAGCAGGGGTTAGCATGTTGTTACAAAAGTAGGTTACTAACTACCTTAAGTGTTAGGGTGATCGGTTCAATTTAGTTCAGAATTTTACACATTTTTAAATAAGGATATGAAAAAAAAGTGTATATTAAAATATTTTATAACATTGCTTTTTATAATATCGTTTTTCATTATAATTTTTATTAAAAAAACGTTAACTTCACAGGTCAATTTGTATGGCAGCTATGTGCTATAGTGATCCGATCTAAACAATTTGTTCGCAGATATAGCATTGCCTTAATCGGTAAAGTGTGCCGAAATGCTTGTGAAATGAAAAAGTTTTCAACACAAAAACTTAATTTTGATCGATGAGTTTGTATGCTATATTGCATAGTGTTCGGATAAGAGCGTTTCCAACAAATCAGTAACTTCGTAGGGAGAAAAAGACGTGTGAAAACACTCAGATCAATATTTCAAAACATTTAAGGATTAGGTCACGTACACAAACAGACAGAGGGATATAATATAGGGTCAGCTTACCATCGTTTCCTTGTGGGTGTTATAAACGTCGTGGCACACATAAGATCAAATAAGACCATTTACATAATCGTAAATATGTTTGTACTGCATAGTATGACATATTCCAATAACCAAGATACTGAATCGTATACATATGTATATTACGAAAAAGTTTTCAGTATTTTTTTTATTATAGCAAGAACTTTATGAAATTGATCACCCTACGAGGTTACTTGCGTATAAAAGTTATTTAATGTTGCCACACAAACGGGGGATTCTTCCTTAGTTGCGGAGCATTTGTTCGACCTTCTCGCACACCTGAACTTGTGAAACATTTCCGTGTAAACTGATATAACGCAGTTAGTATGTATATAAACTTATGCCACTTAACTAATTTCATTCCTAAAAAGTGTATTTTGTGTGTTTAACAAATTTTGGCTTCCACTTTAGCGCAGGTAATCTGAGAAATCAGGTCAAGTGAGTGTTACTCACTCACAACACAAAACGGAAAATACTTCTTACTTTTGTATGTAGCCTTGTGTGTCTGAAAGTGTTCTTTATAATGCCATATCTTTTGTTTATTCTTCTCTCCACCTTATGTATTACGTATGCGTACCAGGTAATTGTATTTTAATCCAATTAATCTGTCACCAATTTGACCTTAAACATATTTTACTTGGTGTTAGTTTGTTTGACTTTGGCTGCTTCTTAAGTTGAAGAGCGTGTAAGTTGTTGATTTTGTTTTAAGATTTATCAGTTGCGAGACATCGGTTGGTATATGAGATACAAATTACAACAAACTTTTGAAAACTAATATCGGGCAGCGAAACTGTTGAAGGTGGCCAAAAGAGTATTAATGTGATTAACTGTAAAAAAGACGTGTTAAAGCCCTTGAGTGTAAACGCTAGCTTTAAAGTGTCTTTTAATGTTCAGATCACTGTTTTGAGATAACAAAGAAATAAGGCGAAAAGGAAATTTTTATAAAAAAAGCACTGGAAATATAAATAATAAAAAAAAGTCAAAGAATGGCGATTAAACAGGAGTAAAATAAATATGATAAACGGGCAACAAAGAGAGCAGTAAAAGTCAAAACAGCAGCGACGACTTATCTGCTTGGATAAAGGCGTACTTCGACAGAATAAACTTTGTACGGGTACAGTGTTGGGCAACATTTAAGCAGTGGTATGTAATTTGTATATTTAAATTAAGTCTTTATGAATTTATAAATAAAGTATTAATTGTAATATCGAATAGTTTGTAAGGATTTTTTTTAATGTTTTTAAATAATAATTTTAATAAGGTCTAAACCACAAATAAAATTTAATTTTAGTTTTTTAAACAATTTTTTGTTTAATTTTTTCCTAATGAATTTTTTCTAATTATTATTTTTTTACTTTTCTAAATTTTTAACTGCTTAATATTTTTAAAATTAACATTTTGTTTTAATACTTTTAATGTAAATAATATACTAATTAAAAATGTTTATTACTTCTTTTTTAATATTTTTTCTTTTTTAATCAAAATTTTAAAAATTTTTGTTTTTTACTTTTTTGTATGTAAACATTATATTAATAAAAAATGTCATTTGTACACCATACATCCAAACAAATTATCAATTAAAATAAAATATGATAATTTAATTTAATTAAATAATTTTTTTTATATCTTTATTGAGCTTAAATTTTGCTCAACACTGTACAAAATGAAAATTCATGAGCGCATTCAGTACATAAAAAATAACTCCGCTGCAAAAGGCATCAAAAGGCAGTGCTTGGTTGACGTGTGGCTGCTACTGAGGCGCTCAAAAGAAAAGGTTGTAAAGAAGCGAATGACAAGCAGCTACCAAGAGCTACACATGTTAGTATTAAGTACATACATATGTGTGTATGTATATACTATGTACATATGTATATATGTTTTTATTTATACATACATAAATCTGTATGACGAACGGTGCAAACTTAATCTGAAGCACTCAAAGTAAGCTGTGATTTTACGATATTTAAGTGCCTTAAGAACATTGACAAGTGTTTCTCAAACAAGAACTTATCCCTACTCAATCGTGTATGGGATAGTGGTGGGAATGTGGAAAACGTTGAGATATCAAAAAGAGAACAGTAGAATAATATTACCCAAAGGAAAGTCAAACGAAGCGATATCAACGCCTTTAACTAAGTGAGAATGTGCAGCAGAAACCTATGAAGTAGATTATTCCTTTTTTTGCCGAATTCCGATACGACAATTTTGGCTTCGTAAGTATTGTTGGCGTCCCTACGAGCACTAATGAAACCACGTGTTCAAAGTTAAGGAACATTAGCTTCATGTTTAGACCGACTGTGTACACATTCATGTCGAGCATTCGCACTTTCACGGCAAATCCTCAAAACAACCGGAGTAGAAAACGGTTTTAAATAAGTTAGCCTATACTTTAATTTTAATTATAATTTATGTTTGCAATTTTTGAGTTCTTTCTACGTCAAGTTGCAAATTGGTCACCAAAAACTTGTGCTTTTCAGAGAGGTGCTGAAGTTGCAGAACAAGGTAAATCGCTATCATTCAATGCTATAAATGTCCAACAATACTTGGATATTTTGGATAGTGAAATCTAGACTAGATTTCACAGCTCATTTAATGGCACGACTTATTAGCAAACGTCTCAACAAAAAACGATCTACTATTGTTTTAAGCCATCCCCAGTAAAAAAAAATATTTCTTGGGAACCCCTGAGCAATCTATTTCACTCAAGAATAAGCTCCAAGTTTAAAATGCTCGACAAAACTTATTATAAAATTGGGTAGAAGGTGTTTCCTTACTGCTGCGTTTAAAGTGATATATAATATGTTATAAAAAAAAAACCGAAATAAGAATTCTCAACGGTTAATCTATATGATTTTACTAGAGATGAAATGGTTATTAAATTACAGAAATAATAACTACTTGACTCTACCTTCAATTGTCTTCAGGTTTCATTTCAGTTGCAATACTTTCGGGATAATATGAGTGAGCAGAGAGGCATGTCTAAAATTAAAGACACTTCAGGACAACACTTTATACAACAGCAAAACAAGTGAAAACAAAAAAATTAATTAGTCAAAAGCAGATTAAGAAAAAAAGTATAACAACAGCGCATAAGTATATAAAAAAAGCGAAAATCTCACGCGATCCGAATATGTGCAAGATTCTAGAGCAGAGACCAGAACAAATTGTACAACAACCAAAGCTAATAAGAGTATATACTACATATGTATGTATATATATTTGTATGTTTATTTGTGACAGACAAGTTGAACAAGCAGAACAAAGAGCACATAACCACAGCAGACAAAGCGCCAATGCTTCTTAAGATACTTGTTTCGAGACTTCCTCTTCACTCTGCACGATGCCATGGTCAACTTGCCCCACACATGCGGGAACATTCTTACGCGTAGCACTCGTTGAGCGGCTTTCAGCGTAAAAACGTACAAGATTAATATGTGCAGACTGTGCAGTGGCTAGATGCCGAGCCAAAAGTGATACAGCCGACTTAAGTAGTTAGCAGCCGGCGGCGCGAAGCAAAAAGAAATACAAACACGAACAAAAGCGAAAATGAAAGCAAAAAGAGTGCAATAATAAAAGTGCAAATCGACGGCGGAGAAACGCAAATTCGACACGCGAGCAAAAGCGGCGGCCGCGGCAAAAAGCAAGAAAAGCAGGAAAAGAAAGAGGCTACCGCAGCCAGCAGCCAAAGGGGCCGCCAGTTAGCGTGCGACCAGGAAAAAAGCGAACAATGCAAGATGCGTTAAATACGAAAGTCCAACGTTAGATAAGGCGAAAATGTGCTTTGTTTGCAAATTGGTAAGAAATAACAACAGCAACAACAGCAAAAGAGCGCCTTCGCCAACAAATTTCATATCACAAGTCACTGAAATGTATCCACTGGATTAAGAAAAAAGGAACAATAACGAGAAATGTGTAGCATCAAATACACTCGAGTGCCGCCGACAAAATGTACGAAAAAGCATAATCTCCGATCAAGGCGATTTCACAGCAGTGCACACGAGGGCCGCATGATATGCGTGCCATTTTTATACTATTTTTTTTGTTTTGAGGTGAAAAAGGATTTATTTTATTAATTAATGCCTCAAATTCTTCTCCTTCTTCTTTACTGGCGTAGACACCACCATGTAGGTTAAAGCGGAGTTAACAACAGTGCGCCATTTGTTTCTTCTTTTCGCAAGTTGGCGCCAATTGGAGATTCCAAGTCCTTCTCCACCTGGATTTTCCAACGGAGTGGAGGCCTTGCTCTTCCTCTGCTTCCCCCGGGGGATACTGCATCGAATACTCTCAGAGCTGTAGTGTTTTCGTTCATTCGGACGACATTCGACATTCGCTGAACTCTGTCAACGTCGTCGTATATCTCATACAGCTCACCATTCCATCGAACGTGATATTTCCCGTGGCTAACGCGCAAAGGACCATAAATCTTCCGCAGAACATTTCTCTCGAAAACTCGTAACGTCGACGCATGAAATGTTGTCATCGTCCATGCCCCTGCACCATATAACAGGACGGGAATAATAAGCGAGTTATAGAGTTTTGTTTTTTTTTCGTCGCGAGAGGACTTTACTTCTTAATCCGAAGTAGCACTTGTTGGAAAGAGGTATTCTACGTTTTATTTCGAGGCTGACATTGTTGTTCGTGTTAATACTGGTTCCAAGATAGACAAAATATCTAGGACATTGATGTTTGGACTGTCAACAGCGACGTGGAAGCATAATCAAAGCTACTCAAACTTTATATCCGACCAGGAGTTTTTTCTCAATCCCAAAATCTTGTAACAAAACTAACTCAAATCTCTCAGCCAAAACTTTTGGGCCTCAGTCCGCTCAGTTTATCATACTTACCATCAAGATGCCATCATTTACGAGAGATTCTACTTTGTCACAGACTACTCAAACTCTCCGCGTACTTAGTCTCAACGTCAACAGTATCGTCCGCAGTCAACCATATAGTCTGCAAACGATGAGTCAAGAATGGGCAAGAGTTTGCAGGCGAAAATAATCGAAATTTTACAGAGCTTCGTTGCGCGAAAATGAAGACCAAATCAAAGAGGGAGGTAAAATAAAAAAGTGAAGCATAAAGTCAAAGAAATAAATGTGTGTCTGTCTGTCTTTGGCGCCAACGTCGTCGGTATAATTTACGTATGTATTATTGTTTATTACTTTGGGCGCTGCGTTGCCATAATTCACTTTATCTGCTCATTTTTAATTTATGCAAATTTCACGTCTGGTCTTTACTTGATTGCTGTGATTTGCGGGTATGACGACAACCGGCACAAGAATAACATATCGGTTGCGTTTTGTTGATGAATTATAGGTTTTGGAGGAGCTTTCGACAAAAGAGTATGGTGATATATGGAATTTAACTGCTTCATGGCAGTCTTGGATCCTCAAATAAATAAACATGTGATGAGAGCACGCTGTTGGTGCTGTATAAAGCAGTCCGAAGTGGATCCGATCCGTTAATGGACTATTAGCTCCGGTGAAACTGAAAATAATTCGATGCCGGCGCAATCCGTTCGGATTTTGGTTTCATTAAAATGGTGACGACTCTCACGTTTATCTCACTAGAATCTAGAACTATAAGAGGATCTGGGCGTGAAAGACACAAAACCTTTTAGAAAGGCGACAACAGAGCATCCTTTATAAAATTAAGACTCAGCAGTTCAACTAAACCCAGCTTTGACATTTCGGAGCAAATTTCAAATTTCATTTGGTCTACATTGATATGACAGCGCTTTTACCGAATAAAAATTCATACAATAATTCATTTTGTCTAATCGACTTTTCTGGCAAGCGCACACCGTGCCCAGACCGCTGAAGCCAAGCCCAAAAATTAACTGCTTCTAAGTGTCCGTCTGTCAGATGTAACCCAGTTTAACACATTATTGTTGTTGTTGTCAGTTTTGTTTTTGTGCTCTACACTGCGTTTCGATATTTTAGAGCCGGTCGCATTGCTTTTGTTGTACAAATTTGTTAATTTCGTTTGTTGCTGATTGCTTTTTGCTGTCGTTTGATGAACATGCATGTTGTTGCTGTGGCTGTTGCCGTCGTTGCTGTCCAAACACCTCATCTGTGTGACACTTTTCTGTTAAAGCGCAATGAAAACGGCGATTATTCGGTGCCACTGCACTTTTCGACTCGTTTCTTGTCACATTGTTGTTGTTTGTCTTCTCGAATATGTAGTTTTAGTTTTTCTGATTTTTATTTTTCGTTTGTCATTTGTAAGTGTCCTAGTTTTCGCGCTAGAACGGAGCAATGATTGACTTAAAATTGCTATTTTATCTCTCTCGTGCGCGCGGTCTCTCCGTAATGCTTCTTCTTTTCAGCATGTTCTGGCTAAACTTGTGCAATGTGTGTTAGTGATTTTTTAAACAATCCAATTTTCGTTGTATGTGGCACTAATCGAGATGAAAGACCCATGGTGAAGGGATTAGCAGGTTAGAAATTACTTTGAAGCTTACAAGTTTCCCCCGATTTGGTGGTCTTATAACAGTTTCATAGAAAATAACGTCTGAGCGAGTTTAGCGAAGTTCAAAATAGCGCATCAAGTGTTCCTCCGCTTCCCTACTCCAGATTAACTCGAAACATACAACGAAAGACGCACATCATTTAGGGGTAAACATTTTTGTGGTGACTTTCTTTCGAATAACTTTCAAATCTTTCCAATTTTACGAGCTCTCGACTGGTATTTTAACCCTCGCTTCCCGATAATACAATAGCAATAGTCTCGATCATATAGTAGTATATGCTTTATAGTGTATTTTGGTTCGAAATCGACTAAATCCAATTGCCTCCTCTATAGAAAATCCTATAGTTGAGGCCATTGACTCCGAATTTCGGTAGTTAATTTTAATAATTTCGACACGTTGTTGGATCGTATATCTTTCCATGATGAAATGGCCAACCTTATTGATGAGAAATGTCATAAGAGCGGGGAAAAATGTGGCGACATGTGCTGTCCCTATTAGTCTACTTTTGTAGTGCCCTATTGAAAAAATCCTATAGTTCAATTTACAACTGAATTAACTTGAGAATCACAATACAAGTGCTGAAAACTCAATTGTATATTATGGTTTGTCTTTTTACGCCAACTGAACCCTTACCCCTGTAATGCACCGGCATCCATATCTTCAATAGATAACATAAGAGCGTTTCTAATTCGTTCATTTCGAAATAAACACCAAGTTCAGAGTTATAGTTAGTTATAGAAGCACTCTATTAAGAACTTATCCGAGTGACCTTATTTTTTGCCTCAATATTCGTTGAAATCTCACTGTATTCTAACTAAAAGTTTCAGGAGATTTGTTTAGTTCTAAGTATTGAAGGTAGCTGGTTCTCACACAGCAAAAGTTGCGTCAAAATCAATGTCTTTAAAATAACTGTAGATTAGTATCGAAGAACGAACTTTCTACTAAATTGAAATTACTGAAGCATAAAATAGAATTAATATGAATTCAGAAATCTAAAAATTCTATGATGCCACTTCAGAGCTTTGAGGCATAAAAAGTTATTAAGTGTCTCCATAGGCGATAACAAGAAGAGGCGGGAAACAAGGTGCTGAGTAAAAATCGCATTATCTGATCAAATTCCGGCAATCATTGCAATAAAAGTGCTTATGTATCTATCTTGTGTGTGTAATTTACAAGGGTCGATAATATTTCCAACATTTTTTCCGGCTCTCAAGGACAAACGAACTGTATTATTACGAAATAGACACACACACGGCAAATTGGGTTTACTTAACGAATTTTTCGAAATGTTTTTCGTATATTTTGTTTTGGCCTTTATCTATGTATTTTGGTTAGACTAGATAAATATATGTATTTGTGCGCTTTTATGGCGCAATAAAACTCGCCTTCAATATTTGTTATCTCCAAATTCCATGCTGTTAGAGTTTGTTGTTGTTGGTTTTTATCATTCAAGGACAAAGTTCAACAAGTACAGAGACAAAATTACCAAATAATCTTTCTGTTTCGAGCTTTTTTCTACGCATTTGCAATCAGCACGCACACATACATATGTACATACGAGTGCCTGTGTGTGATTGTATGTAAGAGTGTGTGCTTTTATATATATTTATCTCTAATATTGCCGGTAATTTGGCGTTGTTGCTAAGCCATGTGGCTGTAAAACGCACGAGCAGCATGGGCTCAATCGATTTAATGGTGTTCAAAAGTAGATGGAGAGGACGCAGGACAAGTAGAGCAACAAAGACGCAATAGAGAAAGTGATCGGAAGGGCAGGTGGGAAGACAGTACAGCAGCGGACCGGCTGATAGGTCTGAAAGCCAGCGGGATAGGCGGGTTGGTGCAGGCGTGCAAACTGGGTGGTGCTGTAATAATGGAGCCTACAATGCCAGCAACAACAGCCAAGGAAACAAGCGCGCACACCGAAACGAAAAAGTAGGAAAAAAACTTTTCAAGGACAACGAAAATAAATCTACGACTATATGCTACATAACGTAACATACATATACATATGTATATATACATACATATATACGTATAAATTTTAGGACCATGCAACTCATATTACCATCAAGCGCTTCCACCATCATGTCCTGCCGAAGCCGCCAAGCGACCAATGAAAGCATCTGAAATCGTGCGCATGTAGGCATCCAAAGCAACAACAACAAAAATGACACCAAGGCAGACAAACACAACGACATACATATATCACACAACACGGCTTGTGATGCGATAAAGTACAAGCAAGCGACAGGCAAAGGCAGGAGGTGCAGGGTGGGGCATGGTTGCCAACTTGCCGACAATGGCATTTTCAAGGATACCCATTTATAACACGAACGCATACGCATCCAAAGAGGCACATACACATACACATACAAACATTTATACTAAAACTATTTATTTTATGCCTGTGTAACACATATAAACATATATGTATGTATGTGTGTATATAACAGTGGGTATGTGGCAATAAAACCAACAGGCATCAGGAAAGGTTGAAGGTACATGGCTGGCTGTTGCCTGTGGATTGAGTGACTGAATACAAGGTTCTTTGCTGCGTTGGTCAATGAACGCTAAGGGACAGAGGCGCTTAGGCAGACTACACACATATACCTACTATGTATGTATGTTTGGAGGTGAAGTGTTGGCGCAAATCAGTACGAGCAGTTGGGCCTAAAACGAAATGAATGTAGAGGCAGAGGGCAGATGGGATGGGATGGGTGTAGAAGCTAAACTTGGAGGCACGTTTCAAAGCAAGTTAGTTGTTGTAGTAGGACAGATCCCAAAATCATAGAAGCTCACTCGAAACTTAGCCGCTCACTCCATAGGACAAAAATCAATTAAGAGAGTTTGTAAATCATACCAACGGTTCTCAAAATTACAATTACGGTCTGTACGTTTTTGATGTAATTTTTAACTAATATATCAACTGATCAAATTTGACCCAGACTGGTCAATTTAAACAGCAGAGGTTTCAAAAAATCGATTTTTTTTTAGTTTTTTTTTTTTTAATTTTCAAGCTGATCCGAGAAATAGGTTCGGTGATACAGTTTTGAGAACTTGTGCGCTCGAGGCTAGCTGGCTAAGTACGCCGTCTTTAAATGCGTTTTTCTAGAAAATGTGTGTTTGAAATCGGTTGGCAAGATTTCTCGAGAACCCCTCACACGATCTTTATGAAATTTTATACAGGTCTTTTTTTCGATTACAACTATTTGAAAAAAAGTCGCAAAATTTTCTTTTTTTTTTTTGTAAAAATTTCTGCCAAAAACCCAATTTTCCTAGTTTTAAGTTAGGGTTTTAACTAAAACACATATTTTTTCAATTTAGATGATTCTCAAAGGGGTTATCCTGCCAACGCGAGCGCATCACCCCTCTTCCGAGGGGTCACCGGAAATAGCGAAGCTTACAACAAGTGAAAGAAAAATTGGTTGAAGCCTTGGCATGCTTGTATTGGCTCAGAAGTATATTTTGAAGACTAAAATTCTCTTCTACGTGGAACCATGAGGCATATAACGAGAAGAAGAAGAGAAGAGTGAAAGCACGAAGCAAAACTCTGTTTAGGATCCCTAGAATACCACAACGTACGTTTAGAGCAAAAAACAGTGATTATTGAAAGAAGAATACTCCTATATTATCTTCAGTAAGTTTCTAAAGAAAAACCTAAGCGAATCCCCCTAAAAATAAAAGCACAGACATTACACGCACAAATATTTAATAGCAAATCATAAACTTGTACTTGACGTACAGAAGTGTGTGTGTGAGAAACGGAAAAAATTGAAGTTGAATGAATTACCAAGTGAGGGACGGACAATGAACGTGCGAACCCAACGAATGGAGTGCCGCGAACATTGAACGGCCAAATAGCGAAGTACGAATGCTAACGCGAATGTGATTGTGAATACTTTACGACTACCTTGTGCGAAATGAGTTGAGTTGAGTTAAACGATGCGAGCGCACAAAATAGCTACTGCCGATGAGGCACGACCACAAAGGTACACAACGAACGACACCGGCTTTAATGATTTTGAAATGAAATGACGGACGAGCTGATGGTCGCACCGATGGTCAACTGGAGTAGCAAAGCAAAGGACAAAAGTTGAAGTAAAAAGCGGCTGAAGCGTCCGAAGTGACGGCAGGCCGCATAATAAAGTGAATTATTGAAGGCGATCATGGAAATTAATGTTATCAATGAAATTCGCGGCGGAAAGCGAAGGAGAACCGCAAGTAAGCTATAAAATACTACTATACAGTTATCAATTTAGTAGACAATCGGAGCTATTGCGAGCTGAGCACACATACAAACATGCGACTGGAAAGCTATAAACTGTTCGAGGGCTAAGATAAGGATAAAGAAAGAAGCAATCAAAATAATAACAAGTTAAAAAATAATTTAAAAATAGCATATAATAAAGCCAGAGTTGCCACAAGTGGGTGACTGGTTATTTGTCTTTGAAATTTTCTCTTGAAAACTCGTAACGTCGACTCATCAGATGTTGTCATCGTCCATACCTCTGCACCATATAGCAGGACGGGAATAATGAGTGACTTATAGAGTTTGGTCTTTGTTCGTCGAGAGAGAACTTGCGATAATTGCCCATTTGCTTCGCTTCCTTATCCAGTCTGGCGTGGATGTTGAAGCCAATGATATCAATATCATCGGTCGGTATGCTCGATTAAGCTCTGCATAATTAGTTTCTCCAGCAGTAGATTGAAGAAGTCGCACCATAGGGAGTCGCCTTGTCTGAAACCTCGTTTGGTATCGAACGGTTCGGAGAGGTCCTTCCCGATCCTGACGGAGCTTTTGGTATTGCACAACGGCAGTTTACACAGCCATATTAATTTTGCGGGGATACCAAATTCAGATATAGCGACATAAAGGCAGCTCCTTTTCGTGCTACCAAAAGCAGCTATAAAATTCTTCGTCGATTTGTGGGACCAGAACCTCTTTTCACGGGTCTTTTCCAAGATTTGGCTCATGGTGAATATCTGTTCAGTTTTTGATTTTCCCGGCCTAAAGCCACACTGTTAAGATCCAATCAGTTTGTTGAAGGTGGGCTTTAATCTGTCACACAATACATTCGATAGACCTTATATGCGATGTTGAGGAGGCTTATCCCACGCTAGCTAGAGCAGAATTCGAGGCCTCCCTTTTTGTGAATTGGGCCAAATCGTCGGGCATGCTTTCGTCCGACCTTATTCTACAAAGAAGCTGATGCATGCTCCTTATCAGTACTTCGCCGCCGTGTTTGAATAGCCGTCACTCCATCGGCCCCTGCTGCTTTGTTGTTCTTCAGACGGGTAATTGCTATTCGAACTTCTTTATGGTCGGGCAATTTAACGTCTACTACATCGTCATCGATTGGGGAATCACTGACTTTCAGGAAGTTGGAGAAGTATTCCCTTGATAATGTTTGTATGCTCTGGGCATCAGTCACTAGATCAGCTCTGGGGGTTCTTCTTTGTATTACTATTCAATATTAGAGATATCCTGGAATAATGTCCAAATCTTGATTAATCTGCATTATTTATATGTAACTACCGAAAGGGAAAACTTCTGCGAAAATAAATTTCACAGTACTTTATATCAAAAAATATCCAAAAACAAAGTTTCATAAATTCATATTTCAAGGAAATACTTATATAAAGAATTCATAGGAAATTGTATGACCCGATGATCCACATACGAGTCAGACTGTATAAAAAACAAATTTATAATTACGCACACAAGTGTTTGAATTGTTTTCATATGCGTGGGTCTAATAAAAACGCACACACTCACACAAATCTACATTTGTACAAACATAACAGTTTATTTTTGCATGGAACACGCCAACAAACTTGTTCCAATTTCTTTTTCGAACGCAACACATTGACATTGACACTAATTTCCACCTAAATTACAACTCATTAAACGCATTCATTCATCTGTACATTTATTCACTGATACATTGCGGCATTGCGGCATTCAGACATTCAATCAATTTTTTGTATGTTATTCTTTTACTTATTAATATTATTACTCATTTGTTGTTGGACGCTTACTTGTTGCGCACAGTGTTGACCGCCACTTGGACGCAATTATTCAACGCTTTAAACGTAAAATAGCATAAAGAGCCGTTAGTGCTGGAGCCAAGCAATTAATTCGAAGATCTACTGCACTTTTACGAGGTATCTAATATATATTTCATGAATCCCGTTACTTCGGGATCCCGAAACGACGATATTTTTTCGGGATTGGGGAAAAATTTATATATATTTTAAATTAGTTTAGATTTTTAAGAAATTATATAAGGAAATTATATACTCTCATTAGTATTGATAAAATCGCATTACGTCACACGCGAGGTAATAAGCGACTTTGCTCTTTACCACTAAACACTACACTCAAACACGGAGTTTTCCATAAAAAACCTTACATTCACTTTAAAACTTTACTTTTTTTGTGTTTATGGAGCTGCAACCCATTAATAGGTCACATCATTGAACGACGTTACCCAAAATATCTGCAGAAACGCATATTGCACTGTCACAGGGAGAAAACTTGAAACCTAACCCAACTTAACTGATGTGATTACTGTTATACCAGCCGATAAAGACAACACCTGTCTGACGTCATCAGCAACATAAATCTACGAATCTCCACACCATTTTCTTAACTTCTTTTCTTAAGAGTCACCTTACTTTTGAAACGAATCTTGAAATATAGAAAACTGCCTTCGTGATTGCGTATTTAAATATAATACGGACGGAAAAATATATTTTTGGGGTATGTTGAGAATAAGTATGTTACGAACAAAAAAATCGGGGTTCCAACAACAAGAAGTGGCCAAAAAGACATGTATTTGATATACGTGTTGGTAAGGAACATTTGTTATGATTGAGCCCTAATTTTTTTTCTGTTTTATAATCTGTCAAACATATTCAATAACCTCACAGTCATTGAACAAACACCTTCAAATTTTTTTCATTGCGTTGAAAATGTCAAATTTCGTACCGGAAAGTGATGAATTGCGGAAGGTAATAATTTTTTGTTTCTCTTTGAAGAAAAATATTGTATGAAGATGATACCTTGAGTCAAAAGTAAATGGGAACGATGCTAAAGTAGGAACAACAACCCATTTTAGATCGTTTGAAAGCTATTGGAAAGTTCCAAAAGGTTGCCACATGAATTGAATGAAAAACAAATGGGAAAACCGAAAAAACACTTGTGAAATTTTGCTTCAAAGACACGAAAGAAAAACAGTTTTGCATCGAATTGTCACCGGCGATGAAAAATGGATTACATTTAAGAAACCTAAACGGAGAAAAGCATGGTTTAATCCGGGAAAACTATCAACATTGACTGCAAAAAGATCGTTTCGGTAAGAAGGCAATGCTATGTGTTTGGTGAGATCAGCAGGGTGTGGTATGCCATGAGCATCCTAATACTAATCGCAACAGACAACAAATGATTAATTTGAACCATGCATTGATCGAAAAGCAACTAATGTTGGCCAGAAGACACTGCAAAGTAGTTTTGTTAGACGACAATTCATCTGCACACAAAGCAAAATCGGTTCAGGATACAATCAAAGTACTAGGCTGGTAGTTCTTGGCCTCTTCCGATTAACCATTTGTTTTCACGCATTGGCTGAGCAGCACTTCGATTGCTGCGCAGAAGTCGAAAATTGGGTGTCTGATTGGTTTTCTTTAAAAGGAGAAACATTTATATATATTGAAATGGCATCGACAAACTGCCAGAAGGGTGGTCAAAATGTTTAAAAAGCAATGTTCAATACTTTGAATAACTTCTTTTTCTTTCCAATTCAAAATTAGTATTTCCTTTTCACAAAAAAAACGCCCATTTCATACCAGTACTGCCGATAATAAATCGTGAATCGAAAAAAATGTTATACTACTATGAGTTTCATGCCAATATTTACAAAATACTACATGTATGTATATGTATGTATGTACGTACATATGTACATATATTATATTTCAGAAAGAACGAGTACAATCAGCATTTGACTTTGAAAAATTCGCTTGATCCCGAAGCCGATCTCAGCAGGCATCTTGAAAAATTTTATGTTTTAAAGACCACTTCTATAACTCGAAATCTCTCTAACTCGAAGTTTCTGTAACTCTAAGTCTTTTTGTGGGTTATGTTGATTCGCTCTAGGGAAGTGCAACTGTATTTAAAATCGATTTAATTTTTTTTTTTTTTGACTCATTTTACAAAAAACTTAAGGCAATTTAAAACTCTACTTTAATATATAAAATTTTAACAATTTAATTATATAATAATTCTAAACTCAAATCTTCTTTTCTCATTAAAAACGAATTCTATTTCGACAGTCATTATTACAAACTTATCGGTATATTTCTGTCTAATTTATTTGTCAAACACTTGTGCTTAAAAGCCTTGAACTCGTGAACCTTCAAACAAACGAAAAGTGTTTCGAGGTTCTAGGCATGAATAGGCAGAATGAAACAAACGAAAAAAGGTAATAAATAGAATGGCGTTCAGTATTACTTCGTGAACACACACACACATGCATACATAATGGAAGCAGAAACTTTAACGCGCCTACTCAAGCAGACCTCGGAACGTGCGTTCATCTCAAGCCTGTTTCTATGCAAACAAACTAACAACAACAACAACAGCACACAAAAAATAGTAAAAAATGGCAAAAACAAGCAGAGCTAGAAAATTTTAGATAATAATGTCGCATACACATCACTGCGCATCAACTCAACTGCCATTGGCCTGTAGATCCACACACACACACACACACACACATGAATACATATCCATATGTATGCACAAAAAATACTTGTGTGTACATATGTGTGCAAGTTAGCGCCTCGTCGACCATTTTTGATGTTTTAACGCTTGATTGTATTTCCGTTCACCTCCAAAGGCCACTTTGTATTGTTTGACAATTTTAGGCAGATTTTTGTTGTAGCTGTTATTGCTGTTGTTGCCTTTGCAATTTTCATTTTTTTGAATTTGTCACGTTTTTCTTATGTTTGTATGTGCACTGCCTTCATTATTTCTGCGCTTGCCTGTATGTACATATGTGTGTGCGTGTCTGTATGCAAAAATTTCATTTGCTCGCCAAAAACAAAAACAAGAAAAAAAACGGAAAAAATGCAGAGAATTGAAATTAAATCAAAAATTCGTTAGTTTAGTTCATGAGCGTGACCCAGTTGCGTGTGGCGCTAAACAAAAAAAGCAACAACAGTATAAAGCGACTACAGTTGCTAAAACTAAAACTGTACAACAACAATGACATGCTGTACAAAAATGCCTAATGGCGCGCTTTTAGTGGGTGCCGCGTGGAGAGAGGCCGCACTACGCCTATTTATGCATATTAAATGAATGTGCTAAGAATGTCAAGCGTGTTGTATATTTATTGCCAGATATCTGCAATAGTTTATCACCTCACCGAAAATCATCGTTCGTTATTAGAAACGGTATATACGGTATGAAATACCGGCATCTAAGGGTCTAGGAAAAAGTATTGATAGCTTTCATTGATTTTTGTCGCCATACCACTTCACAATTAGTATAACATTTTCCGTTAACTTTACTAAATTATCTTGCACCTTGATATATAGGGTTTTTCAACAGGGAGCTAAAAAAGTAGACCGATAGGGACAGCAAACGACGTTAAATTTTTTCCCACTTTTTTAACATTTCTCTTCAGTAAAGTTTGCCATTTCATCATGGAAACATTTACGATCCAACAACGAGTCGAAATTATTAAAATTTACTACCAAAATTCAGAGTCAGTGGCCTCAACTTTAAGAACGCTACGACCAATTTGTGTTCGTCATAATCGTCCTGTCAGGTCAACAATTAAGCATCTTGTGGAAAAATTTGAATCCATAGGCACAGTACAAAGTGTTCCGCTGCCAGTGCGGCAAAGAAGTGCCCGCAGTGTCGAGAATATTGTTGCCGCTAGCGCATCAATTGAAGAAGACCCAAATCAGTTTCTCACACGTCGTTCTCAAGCGTTGGGCATCTCTATGACGTCGTTGTGGCGAATTTTGCGAAAAGATCTTGGCCTACATCCTTACAAGATCAAATTGAAGCAAGAACTGAAGCCGCTTGATCACCAAAATCGTCGTATGTTTGTGAATTAGGCGGAGCAACAACTTCAAAATGATCCGGATTTTCATCGAAAAAGCATCTTCAGCGATGAGGCTCATTTATGGTGTCATGGGCCGTACTTTTTCCGTGATGATCAAGACCGGAACGTTACTGTGAATGGGAATTGGATGATATGGATTTGGATGTAGTTCCAATAGGACGGTGCCACAAATCACACAGCGAATGTCACAATCGATTTATTGAAAACCAAGTTTGGTGAACGTGCTAACTCCCAAAATGGCCCAGTCAATTGTCCGCCTCGGTCGTGCGATTTGACACCATTAGACTATTTCCTGTGGGGATACCTCAAGTCTATGGTCTATGCCAACAAGCCAGCGACGATTGATGAAATTCGTACGAATAACGAACGTGAAATTGCAGCGGTATCGGTCGATTTTATGAAAATTCAGTTCCTTTGCGCGAGCAGAAAGACGAGCGAATAGGCGACAGAGATGGCGAAGTTAATTTATTTAAGATTTTAAGTATTTTTTTATAACCATTATTTGTCCGACAGGGCCGTAAAGCGAAAAATTGTGGGGAAAAAAACTGCAAAAGATTTTGAAGAGCACCGAGCCTCCCTAAAACTCCAGCCACGGAAAAAATTACCCGATGATTTTAAGATCTGCCAACCCGCTGTTGAGTGAAGAAAGGTACTGTAAGTCCTAAGCAAAATATTGCGAGAATATGAGTAATTGAAAAAACTTCTAAAAACTATTCAGAAAATGAATAAATATCATTTAATATCTATACATATACATATAACTAATATGTAAAAAATGTAAGCAATATAAAAAATTATGAAAATAATACAAAAAAAAAAATTAATAAAAAAAATCTATTCCTTTTCTTCATAAAACTAAAACAAAAAAAAAAAAAACAAATCATATTGCACTTTAGCCACTACAGCAACAATAAAAACTACAACTTCAATATATTTTGCCGTACAATGCCAACAATTTCACCTTTCCAAAATTGCACATAACCTACAAAATATAAACAAACTGCAGCGAATACTGAAGTGGACCAAAAGAAGAGAAAAACAGCAAAGGCAAAGCACAAACAGAGCCCTACTTTTACTAGACTTAATATTTATGCCAGCACTTTTCATTTGTGCGGCTCTTCTGCGCGCTCTCACCTACACGCTGTAACCGAATTTTCTGGACGAGTTTGACCTAATTTGCGTGAAAATGTTAGACACTCTGCACAGTTTTAGATTCGATAATGGTCACATTTGTGTGTATGTATTGGCATTGTTCTTTTTGTATTGATATATTATTAGTGAAATTTGACAACAGGAACGCTATGGATCACGAAACGAGAGAGAGCAAGAGGGACTATAAATTTTCAGCGAAGGATTGACGAGCGAGACCTTAATTTATAATCTTTTGCATATTTTAATTAACATACGCCTATAAACATACATACATATATATGTATATAAAAATACACACACATGTACATATAATCACACAATTACACATACATAGGTGTGTGTGAACACATTTCGCACCTCGGACCAGTACCGTAAATGAAGCTGAGCTGCTGCAAATACTTCTTGACCTACTTCTCGTAACCATCATTTTCAATACAGCAGCTGGCAGACATACACACGCACACAAGTACGAATGCCGTAAGCAAGCGGCATATGGTAATTTACGAGTACGTGTGAGTGTTTTTTGTGCACTCATTGAAAGTCACCATTGCCGAATTTGAATTGCCGAAAAATATGCGTAAGAGAAGAAGCTGCTCTGTGTGTGTCCCTTGCTCAACCCCCCCTAACAATGACAAACCAACAAATGTATGTATGTATATTAGTGCGGGTCGATTTTTACTAAAACTGTTCAAGGCCCCATATACCAGGTATGTGGACTCCAGTATCTATGGTGGACTTTTGACTGAAAATATCGGTCAATGTATGGGATATACAATTAAAATTCAGAGAATTCTCTCCTGATAATGCTATCTGTCTGTATCAAAATGGGTTTCATCGGGTCTATATTTCCCTGAGCCCCAACATACCTAATATAAAGATTTTCGAAGTTCCGGGTGACTTTATACTGCATATATCGGCCAATATGAGAGTTATCTTAACAAAATTGAGAGAGCGTGTTTTACTGATAATGGTGCATCTTTGCGCCTAAAATGGATAGAATTAGGCGAAAACTTGACCTAGCTCCCATATAACTAATATCAGGATTCACGAAAATGCGGCTGACTTAACTCCGTATGATTGGTGATTGCTTGTGAGGCACCTTAATGAAATCCAGGGAATATTTTTATGTTATTTGGCATGATAATAGTTTATATAATGATTTTCGTTTTTCCAACAAAGCTTATGCTGAATAAGTCGGTCACTGTATGAGTTATATACGAGTATAATATATATAAATTTACTTAGATTTCGATTCTTTGGTTGACGTTTTACATCTTAATGTTTTTCCCTGGCTTTGATTCTTAAAAATTGCAGGAGTATAAAATGTTCGGTTGCATCCACTTTTTTGGCTCCCTTTGAATCAAACCGGTCTAATGTATATGTTTGCACCTTCGTTTGCCCAAAATGCGCTCGTCGATGTCGAATAGGTCGAATATGTAATGCGATTATATTAAGCAAGTATAAATATGTGTGTATGTACATATGTTATGAGCCTGCAGAGGCTTAGGTAGGACATGACTACATTTGATTTACGAAAGAAATACTAAAAAATCTTATGTGAACAGTTAGGTCATCACCCTCTTTATATGCATATGCGGCATTTCTTAAGTCTCTTAGAATACTAATCCGACAACTTTTTATCTGCGCTGTCTGATCTACATATGTACATATATCTTTTTCGATCCTGAGTTGCTTGTTCCCTTGCTTTACATAATTTCCGATTTATTTGTGATCTAAGATCGTTTGAGGGAATTATTGGAAAATACTCCATAGGAAGAACTGCAAAATAAGGAGGAGAATATACAAATAGGAAGGTATACTGCGAAAGTCAAAATAATGGGTCCAAATATTCCATGGTAGGAATAATTTTCAAAGAAATTTAGTTTTTTTTATTCATGTTTATTATTTCTTAAATTCACTAAAGGAATGTAGAACCTTTCAACGTCGTAGGACTTCATCGTACGGAAGTCGGCTAATAAATCGGGTTTAAGGATGCTGACTAACTAATCCATCAGTATGACCTATAGTGAAGGTCCTTATCTCACAGTGAATACCGTGGAAGTTGACTATTCGCTACACCGAGGGTTCACAAATATATAGGTACATATATTAATCAATAAGGCCGTAGAAAGATTCCAGTATCAAAAGCTCTCCAAAATCCTCCAAAAAAAAGTCAAAAGATCTTTTCAAGTTTCTATCTGAATAGATAATCTTAAAAATGCAAAATATTTTAGAAAAAACCCTCAGTAAGCGTAAAAAGCAGCCATGGGCTTTAAAAACTTCAAAGGCTACTAAAAAGGTGCCCTCAGGATTTCCTAATAATAAAATGTTCGTTGGTTTTACCTCGACTATCGTCACAATTTGTTTTTTAAGTCTACTTTGCTATACATTCAATCCCCTTCGGGTTTAACTTATAGAGACCTTGGAGGTTACACAAAGCTAACGAAGTGACGATTTCTTCAATAATTAAAATATTTTTTTAGAAAAAAGGAAAATCTTGTTGGGAAAAATTGCATACCGAAAGCTTAGGTTAAAAGTTTTGACTCGGGGCTAGCTCCACGCTAAGTGACTTTTAAACACATGGCGAAGTAAACTCGCAATCAAAAACAGTTGTTTCTAATGACACGAAAAAGGCAACAAAAACAAAACATGAGAACAGTGCAAAAACAAAAAAGCAAACGCCATAAAAGCCAAAGTGCAAAACGCATCGTAAAACAACAGAAATTTGAAGTTCAAATCGCTTAATGCCTACAACAACAAACAAACATAATTGAGAATACACATAAATATGTTAAATATTTACAACTCGCAGCAGAAGAAGAAGACAACAAAGCAAAACGCGAAAACAACTGGAAAAAAATAAATCAGCAGCAAGAACATTGACTGCAACTGCATTCAATAAGAAAACTGTTAACAACAAGTGCGGCATTGTACACAGAAATGCTTAAAACGATGGAATAACAACAGCAAGATTGCAGTGCAATGACAACAAGCGCTAGAATTGCAAAAATAAAAAAAGTCGAGCGTGAGAAGCGTCGAAAATAGTGCGAATAGCACAAGCTTGCGGAGGAAGCACAACTACTACTCTACGTTATAACAACAAGAAGAACAACAGCAAACAACAACTAACTGGAATGCAAATTTCTCGAGGCAACAAACGCAAAATTTCGACGATGCGTGAAGCATTGAACGGCAGCGCTATGAAAATATATAAGTATATACATATGTATATGTGTATGAGAAACAATAAAAACAATTGTAAAGTGTACAATGCGTTTATAAATAGATGCCGTCGAAAGAGTCAAGAGAGCGCGAAAAGGTGAAGCGAAATGACAAAAAAAAAATAAATTTATTAAAAAAAAATAAACACTATAATAAAAAAATAAAATCGAAGTAGCAAAACTAGATATAAATAAACGTAAATAAACTTAAAAGCACAAAAATATTAATTAAAGAATAAAAAAAATAAAAAAAATTATTTAAAAAAATATATATGTATGTATGTATATAAAAATAAAAGTAAATAAAAAAACAATAAAAAATATTAATTAGAGAACCAAAAAAAATGTTGATTAAAAAACAAATATGCAAAATTAAACACAAACTTATTAAAAAAATTAAAAATTTACATAACCGTATTATAACGAAAAAGTAAAGTGAAAATAAAATTAAATTAAAAACAAAGTAAAAAATAAAATAAAAATAAAGTAAAAATAAAACAACAATGAATACAAAAAAAATAAAATAAATAAATATGTACGTTGGAGCGGGTTGATTTACAAGGACCCAAGAAAATAAAAAAAATAAACTTCGCCTTAAGAACCGGTTTCAGACCCATAGTCTCTAAGGCAAAGTTGTTTAGTATGATACTTGGAACTTTTCCGGCATACGCAATTCTATAGAAAAAAATCGACCCGCTCTAATCTACACACATATAGAAAAAAAGTAAAAATAAATATATACTTTTTAAAAATAAAATACAAATAGTAGAACCCAAAAAAATTTAAAATGATAAAAAAAAATATAAACTTATTAAAGAATAATAAAAATAAAAAAATAAGAAAATGAAGTTAAAAAGCTACAAAAAATTATGATAAACAAAAAAAATTAAATAAAAACAAATTATAAATAAGAAAAATATATTTTTAAATAAATACAAAAAATTAAAAATAGAAAACAAAAAAAAAACATATAAAATAAATAATCAAATACAAATTTAAAAAACTAAATTTAAAAATTTAATATTAAATATATGATGCACGTATACTTATTAAAAATTTAATGAAAATAATATTTTTTTAATTAAAAACCAATTAGAAATTAACAATATGTAGAAAAAGCAAAAAATATAAATTATTAAAACAAAAAAAATATTAATAGAAAAAAATATATGTATTAATGCAAATATATTTGTATGTGTGAATAACCGTAAAAAATATATACAAACATGCATACATTTGCGAATAAAGACAAACGATTTGTTTGTTTATGCTTTTTTTTAGAGAACACACGTACACACCCACACACACACAGATGCAAACAAGTGCATAAACTCGGTTGAACGCATGGAGTACCGCGAGCAATTAGCGCAATTGACCCACATCCATGACGATGAGCGAGCACAGCAGCAGCAGCACCAGTATAAGTCAGTTGTTGGCAACAAGAGCAACACCAACTACAACAACATGCATTTGCAACAAGCGTAGCGTCGCCAGCAGCAGCAGCAGTATAAAAATTGGATGTCACGACGCGCTCGCATTGAAGGTAAATAGCAACAAAAACAATAACGGATTTTTCGTAACATTGCGAACAACAAAAAATAATGAAATAATAAAAACAAAAACAAGCCAGCGCATCGTCAGCATTAAAATGGTGTCAATAGCAGCAGCGACAGTGGCAGCGCGCGATACCTAGAAGCTTGCATTGAAATTGTAGGCAACACAGCTGCTGTTGCTGCCGCCGCTGCATCATCGCGAAACAAAATAATGAAACAAAGCAAAACAGAAAAAGCAAAAAAACAGTTTTTTTGAGTCAAAAATGCATTGAGATTCGCTGGACTGAAAGTTGTCGTTGCAAGCAGCAGCAGCAGCTGCTGTTTTTGCTGTAGTTGTTGTTGCTGATGATGGAGCTGATGACCATCGGCAACACTTGTAGAGGCAGCAGCCGCAATGAAACCAAGAACTCGCAGTGACATAAAAATGATTTATAGAGTTGAGCTGTGTTGCCACATCGGTTCAATTTAATTGAAATATTCTATAAAAAAATTTATGATTTGTAGATTTTTTCTTAGAATTCGAGCAAAACTGAAGCCTACAATGACTTTGAAATAATGTGTGAACCTCATTAGTGTTGCCACTTGTATTAAATTTATTTAATATAGTTTTATAAAAAAATTTTGTGTCGTTCAGAGGTTTTTGGTTACATTTTGTTCAATTGTGGACATTATTTAATTAAAATTTTAAATCTTATTAAGAGGATTAAGAAAAAAATATAATATCAAAGCAACCCTGTTTCCTTAAAATCTTGATACGCAGCAAAGTTAAACGTCAACAATTAATTTCTGCTGATTATCGCAGGCTTTATTAATAAATTAGTTAGTAAACTGGCGAGTATTAAAAATTTTTGAGGTTAGGTTTGACATTTTGCGGTATACTAAATATAACGCTCAGAACAAGAATATTCTGCTTAAGTAAGATTTTTTGGATGTATAAAATTAAGTTTAGTCTACTTACAATAAAAAGCTTTTAGGCAAAAAATTTTATTATGGCAACGTCGTTTGTACTAAATGCAGTTACAGTGTATAAGTTTAGAGCAATTTGTGATATAATGCGTGTTCGGGCTATAATTCGTGGCTCGAAGTTGTTTTTAAAAGATTATTGCATACAATTAGGCTCTTTGAAAAGTTTTAGTGAGAACGTAGTGAATCAATTTTGAAAAGTACTAAAAAAAATTTAATTTTTTAGCATACACCACTCACAATTTTTTTAGGTTTTAAATTTTCAAAAAGTGCATTTTTCAAAATACGAATACTTACGAATGCAATCATAAAATTCAGATGGCAAACACCACAGTCCAAACTAATTTTTATGTACAACAGAAACCATAACGTACCTGAAAAGAGATTACAAAATAATCTTAAAATATACTTTAATTATTGATAATTTTTAATAAAATTTTTATAAAACATTGCCTACATTTCGGCGCGAAGAAATAAAGTGTTGAGGATTAAATGATATACGAAATTTAATAAATTATTTTTCCTCAACTTTTTGGAGAAAAACTCAGAACACAAATTATAATAATTAACTTTCCTTTGAAATACAACCCTGCCACATGTCATAGGCTAAATGTGTTTAATGAAGCGCTCAAGTGGCTAAATCATATTGTCATTACAGGGAATGAAGTCAACGAAGCTGATGCAGCTCACTTTGATTGTAACGTAAATGATGTTAACTGGTAATGAAGTTTTCAACGAGGATACAGGGTGCAATCGGCGCAGCGCTACAAAGCAAATGCATATTAGAATGACGAAGATGAACGATGATGACGTTGTTGACATTAATAAATGCTGATAACTGCTTGCTAACAACAACAAATAGAGGGCAACTACCGAACAAATGCGAAAATGTGCAAACAAAAAAAAATAAAAGGTAAAAGCTACAGAGGCCAACAAATTAACAAGAACTAAGTAAAACATGAGAGGCACGTTAGCTGGCAAACTAGGCGCAGGTGCACGGATGAGCAAAGAAAAAACTCTAACAACCACTACAACAACAAGAGCGCAACTGAAAGCAATGAAATGAATAACTTTTCCAAGCATTCAACATTGAAATGGGCCAAGAGCATCCAGCCAACCAACCAAACTAGCATGTAAGTAGGCAAGCTGGTAACCAACCTACCAGCGAACGAGTAGTAGTTAGTAACCGCTTGGTAGAGCGCGCGCAAGGTCGTTCCCTCAGTGCCTTCACCCGCCCGCAGCGCACAAAAGCTAATGAGATCGCAGTTACGGAAGGCGGAAAAGGAGATTGAGGTGATGGCAGCGCAGAACGGCTGCCGTTGTGGCGTATTGAAGCATGGAGGACACTCACCCATACATATGGGCGAGTAGGTGAGCGCGCATATTGAATTTGGGGCAACGTCGAGTGATGAGGCAACCGACAGGCCTACGGCCTACAACAACAAGCCAACAAAGCCGCAACGCTACTAGTAATAACAGTGTTGAGCGCCTAGCGCGCCAAAGAAGGGCGCTTTGCACCTTGACAGCGCGCGGCGGCGGTGGCGGCGGCGTCGCCTTTAACCCAGAAATGTGTGAAAAATGAAATACGCACAAATTCATATTTTTCCTTGTGCGCTTTACTTTGTTGTTGCCACGCACCGCACAACGCAATGTGCAAGGCAACGCAAACATGCAAACACAACAAAACAGCAAGTACGCGCTTATGCATATCGCGGTGCGCGCACATACACCGTCGTGCATTAACGCCTAGGCGGCGCACACAGCGAGCAGCAGCGCGCAAGCATGTAAATGTGTAAAATTTACACGATAAATGAGAAATGAGGTTACCTACTTTTGAAGAAGGTCAAAACGACCCAAAACAATTGAACGAGTACGAGTGAACAAACGAGCCAACAAGCTCGTTGCGAGCGGCAAACGAGCACGCGGAGAAGCGCGCAAAGTCGGCCGCGCTCAGCTAAAACTCATTTGCACGTTGCGTTGCGTTGCGGCGCAACGAATTGAGTGAGTGATTGAGCGCACGATGGCGTTCTGCCCGCCTCGACTGCGCCGCTAACCATGTTACATGCCGGTAAGCGTTTCAGCGGTACGCGGCCAAACGTTCAAACATGCGCGCGCTCAAAGAATTTCTGCGTTGGCGCAGCTGTTGCGGCCGCATCGTTAACATTTCGCTTGAGTGTAGTTTGGCTTGGCGTATGACTACGCATAAAAGACGCCAAAGCCAATGAGTTAATGTGCACGCTAAAACGGGTGAGCGCGTGATGTATGTACGTACATACGCGTGCGGGTGGCAATTAAAAGCATAAATTTTGAGATGGACCACACATACAAGCGCGTAACTACATCGATGTTATTGTTTGCCAGCTGGCCGCATGTGAGTAGCTTTGTAATAAAACTGGGTTCTTGTTATGCTTGTTGGTGTTGTTGCCTGATTGACGGTCAGAAACTGTCAAACACTTAAAATGATGAACTATGCGCACGCCTTTGATGGCCGCGCGGCGTTGGATGATGACGCGCGCTTTGTGCACAGTGGGATAAGAAGCTTACGCATAGTTAGATGGCATTTTTTTAAGGGCTAGACCTTTTTTCAGATTACGAAAAGCGATTTTAGTATGAATTCTTCTACATTTTAAGCTCTCAACTCTTTTTTTTCTTTTAATGAGGGTATTTTACAAAATTTTCCTAATCGGTAGAGACGCCCTGCTTTGAATTGAGCTTCGGAGAATCGTGCTTAAGGTCCAGCAAATAGCTGTTAACTAAAATTTGTGTGGATTCTATTGGAAACATTGGCCTGAGAGACCAAACATCTGTGGAATTACTGGAGTTTAGAACGAAAGCTTAATTTTTCATAAATTTTTTAATGAAAGCTACATTTTTCATTGAAAGGTTTTTTTATTGAAAGCAAACTTTTTATTGAAAGTAAATTTTTTATTGAAAGCAAACTTTTTATTGAAAGCAACATTTTATATTGAAAGAACTTTTTTATTTGAAACAACATTTTTATTTGAAGCAACATTTTTTATTGAAAGCAATTTTTTACTGAAAGCAACTTTTGTATTATTTTCTACCGGTAGAAAGTCTTCAAAATTTTTTACCGAAAATTCTGCAAGACGCACCCACAGTGGCACACTTTGGGCGTTAGCGTTTGCCTCGGCGAGTTCAGGTCAACTCGTTTGTGCTAGCACTAGTGGAATGTGGCCAAATGAAACAAAAAAGCAACAACAATAGCAATGCATGTCAAATAGTGTAACACCAACGCAACAATAAAAGCTTACAAAGCAGCAACAACACGCAACTGAGGCCAATGCTACCAATAGCTACGAAAGCACATGGTTACACACACTGGCACACGTGTATGAATATATATTTATATGTGTGTGTTACTGTATACAAATTGGATGTGTGTAGACGTCGCTTTGGCTTTTCCTGTTGCTACTGGCGGTTTGCAGCTGCTTCTACTGTTGCCGCCGCTCGCTCGCTCGCCTGCTCATGTCGTTGGCACTGCCAGCATTCGTCTACAGCGAACGACGACGTGTTGTTGCAGCAGTTGCTTTTGTTTGTAGTCATTACAATTTTTGGAGGTGGCGGCCCTGTAGAATATTTTTCGTATGGCCCTGTACGACTTAAAAAGCAAGGCAATCACCAAACCAAAATACAAAAAAGAATCGAAATTAATAAATAAATATTGTAAATGGAACACAAACTGTAATAAGAAGTAATCTGTGTGACGCTTTGAAGTACAACAATATTCAGTGGCGGCTAATTCGAACAAATGCGGATCAATGTTGCAGTAGCAGGGCGCCCAATCAAGGTGTTTTGTTAGAAGAGAACGAAATTCCTTCGTTGTTTTGTCTTTTTCAAAACGACAACTAGGAAATACATATTCTTTGTAATAATAAGGTCAAGCAAAAGCAGACAGACAGGTAGTTCTACAAGTATTATTTTTTTTATTTTTTCCTTAATAGTTCTCTAAATATTTTCATTATTTTTCTTAAAATAAAAAGTTTATGTTTTTTTTGAATTTAAAATCTCAGTTTGCTTCAAATTCAAGTTCGTCATAGAATTTCTAATCTCCAGTTATTTCAAGAGATAGACCAAAATTTTCAGTCTCGGTTCCTCAAATCCTTGTAATTTTATAGTGGATCACTAAAGTCCGATATCGCGAGCTCAACCCTACATATTAAAAAGTCTCTCCTTATAAACAACTCTTGCCGTAAACTCTGAAGGCAAGCGGATCGTTATGCTACTATTTTAGGCTTTTTTATTTGTAAGCGAGTGGCAAAAAAACGCTCAACTCGGATAAAATTACTCTCTGATTATTTCTGCATTAAAATGTGTTGTCCGGAGGTGTTCGAAAATGCGTCAATATATCTTTTTCAATAAACCATTTATAGTGGCTTTATTTTTAACCCGCTTTGTTCGTCAGAATATCCCTTGGACTTGGACTTGCTTTACCATGAAATTTTCTCATTTTAGCGACTTGTTAAAAGAGAATTCTTCGAAGAAGAACTAAGAAAAATATTTAGTGTATACTCGGACTGATGCATTCATCATTCTCTTCCTACATTGGTACAATCATTTTTATGTTCGTGCGAAATTTGATCTCCATATGTCAATTGGTTTGTTTCCAAAGCGAACACTTTGTCTAGCAATCTTCACCATGGAACGAGTTTGCTTGAAATTTTGCGTTTCCAATGGAATCACGACTACAAAATAGTTGAAAATGTGTTTAAGTCCTTTATCACGAAAACATTGAAACAGTGAGATATTAGAGGATCTCATCTTCTCCTTAAGGATTATACGAAAACAGTTTGGTTAAAATTTTGGGGATGACGCGTATCAATCAAACGCGTAGACCGGAATCTTTTGCAAAAACGATATCTAGTAGACTTCAACAAACGCATTATTACTGGTAACGACACATGGGTTAATGAATATGACGTTGAAATAGTGTAACAATATAGCGAATGGCGCTCTGAAAACGAGTTGAAACCGTAGAAACCAAAATTCAATGAAGGCACTGATGGTCATCCCAATTGAGGCTTATTACAAGTTTGCTTGTTTTAACCCAAAAGAAGCCTATTGTGTAAGCGATAATTAAGATTTGTATTAAAATATATAAAATAAAGAATTTTTTGTGCACAATGTTCAGATCCTACTGTTTATAAAAAGTAAATTAATAATATTGATAAATAAGTTAGAGACACAGCAAAACAACTATGCTGCCACACCCTTTATATCGACATAACTCAATGCTTAGATTAGCTTAGTTTTTACTAAAACTATTTAAGTCGTGTGAATTCGCTATATCTTTACTTTGCTCATACTTCAACACCGACGAAGGTCCAACGCATTTGTTGCCTATCTTGTAGCGCGTTTTGTCTTATGCCATGTGCTTTAAGCCTTTCCGTTCGCTTGAGAATTACATTGAACTCGGCTGAAGTGTTAATTTCGGAATGTTAATCAAACAACGGAGGCTGTTTTCAGACTACAATGCCCTCATACGAATTAGAAATCTTTAAACGAATTTACCTTGTAAGCCAATTCAGGGTTAATCTCTTAACCTTTGGTCAAAACGTCACTGAGCCGATTTCTAAGTTCACATTTATAATTGTTTGTATGTGAGTGTGTTTGTGCGAGTATTTTTATCTTCATTGACAATGGCAGTGAATGAAACTTGGCTTAACATGGAACTGTATTTTTAGCAAGCAACACCAACAAAGCCCATTTCAAAGCTTAATATGCGCTAATTTGTTTTGAACTCTTAAGTTCTGTTATTTTTAGTTGCGCTGTTTTTTCTATTTCCTCTTTTTTGTCGCCACTAAACGTGACAGTCACGTACGGTTTGTGTTTTTCTTTTTGCCTCTCACTTCCCTCACTTGTTATATGTCACATGCGAAAAGCTTTGACATGTGTGCGCACGCGTGCCTTCGAATGCAACAACAGCAAAAAAAGTATTAACAAACAATTTTTATTAATTTTTCTGTTGTCTTATGATTCGTGAGAGCACAGCTGGTTGAGTAGCCATGCGCGGTTGGGTAAATGACAATAAAACAAGATTGCAAGTGTTTTGAAACGCAACAAACAACAACAAGAACGTCAGAAACCTTATGTCGATATCGTTGCAATTTAAGGCATTTTCAGTGTTTTCTATTGTAATTGAATATTATAATTGAAAACTATGAAAAATATAAAATATATGTATATCAAAACAAAAATTAAGAAAATATATTAAAAATCAAAAAAAAAAAGTAAAAAATTAAAATTTATAAACAAATAAAATATGTATAAAAAATAAATAAATAAACATAAATAAAATTATATAAAAAAAAAATATCTAAAAAATAATATTGAACAAGAAAATTGCAATAAGAAAGATCAAATAATTAACTAATAAAGATTAATTAAAAACTAAAAAAAATTATATAAAAATATGGATGATATAAATCAAACTATGTTTGTGATGCATTTAATTTTAATTTAAAAATATAAGAAATAAAACATAAGAAATATTTATTAATAAAAATTGATAACATTATAAGATTATTAAAAAAAAAAATATGTGAAAAAGAACAGTTAAACAAAGTTTTAATAAAAATATTGGAAAAATTTGATAAAAAAAAAATATATTTAATATAACACATTCAAATTCAATATAAATAAAAAAAATAATAATAAAGTAAAAATATGTACATAAATAAAAATAAAAACAAAATTTTATTTAAAAAAAATATATTTGAACAATTTAAAAAAAATATGGATGAAATAGAAAAGTATATTTTTAATGCAATTAATTGCAATTTAAAACATATAAAACAATAAAACATAAAATAATATTATTTATTAAAAGATAAAATTATTAAAAAATATGTAGAAAAGAAAAATATAAAACAAAATTTTAATAAAAAAATAAAAATATTTGAAATTTTAATAAAAAATAAAAATTTAAAAAAAAAATTTAATATAATAATAAATAAATTTTAATTCAATATAACTTAAAAAAAAATAAAAAATATTAAAAAAAAATTGCATTAAAATAAACATTTAATCAAAAAATATAATTATATTTTATAAAAAAATATCAAACAAAATTTAATTAAAAAAATATTTGTACAATTTTATTAAAAAAAATTAAATTAAAATTCAATATAATAAAACAAATATTTTATAAAAAAATTTAAATTCAATATAACTTAAAAAAAAATAAAAAATATTAAAAAAAATTACATTAAAATAAAAATTTAATCAAAAAATATAATTGTATTTTATAAAAAAATATCAAACAAAATTTAATTAAAAAAATATTTGTACAATTTTATTAAAAAAAATTAAATTAAAATTCAATATAATAAAACAAATATTTTATAAAAAAGTAAAGCAAAATAAAAAAAAAATATCATAAGATTTTAAAATAATTAAAATAAGCGTAAATTATAGAAGAAAATTTAAGAAAGTTAGAATAAATTATAGAAAATTAATTATTATTTGCCTATTTCTACATTAATTCATTGTATGTTCTGTATTATTATTATTTTTTTCTAAATAAACGGTGATTTTTTTTTTACTTTTCTAATAATAATTAATTATTTTAAGTTCTAATTAATTTTTTTTTAATAAAGATAGATATATTTTAAAAAGTAAAACAAATATTTTATTGTTTTTTTTCTCTTGACACTTTAATTTGTTCTTTTTTAATTCATTTTTATTTAATAATGTTTAACTTTTCGATACAATTTTTTTGTAAGCGATTTATTTTTGTTACCTTTTCATTAAAACTTGTTTATTTTTATTTTTTATTTAATGTATTTTTTATTATTGTTATGAATTTTGAATAAATTTTTTATTTTTCTTTTTTTTATTAAGAATAAGAATTTATTTTTATATTAATACATTTTATTAATTTATTTATAAGTTATTTTTATCTAAATGGTTCAAAAACTGTTTTTATACCTTCCGACCACTTCAATTCAAACAAAAAATATTCGAACGTCATTCTCCAGAATAGAACCACGTTAATACAATTCTAAAAAATATAAATATGTATGTGCATGTGTATGTGTTTGTACCACGCTATCAGCCTAGCTGTCTGAATATTTATCGAACCTAATAATAGAGCAGAGCAGAGCAGAACCACTTAGTAATCTGTCCTTCCTTGTCAATTGGCGTCCTTCACCTCAGACATCCATTTTAATTAGTGCTGACGCCGATTGAACGAATGACTAACTGTCTAACTGTATAAGCAACAGATCAAGCAAGCTTAGACAACACACATATATGTACATACATACAAATCTAATATACATAAGTACATTATGTGGCGCTGCTGGAGAGGCGGAAAAATGCTAGGCGCTGCGCGAGGCAAAGACAGCAAAGTGGCGCGCTCATTTAAGGCCAACGCAGTACTAAAAATCAATCCAAGCTCACATTCAATGCGCCAGCGTTCACGCTCATAAATGGAGTTCAATGTTTTATTCTAATTAAGTCAGAGTCAGCCACGCTCACCATACGAGCACATCTGTAGTCAGCGGGGCTAAAGCTTTGAGTGGGTACTCCAGTGCGAATTGCACCAAATAATCGTGATTATTACAAGTAAACAAGTAATTAAAATTGTAATCATAATTAAATTTGTAATTATGATCAAAATTGTACTGTATTGATTATTTTTTCAGATGTAAGAAATACAAAAACAAAGACAAGGCAGACAACTACTGACAGTTGTCAAGTGACAACTGCTCTAATGCCAGCAATAAATTAGAAATAAGGCGACACCGACGGAGCGCTTTTTCGATGTCAGCGCCGCATGCACGATTGTAGGTGTGATTAGTGCCATACTGGGACAAATTGTGTCATTGTTATCGGCAAACGCTTGGCCATCGCCCCCAGCAACGGCAGCGGCGCATCCGATAGGTGGGTATTAATGAAACGCGTGAAATTGAAATTGAAATAAAATCATGTCATCATCGACACTATTTCGTTGATTTTTATTTAATTTTTTTTTACTTTTGTATTTGATTGTATTAACGGCTATTTGGGTCTTCTCGCTTTGTCAGTTAGACGCCATGTTAGGGAAGTCTCATTATCTTTGTAGCTGATTAAATTTTGGGTAAAGGTTTCACTATCTATCTGGCCATCTATGAGCATATGGAGCACACAGATATGTACATACATATATACAGAAAGTTCCAATGCCAAGAGAGCTTTAAGGTAGAAGACGCTTGTATGATAAGTGGAACAAAAACGATGAAACAGTAGCATTGCGGTAGCTTTTGGTGTTATAGAGACAAAGTTGTATTTGTCTGATGTCGCTTTGACGGTAGATAAAGCGCATTACAACCTTCTACAGTGGTCCTTTATCGATTATGTTATGGGTAAAAAGCAAAAAAAGCGATGGAAGCACATACCGGCCCCTTTTCTGAGTTAAATAAAGAGTTAGGTTAGGTACGGTTAGATGGCTGATCCCTCAAGTTGGCTGGAAATCGTACTTAGACTGCTATCTACTGTTATTTATGAAGCCAGATAAAAACTCCTGTAGTTGGATTTCATTAGCCATCGACCAAGCGCCTAGAACCTAAGTCTGCTTACTATTTCTATTCCCGCTACCTCACCTCGAGGTCTGAAAGTATGGGATCCAAGGTGTTTTAGCCCTGTTCTGGTAAAGGCGGAACATTCGCAAAGGAAGTGTTGAAATGTTTCTATCTGTTCAATTTTACCGCATAAACTCCGGTCGAATACTCTCCAGTTAGAACTTGTGCAACCATTTATAGATGGACTTTGCTGAGCTCAGAGGAGAGAAGAAAACACCATCAATGCTCGGATTGGACTAAAAAATCTTATTACGCAGTTGTCCACGGTAAGTACAGTACAAAGTAAGTAAGAACTGAAAATTCCATGACAAAGATGGGCGTATCGGGACATATGCTGTTGCCGATATAATAATGGTAATGGTATTTCTTAGGTCTCTTGAACTGGCTAGGTCATGTCGTTGGAATGGATAAAAGCAATTCAGCTCTGAAAGTATTCGAAGCAGTACCCGCCGGGGGAAGCAGAGAAAAAAGAAGACCTCCACTCCGTTGGAAAGACCTCCACTCCCCACAAGGGGAAGAAACTGGCTATACTTGGAACCTTCAATTGGCGTCAAACAACGGAAAGGAAGAACGACTGGCGCGCTGTTGTAAACTCGGCTTTAACCACGTAAGTGGTGTCTACGCCAGTAAAGAAGAAGATTACCGACATAAGTGGCATTGGAGGTGTAAAACTTTAAAGAACTACATTACTAAACAAAATATTTGCTGAATTTCAAAACACTGTCTGTATATGTACAATGTACATTGGCAATGAGATCCTAAGTATACACAACACTCCACTTTAGCCGTCAGTTCGAGAGCATGAACTCACCACAGAATATACATACTGCCTTATATGTACATATACATATGTACACAATTACAAACGGATGTGTGTTTATTCAACTCTAAAAACTGTACCTTCAGCGCAGTTAGATCGAGGGCAACACTCCCCCAATACAAAGTGCCCCTCAACTGAATGCCAACAACAAATACATAGAATGTCGACTTGTTTAGGTATTTTGTGAGTGTATAGGTGCATGGGTGTTTGTGTATGTGTGCAAATGTATGAATTTGTGTTGGCAAGCATTCACACATTACAGTTGCCTGCATTTCTAGGACACAACATTTTGTCAGCATATCACACCACCCTATTTGGTTGGCCAACGAACGCCCTGTCGCTACGGTTATTTAGTATGAATTTTTAACCCGCGCCAGAGTTAGTCAACTAACCGACCCCCAGCCGAGCACCGACCCCACCCACCTTAGCGCTGTGTTCATAAAATATTAAAGAGGGCCAACGTCGCGGCCGAAGGACTTAAGTGTTCCAAATGTTCAATGATATGAAATTGTGCACTGGTTGTTGGTGGTCGGAGGGTATGAGTATACATATGTGTGTGTGTTTGCGAGAGCGTGTCTGTGAGTGTATGCGAAGTGGGCGTGATCCAACGGAAAGCTGTCAGGCGTACAATTCAACGCTTTGTTGAGTGTAAAATCAACAAATTTCTGGAAGTGGATTTACAAATTTGCATAAACAAATAAATACAAACACCTCGGTTTATATGTACATGAGTATGTGGAATATATCCCGGCAATTATAAGGGTTTGTGATCAAAAAGTGTCCCATTATGAAGCCGAGCATTGAATTAATGAAGATTTAATTTGGCTTTATATTGTTTACGGTAGTGGTTAACTGTACATGTCAGCTAAAGCGCATGAATTACAAGGCAAGTACTCCGTAAGATTCCATTTTCATGGGGTGACCTGAAACTAGATGATACCGAGTATTTCACACGAAGGGTAGTCGAATTGATGATTCGTAGAGAACGCTTCATTCGGGATGTTAACTTTCGGAAAAGTAATTCTTGGGAACACCTCTTCGGTTCCGAAGTAATGAGGTTCATAAAATTCTCTAAGTGAAAATCTCTACTAAGCAAACAACTTCAACTGATTTTGAGGCATCCCATACCAATCTGGTAAGTTAGGCATATCAGAGGTTACCTACCATAGCAGTCGAATTTGTACTCTGTATAACCGTTTACTTGGAACTCCAGAGGTAGTTGAAATATGCTAGTGTCAAGGTGATACCGAGTGAAGTTGACTATCCCGAGATAACCAGTACAATACCAGTTAAGATATGTTCGACCGATTTGAAGATTCGTAGGGACAAATACGAGCAAATAAAATGTCGCATCATGGGTACAGGTATTTGAAACTATTTTCCGAAAATTTGATATTAATCCAAACTACAAATACGGGGCTAATAAAAGTTCGTTTCAAATTCGTGTGAAAAAAATTAAACTTTAGTTGGGTTTCGAGGAAAAAAGTCATACTACGACGTATAAAAAACAGAGATACAAACACACATCTATGAAAAAACTCTCAAATGCGATGCAAAGCACAAAAGTAAGCGCAGAAATGCATTCAAGCTTATCATTAATATAAAATGTGTGTGAGAGAGAGAAAGAGAGTGACCCTGCAAGTGTAAACAAGGTAAGAATGGCAGATAGAAGTTTTGGGAAATAATTAAATAAATATTACTTACTTCCTGCCTATATTATATTTATATTGAAACTAAATATTCTACAATTGCTTGCTTTTCGAAAAGCAAATAGGGGTAATTTGAGAAATCCATACATTGCACCATCTCTCCGACTGAATTTTTGAGAAAATTTCCATTTTCGACAGCAAAAAAATTCCATTTTTTTTTGGAGTACCAATCAACTAAGTGACACCATTATTTGCTTCGAAAGGTCGGTCTATGATGACTTACTGTAAATACTTATATACATATCGTCACATTTATGTATTAGATGTCCTCAAATATGATATACATATGTATGTACATATGTATATTTATATATGGACTGTATGTACCTTGAATTCAAGCGCTGTAAACCGCCCTTGAGAAAATCTACGAACATTTTGAATTTCGCTGCGTTGATAAATGCGCTTCAAAGTTGCTTTCATTATGAGTATGTATGTATAATCGCAGCGAAGCATTGATGAATGAAAGAAAGTCACATGCTGGCACCCCTATCTGGTGAAGAGCGATAAAAAGAATTCCCGAAAAATTATGCGCAAGAGTGCACAATTCTGATTGAATGAAGTCAATGGCCATAAAAGAGAGATTTCTTATTTATGCTTCGGATTGTAAACGTAAATGCACTTGAAAACAAATAAAATATACCGTATTGATTAAATGTAGGGCATACCGAAAGTTACAAATAAAGTTATGTTGGTTTGGTTGACTGAATTACGAAAAGAACTTTTGCGAAAGACTAGAAGCTGGCAAGTAACAGAGATTTCAATAGGGATCGATAGGGACAGCAAACGGCGCCATATTTTTCCCCGCTCTTTCGACATATCTCTTCATTAAGGTTTGCCATTTCATCATGGAAAGATCCAACAACGTGTCGAACTTATTAAAATTTACTACCGAAATTCGGAGTCAGTGGCCTCAACTAAGAGCGCAACGTCCAATTTATGATGATCATAATCGGCCTGTCAGATGAACAATTGAGCGTCTTGTGCAAAAATTTTAATTCACAGGCACAGTACAAAATGTTTCGGTGTGAGTGAGACAAATAAGTGCCCGTAGTGCCAGTCTCTCACACGTCGTTATAAAGTGTTGTACATCTCTGTGATGTCATTGTAACAAGTTTTGTGAAAAGATCTTGGCCTACATCCTTACAAAATCAAATTGACGGAAGCCATCATTTCATCTCGAAAAAATTACGGTTTGTGGGCTATACTTCTTCCGTGATGATCAAGCCCGGCACTTTGCTGTGAATGGGAATCGCTACCGCTCAATGATAACCGAATATTTTTGACCCGAATTGGATGCTGTAGACTTGGACAATATGTGGTTTCAACAGGACGGTGCCACAAGCCACACAACGAATGTCACAATCGATTTATTGAAAACCAAGTTTGGTAAACGTGCTAACTCACGAAATGGCCCAGTCAATTGGTCGCCTCGGTCGTGTTATTTGACCCTGTTAGACTATTTCCTGTGGGGCTACGTCAAGTCTATGGTCTATGCCAACAAGCCAGCGACGATTGATGAACTTTGTACGAATATCTAAACGTAAAATTACAACAGTAACGGCCAATTTATGCTTGAAAACCGTCGAAAATTGGGTTCAGCGTCTTGCCTTCTGCAAGCCTGCCCGTGGTGGCCATGCAAATGAAATCGAGTTCCATACATAATGGCATCGAATGTACCTTCACAGGAATAAAGAATGTCATTGATATCCCAAATCATATTTGTTTTATTATAAAATTTATATATTTTTCGTACTTAGTACTTGAGGTACTTTTCAGTTTTCGCATAATTGAGCTTTTCAAGATTTACCGAAAAGTAATAAATCTAAAATAAAACAAATAATAAATCAAAAACAAGTTCAGAATCGCACGGCAACGCTTTGAGAATGTCAAGGCAAGCCGGTTAAAATCCTTCGATGTGTCAATAATATCGAAAGTCGATTACTAACACACCCACAATAATCGATACATATATAATTAGGGAGTGTTCGAAGTGTTTTTTTATTAAATTATTGAAGCTAAAGCGACTACACACAAATGAACGCACTGAACTGAAAATACGTATATATGTTCATGGGAACATTAGTTTTCAATATTTGTAACGGTATTGGATTTAATTCCATTTTTTACACGACAAAAACAATTAGTAACGCCTGTGCGTTGGACTTTTAAGTGTAATCAGATTGAATTTTCACGCCATTTACAGCGAGCGTAACATTACCGGCTTCCGCGTGTATTACAACAAAAATGCATAAACGAAATATAGATAACAACAAACACACACATACAATCGCAGATAAAATAGCAAGTACATTTCCGATGTGCGACATAAGATTCCCATAGAACTATGTACATATATACTTATGTACATATTTACGTATGCAAATGAATATTTGATGTGATGATGACCTTTTGCGCGCTAGCCCGAACGACTAACCTACAATTACAGCGCACATTACAAAACTACAAACATACATACGGACATGCGAGCGAATTGGAGAAGGCAAGTGCTACCTTCAAAAAAAAAAAAAAAACAATAAAAAACGACAACACAAAACGAAAAAATCACTACAAAATGTGCCTGAAAGAGCGAATACTTTGCATTTCCTTATAAATCATAAATAATGACAAGGTGCTGCAACAAAAGCAACCACAACAACAATGTATTTATTTACGAAATGCGCCATTTATGAGCACGAACGGGCGCACAGGCGAATTTTGTGCTCGCAATACCGTTATAGCGCCGGCAATAATAATAACAGCAACCAATGTCAATAACATTTGCAACAATTAACAATAACAACAACAACAACAAGATAATGTGCTATTTGCTGCATTTTGTGTTATGGCGTGCATCGTGCAAATATTGTCGCACTTTACTGTTGTCGGTGGTTGTCATTGTTAGCAACATGCAATTACTGTTAGCGATTTCAATAGCATAGCAAAAACAACACCGCTATAGCACCTATGAAAATTACTACTCTGCTATGCTGCATTAGGTTTGACGCTTTTGGCGGCAAAGGCAAAGGCGGCTCATCATCTGGCTTTTGAGCGTTGCAACAACAATATAGAGGAAACTTTCGGACTTTCACTTTAATTTATAGTCATATGAGTAATAAATGGGGTAGAAAGAAACAGCTTTTTATTTTTTTCTGTAGAGCATACAGGTAGAGAGCTTTAAGCAATTTTCATACCGTACGTACATATGTACATATGTATATGAAAGCTTAGCCACTTTGGTACAGTTAGACTAAAACTAGTAGTTAATTTTATAAAAATATACATTTTTATTGCATAATTGCAAATATAAATAAAACAAAATTATTTAGGTTATAAATAAAAAGCTTCTGAAAAGCTTTTACTTAAAAAAGGTAAAAGTGAAAGCTTTCACACTCAAAAGGCTTTGCTTCGCGATTTTCGAATTAGATATGTGATTTAAACAAATATAAGCAAATTTTATAATAAATAAGCCTTCTATATAATAATAACTTTTTGTAACAATAAGCTTAAATAAAGAGTAATACGTAAAATGATTTTTTTTATTAAATTGAACGAAAGCTGTATAGCTTTAATGGCATATTTAATGCGAAAGCTTCTATGATAATCAATAGAAACTTAATTTTAAAAGTGTCTAAACAATATGAATGAGACATGAAAAAGAGAAAGCTCAAAAAATTGAGCTTTGAAATTGTACATCGTTCAATATACAAAATAGCTTAAAAAGCGAATTTTCATGTAAAAAGTTTATTAACAACGAATGAAGAAAAGAAAGAGAATATACATATAAGGGTAAAGATTTTGGAAGGAATATGTTTTGGGAAAAATTAAAAAATAAGAATGAAAATTCAAATTTTCGAATAAATTTTTTTTGCGGAAGCTTTAGAAGCTTTTTAAAAATTTTGTGAGAGATTACATGAAAGCTTTAAAATATTTGTTTTTTACATCAAAGAAACAAAAAATAAGTATTAAAGATTACAAATATATAGTTATATATTAACTAAAAGGCATACGAAGCTTTAAGAATAATTAATCAAGAAAAAAAACTGTAATTATTTAAAATATATTTTTCGTGTAAACCTCTGAAGCTTTAGAAAGTTACATGAAAGAGCTTACATGATAGTTTAAAAATATTTTTTTTACTTAAAAGAAAGATAAAATAAACATTAAAGATTACAAAAATCCTATAAAAGCTTTCACCATAGTAAACATGTACTTATGTTAAGCTTTTGTGAATATTACATGATTTCCACACCAAATTCCTTTCACCGAGCAACACAAGTGTGTTGTTATATATTAACTAGAAGGCACACGAAGCTTTAAGGATTATGAAGGCTTAATAAAAGTAAAAGCTTCAATTTTCATTTACTCTACGAATGAGTTTAGTATATATCAAGTAATGAAAACTCGAATTAAAAAAAAATATCTCTTTTCGTGCAAGCTTTTTAAAAAGTTTTCAAGGTCTTACATGAAAGCTTTAAAATATTTTTTACATAAAAAACATAAAATAACCATTAAAGATTACAAATATATAATTTTGTTTTTTTTTACTTTAGATATCCTACAAAAGCTTTCACCATAATAAATAAGTAATTGTTAAGCTTCTATGAATATTGCATGATTTCATTACCAAATTCCTCACAACGAGCAACACAAGTGTGTTGTTATATATTAACTAGAAGGCATAAGAAGCTTTAAGGATTATGAAAGCTTAATAAAAGTAAAAGCTTTCAATTTGAATTTTCTTTCAGAACTACAATTAATAGGCTTGCTACGTATTAAGTAGGACTTGCAACGGCAATATTTGTATGTATTTCAAGTGATAAACACATGAAGCATGCGAACAGTGCATTAAAAGAGTAGCCAACTTTTGTGTACTTGTTAATATGTATGTAAGTATATACTATATATAATATGATGCCTTCAGCATTTTGGTGATAAAAACCAATTCGAAAACGTGTACACCCAAACGTGCTGAAAACGAGGTCAAAATTTTCAATTATACAAGTACAAAAGCAATAAAAGCAGAGGTTTTCTAGACAGCCGCCAACTTGGAAATAATAAATACTAGACAAATCGCGCAGGGCCTCGGGTTCTAATACAGACATATCTACATACATGTATATATTTGTAAGTTCGTATATATTTTGCTGAACTTACATGAGTTTATGTAGCAGGCACGCAATTACACCTACATAAGGAAATATGTGTGTTCGTATGTATGGATGTGCGTGTGTGAGTGTTGGTAAAACAATGAGGTAGTGAAATAATAAGGCTAAAGCTTCCACTTAAACATATTAATCATATTTATGTGCATAACATTGCTTTCCATTGCGTTCGGCATAATTCAAGTTGCTTTTTGCGTTCACAAAAAGGTTAAATTACTATAAAAAATTAAAGTGAAGTATATACAACTTGTGAAGTATACAATTTGAATGCTAAAATGATGCTGAAAATTCAATGTTTTGACTTTGACGTCATTGTCAATTTAATTATTACAAGTCGCACAAGCGCTCAAACGCAAGCACATGTTAACTGAACAATCTAGTTGTGAATGTTTGTGTGTGTGTTTGGCGATGGCATACGCCATGAATATTTTAAAGGCGGAAGTGTAGCGAGATGCTTCAATGAAACCGAGAGGAAAAATGCGAACGTAAATCATAAGTATTCATAAATAATTGTTTACCATACATGTGTGCACGTGTGTGTATTTGTGTTGCTTGTGAAAATTTCAAATTTCATTCCTATTGTCAGCTATAAAACAAACTCATGTTTATCTACTAACAATAAATATGTGTGTGTGTCGGTATGTATGCACTTGAACGTGTTTTTCAATATAACTAAAGATTTTCGATAAAAAAATCTGTTTTAAGTTCTAGCAGTTGAGAGCATCATTTTCAAGGTCGTTTAGGTTTTACTCGTTGGTACGACTACGACTAGAAACATGTAGCCATGTGTTGTTGTAGCCAGTAAAACAATACATACGTACAGTCCATATATGCGATATTCTTAGTGGGCGTGCAGGCACGTTCGGGTATAATAATATTGTATTATATATCTATATAACATAATTGTAATATTTTAAGTTTTATTTTAAAAAAATACTTTCTCAAAATTTGATGAAGCACGTAATCAAATTAATTTATTTGGTAAGAGGAAGAGGCAATTTGTATAAGTTATTGAAAGCTTTAAAAGCTCCGAACTTCAAATTTCATACTCTTCGTTCATATTTTATATTGATTAAAAGCTTCGAGCTTAAAATTTTATACAAACTCTTCGTTCATAGTTTGTTGATTATATATTGATGAAAGCTTTTTAAAAGCTCCGAAGCAAAAAAAAATGTGTTCTCAATATCTAATGCAGGAAGTAATCAAATAAATTCAAATTTGTATAAATGACTTAAAGCTTCTTTAAAGCTTCGAATATCAAAAGTTACGAACTTGTTATAAAATTTTGATAAAAGCTCGGTAAAAGCTTCGAGGTTCAAACTTTTCGCATGTCTAACTTGTATTCTCAGTTTGTTGACTAAATCTTGATGAAAGCGCTTTAAAAGCTTCGGAAGTTTCATTTACCTAACTGTCGTTCACACTATTATTGGAATAACAAAAAAGAGCCTAAAAGCTTTAAACTAAAGCTTTGTAAGTATATGTATAAAGTTATATACATACATAAGTATACGAAGCTTTTTAGATCTAGGTTCTATTCCACGGATTAAAGGTTAAATTTACAATGAAGAACTGACAAAAGTTCGTATGAACATAAAACAGTATATCCAACCATATTTTTAAAGAGAAATCACTTTTAAAGCTTTCTTTGAAGCTTAGAAGTGTACTTAACTTCTCAAATGCATATACCGCTGTATTTAATAGATGAGAACTAGAGAGCTAATGTACTCGAAATCTGTTGGTGAAAGCTATTTCGCTCGAATTAAAATGTATGTAAGTAAAAGCTTAACGAATTACGCAGTTAATTGTTGATTGAATACGAGACATACATACATATGTAGTAAATACTCAATAAGTATTTTGAGACAACCTCAAAGCTCTTCAAAAAAACTTCTGGAATGAAAGCTTAAAAATATTTTTCAATGAGTTTTTTGTAAATCAGCAATATAATATTAATCAAATAATTTTTGAAATAAGCTAGATTTGCCTTTTCCTTTCATCTTACCTTGCTAAAGCCATCCTGACGTGTAAAAGTTCTTCGAGAGGCTGCGATATGTTTTCCACTTTGAACAATTTCCTTTCTTAACGAATCAACTCCAAGTAAATATACTTTTATTTTAATTTTTTTGCTTTATTATTTCTCAAGGACGCCACAGTCAGCATTTGCAAATTTTTTCTTTAATCGTATTTATTATTGTTATTGTTTAGCTATTAGCTGGGGAAAATGAACTGCCAGCTGTTGGAGAAATTTGAACCGCTCAATGAAACTTTTTATATTATTTCCTTGCTCAATAAGTTCACGAGCTGTGTACATACATACATATGTATGTATGTATGTTATCATTGACATATATGTACATACATAGATATATTGTACGACTTAAATTTGTACATATTCAAAGAATTTAAATTTGAAAAATTTTTTAATTAAATTTTTTGTTAAAAAATTAACTTTTTCAAAATATTTTATATATAATTTCTTTAACTACAAAAAAAAAATATTTTTAGAATAATATTAAAATAATTTGAAATTTTTTAATTAAATGTACTAAAATTAATAACTCTACATACATACATATGTACATAAACACTTTCTATTGTATATTTTATTTTTATTTTCTTTTTTACAATTACTAAATTTTTATTTGTTTATTACATTTTTATTATAATTTTTTTATTTTATTTTTTGCTAAATTTTTTTATTCCTCATTACATTTTTTAATTTTTAGTTTTTTTATTATTTTATAATTTCATTATTTATTTATTTAATATATTTTTATTTTAATAATTATAATCAATTTTCTGAACCCTCTCTTTCAACAAATATTTTTTTCAGAATCACCGTCTTTTCCAATTTTTTTTAACATATGCACAAGCATAACTGTTTGCGCCCCATCTTTAGCTTTTCCTTCCTGTCTGATAAATTTCATTTAAGTGTTTTTTTTTTTTTTGTTTTTTGTGGTTTTGCATTGATATCGATTTTCTCCAACCACTTTAGCCCTGACAGTTGCAGCAGCTGTTATCTTTTTCTATATATATATGTATATGTACATACATACATATGTATATGTACATACATATGTATGTATGTATGTATGTAAATACACATTTTGCTGTATATGCCAGTTGACGCTTTTATTTTTAGCCATTTTTGTTGTTGGTTTGTGGCGTAAAGCGATTTTCCGCATTCACTCGCCCACGCACAAAGCCCGCTACAAAGCTAACCCTAGCCCTAACGTGTAAAAATAGATATGTATGTATGTATGGTATATGCAGTGTCGCTTGCAAACAGCAGCATGGCATAATCAATGCCCTACAACAGCAACAACAAGTGGGGAGAATGCTTAATCCAACGTAGATATTTCGCCCGCATTATCTGCGAAGCCGAAATTTCCGCTGTGATTTTATTAGCGCGGCGTGTGTGTGCGTGTGATGGGTGTAAATACATTTTATCAAACGATTTAGTAGAGACAGGTATCTTTAAATTTTTTGTCGAAACTTATTGACGCCTAACACCGCCACCATTAAGTAATACACATAAGTACATACATACATATACATACATCCGCACACACACGCATAAAATATTTGCTAAAAACATTTTCCGCTGACATTGAAGCTTAATTTGCGCGCGTGTTACCGCAGCCGCAGCCGCCTCTGCCGCAGCCTCGCCCACCGCAGCAGCGGTCGCGTCGCGCTCCATCAACACTGCCGGCATCAACTTCCCCGTTTCGTCATCCGCATTCGCATGCGGTTTTAGCGGTCGATTGTTGTCGGCAGCAGAGTTGATTAAATAGTGCGCACAGCGCGTCGTCGCTGCCGTAGTTGTTGTTTTTGTTATTGTCAGTTGTGTCGATAAACTATCAAAATTCGGTTTTCGCCATGCTTGCTTGTTCGGTGTTCTGTAGTTGTGTTGTAGTTTTTGTATTACGCTTTTGGCACTTTTGTGGCCTTGCCTAGGTTCAAAGAACTCCTCGAACTAATACCAGAAACGCAAAATGTTCGAGGAGAAATTCACGCCAATGAATACAATAAACAAACACACACACATTAATTTATTTAAATATATTTATTAACATGTGCGTGTGTACGCGTGAAGCGACTGAAGCACTTTGATATTAATTTGGCAATATTAAATCACTATGTACACATACATAGTACATACACACACACGCGGCTCTCACATTTTTTATTGCGCTGTGGTTGTTTCTGTTGTTATCATTTGCGCTTCAACATATGAAATATGCTTTTTTATCAATGTCCCTGATGCGACAGCAGCTGTCGCTTATATCGCCTGCGCCTATTTAGCTGAAGGCCTCCCGGCTCGACTCGAGGTTCAAAGTGCTAGACTAATGGAGGCCGTGCGGTCGGTGAAACGCTTCTCAAAAATCACAAGGCGTGACGCAAATGCGACAGGGCGCCGAGAAGGGTAAAACACGCATTTATCTGTTGGTATGTGTGTATGTGTGTTAGCATATACCTTTTCAAGGGAATCACCTCCGAATTACGCTTGGAGGACATTCGGTGCGTTCAGGGCTTATGCTGACCTCCAGCAGGATTGGCAGATTGGCAAGGATTTTTAATTTTCGTACATTTGCAATTGGAGAGTGAATTGAAGGTCTGCGGATAGTTGACGATTGATAAAACGGATTAAGGTTGCCAGTGAAAACTTTTTATTGCAAAAGAACACAAACGAAATCTGTGCTAATGCAATTTAAACAAGAAAAACGTGTACAAATAAAAATATAAAGGTTTTTCTATACAAAAACTTGAATTTTGATCGTTCAGTTCGTATGGCAGCTATATGCTATACGGTTGCGATATCGGTGATGGCGATAAATTAGCAGTGGCTTGCGAAGAAAATGGCGCGTGCATTTCAACTCGTTATCTCAGAAACTGAAAGAGTAGTACGAGTATATACAGACAGACAGACGTACATGGTTAAAACGGCTCAGCTCGACCCGACGTATCCTTCTTGTTGTTAAAAACTTTTTGGAAAACTTAATAACCCTGTGCAGGGTATAAATACGCATCGCAAACGTGCTTGCGGACCAAACTTTAAACTACAAATATACACGAACAAAAAAAGTAACAAATTTGCTAAACTCATAACATGTTTAGTACCAAAAACACTAATGTGCACACACATAAAAGCGTTTAATTCTAATTTGATTTTAGAAAAAAGAGAATACAAGTTATTTCAAGGTCACTAAACAGCACACGTTCAAAATCCAGTGAGCGAGTGAGTGACAAAGCATTTAATAAATAAATAAATGTTGTGCAACATGTTGCTTGGAATGTTGCTAATGAATAGAAAGAGGAAAAGAGCAACTGACATGAGGGTATGAGTACACACGATGTGTAAGCACGAGTATTGGCAATAAATTAAGTATGAGAACGGAATATTAAGAGTTGAATCAGGCACATAATTTCTTTAATTAAATCAACTTTAACAATATTTACGTAATTATTGAAACAACCAATGCAGAATGTTATAATGAAAATATAATATATAATATATTCACGTTGATAATTCAATATACAACAGTGGCAACAATTTTACAATGTGCCTGCAACTGCTGCAAATAATGTATTGTTGTAATACAGCATTTGCACTACATAAGCAAAAGTAATGAGCACAGCAAAGAACGCAAATAAAGAGACTTTGTTTTTATAAAAAAAATTTACATTGACAATCGCCATGCCCTATTGAGCGCCAGCTAACCTCCAATATTATGATATTGAGAATAAATCGGAAGTAGCAACAACAAGGTGTAATTAATGATAAAGAAAAGTCAGAAACAAACACAACCGCATTCCAAGAGCTTGGCGTTAATTTCTCAACTGTGTAAAGAAAACACGCAAAGAATTAATGAAAATGCTGCAAGCAAGAAGGGTATACATACATAAATGTATATTAACGTGTATATGAAAAGCGAAATAGATTAGAAAAACTTGTATAAAAGGGAGCAAAATATATACATATGTATGTAAGTTTTCATAAAACAACAAATTGTCGAGTACAACAAAAGTAATTACATATTAAACAATTAACAAGAGGAAGACGCGTAACCAATGACAATCACGGCAGCGACGCCTTAAGGCACCAAGTTTCTAAAACAACAACAACAAACAGCCAAACTGGGCAGTAGCGATGGTCAATGGCAACGAACGGCGGCGAATGGCAGCGACGTAGACGACAACGTCAACCGCAACAGAGGAACTACTCTCAAAGCTCATAGACGCAACCTCAACAACGTTACAATAAAAACAACACAATACATAAAAGAATCAAGGGAGCGTCGAGTTTGCATGTATTTGCGTATGTTAGCAGGCAACAATATCAGCGGCATAGGAGGAGGGCAAAACTAAATTTAATTTCATTTCATAGTCATGAGCACACAAGGTTCTTCCTATATCTCGTTTAGCTTGTATGTACAAACAAACATACTAATATATTTATTTATATGTATATACATATACATATATTTATGTATGTATATGTACGTATGGCAAACGTGCTTGCTATGTATTAATAAAAAGTCGACTTTTATATGCATACATATATAAATGAATACATTTGCAGTTGAATATATAACGAGTAGCCGAAACAAAAACCCAACAAATATCATATTAATAACAACAAAAGCAATGTTAGGGAAATTGCAAAGCTAAGCAGAAATATTTAAGTGCTCGCTCATACATACATACATACATATGTACATACATATGTATGTATATAGAAAAACAGAGAGAAGTATAGCAAAAAATAACAAACTAATGAGAAAATCAAAACAAATGGATAAGTATTGTTATCTATGCGTAACAGCAGTAAAAACCAGAAGCAAAAGTTTAACAGTAGAACTAAGTACCCACTAGGAACACAGCTAAATTGTATGTACATTAAAGTTGATTTTTTTTAAATCGTTTTTAGAAAAATCGCGACATTAACTTTAAGATATTTTTGTGAGATGTACAAATATATACATAATAAAAAACAGTTATCAAAAAAAAATAATAATTGTACAAATTAAGAAAATAATAACTAAAAACATTAATAAAAAAATGACTAAAAAAATTAAATTTGAAAACAAAATAAAAATTAATAATAAAAATAAAATAACAAAAATAAAATTAAGAAAAAATAATCTAAAAAAATACAATTTAAATTTAAAATAATAATAAATTAGAATTAACATTAAAAAAATGTGTTATAATTAAAAAAAAAACAAATAATATAATACTTAAATAATTATAATTAAAAAAAATTAAAAAGCAATAACAATATATTAATAATTAAAACTTAATAAAAAAAATTAATAAGTAAATTAAAGAAATATTAATCTCCATTCTTAATTTTCATACACTATATCTTATTTTAACATTTAACTTTAACTTTAACGAATCCTTGTTTAAATATTTAACGAATAATCGTAAATAATACTGTTTTTCCAAATTAGATTAACCTCACTCCTTGCTTGGTACAACCGCTCAGTAATTCCCACAGGGTTTAACAGTATTAAGTTGTGTTTACATTATTCTACACCACTTGTGATTGTTTTATTTTTTATTTTATTTGTACACTTGAGCATGCTCTTACTTTGTTTGCTTTATTTTGCACTACTACTTCATAGCTTTTGCCTTTGCCGCTGCCGTTGCCACATGTTATTTCAATATTTAATTCTATCAAGTACATAGCAACAAACTAAATGCCAATTCTGACCAGCATACGTGCCGATAGACAAACAAATATCTATATACCCAATGTACAACAATATGCATGTGTAAGTATAGTAAAAGGGAGGCCGGTATATACAAAACATACTCACATCGTATAATCAATGACCTCACTCTCAAGTTGCTTGATTATTCGGCCGGTTGGCCAGAGCTCACGCAAATGCTCGCTACTTACATAAATATCGGCAGAGCAGAGCACAACTGCGCAGCGGCGCTAACAGTATATTTAACAGCGCACTCTGGTATATAATATATGCAAGGCTACGAATGTTAGTAACATAGAAACAGCTTTCAATAACATAGAAACAGCTTACATCGACATATGAGTAATGAATATGGTAACAGTGTACTGTAAATTAACAGTGTTAACTCTTCGGAGGCAGTGGGTGGCTCTTTCACATGAGTGGGCGTGTGAAAATAGTGTGATAAGCGAATTTTTTGATTTTTTTTCTATCAGAAGTATGTGTTATAAGATAATTTAAATATAAATGAGACATATATTGTTTTATTTATTGAGCTCTCTATGTGAGCCGAGTGTACTTCTCTCCTCTCTTGCCTTTCTAATCTGTTTTAGCCAATTAATTGCCAATATTTTTTTAAGTTATGTGCATACTCTTTATAAATCTGGTAAAAGGTTGCGTGTAAGACGGACGACAGTATGCAAAGCAAAGATTGTAGCTAAAAGTTCCCATATGGATATTCTTCTCTGTTTATACGCTTTTCCGCATTTTTTAAATGAAACTAATAAATACACTTCTAAACTTAAAGAGAATTAATTAACGGAAAAGTGTGAAAAAAAGTATTTTTTTCTTTGAAAAAATAATACTTTTAATAACTTGATTTTGTGTAAACTAAAAAACATTCAAAATGTTTAAGTGTCAACTGCTGCCACTAAAAATAACAACGTTTTCTTAAAGTAGGTACAAGTTAAAATACATAATATGTCTTATAAAATATATATACTGATGTAAATCTGTACCTATGTATGTATGTACATATGTATGCTCATACACTCAAAGCCATTTTTATTTATGCAGCTAAATGTCAATTTCAACCGTTAAAGGTGAAATAAATAGAATGTCAAATTTCAAAGACGCTCAAAGCAAACACAAGCGCACGAAATTAGTTTTAGTGCCACTTCGACCTTACTGACATGTGAAAAATGTAGAGAAATCAAATCAATTCAAAAACTTAGTATTAAAATAAATGTTGCATGTTAGCCAGAAAATATAGCGAAATGACTTTTAAGGTTATATTTATCGATAAAATGTAAAGCAAAGCAATGAGTTTAGTTTTTGGTTTTAGAAATATGCTTGGTGTATAAATGTATGCAGGGTTGCAAATAATGCATTAAAAATAATTATATTTTATTTAAAATTTTTTTGTTTTGTAATCACAGAAGTCTTAATTAAAAATACTTTTTTATTTTATACTTTTGTATCTTGAATACAAATATTCACAAATCTGATTCTAAGTAATATTTTTGCCTTATTATTTAAGATATAACAATATATTACTTTATTTTGTTTTGATAAATTTTGCAATTTATATCACATAATTTAATATTTTTTGTTTTATTTTGGTGAGTTTATATTGATTTATCTATTCGTTTTATGTATGCGTTTGATCTATCCGTTAAATTTTTTTTATTTTAATATTTTTATTTCCATTTCTTGATTTGATATATAAATTATCAACTGATTTATACTTTTATTCTGTATATATTTTTTATTTTATTTTAGTTTTGCATTATTATTATTTTAAATATATTTTACTGCCTTTTCTAAATTCACCACGAGAGTTGCTGTTTAATTGCTACCCGGTGGTGGCATCTCCCGCCTAAAAGACTAGTAGTACACAAACGGAATAAGTACATATGCACTTAACGTGTAGAGAATGCAAACTTCAAAGAAGCGTACGTAATGCACAGCTGACTATAGCGACACTGCTGTAAAATTAAACATTGCACTCTTTATCAGATTTTTTTTGCGAATTTATAGGTTATCCAGTGTTAATTTGACAGCATACAAAAAACAAATATAAAGTCTTAACATTTTTTTTTATTTTTACTCATTATTAAAATTCACTTTATACCAATACGCTTTTGCACAAATATATGCGTATAATTTCCATAATTTTTGCATTAAATTCAAATAATTTCACACTTTTCAATTCACACAATAAAACAACAAAGCGGCAAACTATAACATATGTACATATGTGTGCTATGTTTACATACAAAAATATATGTACTTAAGCACGTGTGAACTTTAAAAACCATTAAAAAATATAGTTTATATTGCAAAAATGTCAATATTTGTCAAAACGAAGGTTAGATATGGTTGACTCTGGCGGCTTGCGAAAGCGGCAAATAATCGTAAGCACTAGACAAAGGTGTCGTCGTCGGCCAACAAACGGCAATAGAGACGACAGCACACTTACATACGAACATATGTACATATGTATATACGAATAGGTAAAGGTAAGGCAAGTATAAAAAACCAAATGAAAAGCTATGATGCGGTAGGCGGATATGCTTGTTTGTGGGCGACAAACTGCACGTTGAGGACGAACAGTCAAAACCGCTGACCCAAAACAAGCACAATAACAAAAACAAAAACTTTCCAGGCGCCGTGTTAACGATAGAGGAAAGAGAGAAAACCCGAGATAGAGCGGTAATATTAACCACCGTCGCATTTAGCTCCACCTTTTTGTTGTTACTCCTATGGCAAAGCCTAACAGCTCTGCTCTGCTGAGCAACAGTAACTAGAACTTTTCAACACCACTTCATACAAATTTTATTAAACGGAAAAGGGTTCATAATAAAATGTTATGACAAATGCGGCTTTTATGTTTATCAAACTGCAAAAAACTTTTGTGATTGCCTTACGTGTTCGAGCACTTGTTTAATTTATTATATTCTTGTTGTTGTTATACAAGTTTATGCACGTAAGTATGTACATATGTAAAGATTGGGGCTTTAACGTTTGAGTACACTCGCGTTACTACTCTCTAAGCGCAGCAGCTGATGACTGAGCGCATGGCTGGCGAAGCTGTTGCTCACCCAGTGATAGTAGGAGCAGTGGAAAATTGTATATGTATGTATGTACACGCATACATAGGTATGTATGCGCAAATTGTTGTTGCCGCAAGCGTAATATTGTTATGGTTGTTGCATTACTGTGTCGCAAAAACGCAATGTGTTTGTTGTGAGAATTGCAATTTAAGAAAGAAAAAAACAAACGCACGGTAATCAAAATTTACAAAAGAGTGTATTGCGCCACACACATACATATGTATGCATGTGTAGGAGCAACATGTATAACAAATAACAGCATTTATTTCAACACCCTGTTAACAGCCCGGTCGTACGCTTTTACCGCACCACCTTTACCCCTACAGACTGTTGTCAAGCATTGGCCCACTATGGGAATTCTCACAACGCCAACGTCGCGACAGCAAAACTTGCTCGCCAAGTTTTACATGTATGCTCTGCTCTTGAAATTCTTAAAGCGATGCTCATAAGCTAATGCTGAGAGCACACCTACCCACTGCAGTGACACTAACTCAGCCTGTTATAAATAATACAGTATTTGTTTATTGCTTCTTCAAACATAAATTGAATGCTCTTGTTGGCTGTTGTGACATTTGGAAAATTGCTTTTTTGCTGCAAGGCAATAGAAATTGTCTCCCCGCCCACCAAACAAATAAGGAAATAAATATTGGCGGTGTTCTGTATCTATAGTAAATCTGATTGCTAAATAAAATTAAAATATTATAATACTTACACTTTGACAGTTGCTTTAAGAAACTTTCGCTACATGTAATTTGTAAGATATGAGGATAAAAAAGAATATACATAATATTTATGTGATCAGCTGTTTCATTAAACACTATCTTCTGAACTTTATCGGTTTAGAATAATATAAATTGAAATGTCCAGAAGTTTTCCAGTAATAAAGAAAACGAATGACAGTTGTATGTATGACAGTTTTTCATACAAATACAATTTAGCTGGCAGTTAAAACGTTTCATAAATATTTATAATTTCTTTCTTAAAATTTAACTACTATCACGACAGAAAAGCCAAAAGTTTTACAATGAAATATAATGTAAACAGCTTTAAACTAGGAATAAAAATAATTTTTACAATCGATTTTCTTACCTGATAAATTAAATAGTTGGACTTTATGTGTAAAGAAGAAAAGAAAGTTAAGCCACAAAGATCAGCAGATGCTAGAATGAGGAGAGACAAAACGGTATTACTTAAATTATTAGAAATAATATAGAAATAGGAAAATGCAAAAAAAAACATTAAAAGAAAAAACAATTTTGATGTGATAATTTCGCTTTCGATAACGATAAATTGTTGTAATGCGGCTGCACGAATATATTTTCATATGCCTATTTACAAATTAGTTTCAAGTTAAATTTTTTGATTTTTCTGAAATAAGTTTTTTTACATTGAATAATACTGTGAAGATAATTATCTGATCAATTTTGACCCGGACCGATAAAAGAAAAAACAACATAAATGATTTTTGATCGACTTTCACGTAATTTTATCGGGTTTCTCCATTCGTGGAAAGTTTCGACATATATTCTTGGCGCACCACCTAGTCTGTATTGGACTTCTATTCAATTTCTTCTTTAAAAAATCGTCGTGGTAAAAAATCGTTACAAAAAAACTACTGAATCGATTGTTTTGAAATTTTCAGATTATATTAATACATGCTTCAAGAATACACAGTGAATTAAAAAAAGAAAATTAATTGCTTTGAGTTATACGAGATGCTGTTGTTGTTTTAACGAGGAATGATGGCAAGTTGACTGTCCTTGGCTGGATAAAAATCCGGGTCCGTTGCAGTTACTTAGACCCGACTGTCGTGGAAACGAGATCTCTCGATATATGATTGTTAAACATAGGCTGTTTTTTTACCCGAGTAACCCCTTAAGATCCTCTGTTCCATACAATCAGTTCGAAAAAATAAAATTTTGTGAGCAAAATGTTTTTCAAAAGCTTCAACTCATTTTAAATTTAGACTAATAGAACAACGCTACTATTATTATGAACACAACTGTATGTATGTGTATGCTTCATATTTCTTTTCACGTTTTGCAACAAGTTGAAATAATTTTCGCCAAAAAAGCTTATTTAACCGTTGGAATAGCAGCCTTTATCGATTCATAAAAAATACATACATATTTCTGCAGTTATAAGTAGGTATGGATATGTGTGCAAACGGTTTATAATAATGCAAGACATAATATGTGTGAATTGATTGTTTATTGTTTATGTGAGCGTTTATGTTTAAGGTGAGCAACTTCGGTCAAGGAATTGTTCTTTATTAATTTATGTTATATGTTTGTACGCATTTGTGTTGCTACATATGCATACATGTATGTGTGTGTGTGTAGATTAGTGTGGGCATGTTAGTATGCATGCAGCTTGCTGTTATTTTCACAATTTAAATTTTCGACTATTTGGCGTGTAGAATTTAACGAGAACAACCTCCAAACCAGCAACCAGCATCCTCATTGCCTCAAAGTGCTACTTTTTTTATGGTGCACAACTAGCTCAGCCGAGTGTAGAAGCCATTCACCTTTTAGTAGTTGCTACAATATGTATTTATCTCTGTTGCTTTGTTTGTGTATAAATCATGGCATTCACTACGCATACCGCTGTTGCCTGCCTAGCTCGTTGACTATAACTAGCTATCTGCTCAGTTATACAGATGTATGTATGTACCATATGTACTTGGGCGCTGGTGCTTGGCGCTGCTGCCTCGTTGGGCCATTCACATTTCGCACACAATTTGTTGCCATTTCGCGTTCACGTCGCAACATAAAAACTGGTTCTTCCACTCAATAATGATGATGAATAAATAAATTCATGCTGTTCCACTAATAATATAATAATAATGAAGTAATTTCGAGGGTAAAAACAAAAACAAAACCGAGCAGGCGAGCAGCCGAGTCAGATTGCTTCACCTCCCGCACCCACCTGTCATAGAGTGAACAATTTGCCGAGTTTGTGTTTGGAAATTAAAATTTATGTTAATTGAGAGGCCTTAACTAAATCGCCTCTTAGCCATTGATCTTCTGTGGCAAATGAGTTTTGCGGTTTTCAATTGTTTACCATACTTATTCGCAAAAACACGAAAGTAAAAATTCAGCTCATCATTTTGCGTATCATTATAATGCTAGAATATTGAAATGTTTAGTTTGTAGTTCGTAAATTTTGTTTAATAGTGTACACATGTATTCGAAATATTATTTAGAATTTATTTGCATTTTTTAAAAAATCATTTAACAGGTCAATGGATAAGTCCCCGGCATACCATAGTAACAAAAAAATTTTGGCAAAATACGTTTTTTTTATTCAACATAGTTCCCTTCAAGGATGATACACTGATTACAGTGGCCCTCCAACTTTTCGATACTATTTTTGTAGTACGATTTGACCTTTGCTTCAAAATAGACCTCAATTTCGCCGATCTTCCCTTCATTTGACGAAAATTTTTTCCCAGCGAGCATTCTTTTGAGAACTGAGAACACGAAATCGGCGCTGAGGGCCAGTTCTGGAGAATACGGTGGACGCGGAAGCAATTCCAAGCCTAATTTATGGATTTTCGCCATCGTTTTCACTGACTTGCGACACGGCGCATTGTCTTGGTGAAACAGCACTTTCTTTTTCTTCAAAAGCGTCCGTTTTTCGGCGATTTCGTCCTTCAAAAGGTCCAATAACGTTATGTACTTAATAGTCGCTGTTGATGGTCTTTCCTTTTTCAAGGTAGTCTATAAAAATTATTCCATGAGTATCCTAAAATATAGACGACATGACTGGCCAGCTGACTGTTGCGTTTTTCTACGCTTTGGAGCGGGTTCTCCGTGTGCAGTCCACTGTCTATTGGAGTTCGAAGTGAAATGATGGAACCAAGTTTCATCTATTGTCACATAACGACGCAAAAACTCGGCTTTGGTACGCTTGGACATCTCCAAACACTGCTCCGAATCATCAACTCGTTGTTGTTTTTTTTAGCAAAAGTGAGCTTGCATAGCACCCACTTTGCACAGAGCTTTCTTTTACCCAAATATTCCTAGATCATATGATCTAGACGCTCAGTTGTTGTCTTTAGATTGCCTGAAATCTCGAACAATATCACTTTGCGGTCATCCAAAATTATTGTGTGGTCGGTAACAACCTTTTTTGGTCGTCCAAACTTAGCACTCCAATTCTTGATGGTTGATTTTCCGCTCTTTATGTCGGTGTAGCGCACCGCAGGAACAATGCGTTTTTTTTTAAGCCAACAAATGGCAAAAATTTTACCAAAAATATAGATTTTTTGTTCAAAGTCTAGGAAAAAATTACAATTTTAATTTTTTTATTTTCTTTTTAATTTTAGATGACCCAATATTAAGTTATGCTGTCCACGGCGAGAGCACATTCCGTGGGAGACACCCAGGGAGATGAGGTCTCAACCGCTGAATTTTCGACATTTTTTTATCAAAATTTCAGGACACATGGTTCAAATATGACCTTTGACATTCCATATTATATTTTTGAAATATATGATTGCTTGCATTAAAAAAATCGTAAAAATACCTTTTCTTTGGTTCCTCTGAAACCCACCTAACCCCTTAACTTAATTTTAAATAATATTAAAATTTTTACATGAATTAACCTATTTTATATATATAAAAATTGGAAGAAACTATCCGAAAAAAATATATATTTTTTGTTCATACTTCGATATGTTAGCAAGCGAGTCACTGCAGCAGTGGAGGACATTTCTTTAAGCACCTATGGTAGGTAGGTAGGTAGGAGTGCAGCCCTGTTGTCTATCGGGCTCAATTAGCACTTGATGTGCCATTTTCATGCACTATTCGTAGAACCTTCTGTATCTGCTATCACGTTTCACCTTCTCTTTCCAACCAGCACCTTTGACTCGAAAAATAATTAATTCTTTTCTTCAAAAAGACTGCATATTCTTGAAATACGTTTGAATACACCCGTCATATTTTAAAATAAATTATACAGTTGTTTTTTTTTCATCTCAAAAATCGCCTTTTAGCCTAGAAAGCCGCAACTTTGCAATTTTTCTGTGCACAGCTGTAGGTGCTATTTTATTGCGTTTTATTGCGTTTTACTGACATCTTCTTAAAGCAGCAAGCGTACTGATTGTTGTTATTTTTTCACCATATTTGCAAGTGTTCTGTCATGCAAAATCAAAAATGCAAGTCATCTTTACGCAACTCCAACTGATAAGTATCATATTTCTATATACATATGTACATATATGCATGTTTGTATGCTTTACATTAAAAATACCAATACACTTGTTGCTTTCATTGCGATTGCTGTTAAAAATTCACTAATTACGATGACTATTAAATGTCAAAGATTATATTTTGAGACATTTGTTGACAACCCTAAATGAAGATGACAAAGCAAAACACGGATAAGGTTCTTAGACACAAAACAAAGTTACTACATGCTTCCATTTTAGATTATGATAGAGCTTATATCAAGTTCTTTCTACTAAACACATCGCCAAAAATTTAAAATCGATAACAATTTAGATGAAAACTTCCCGAATTTTCATAAAAGCGTCTAACCCAGAATAATCATTAGCTGTAAACTATAGGGCCGTAAAAACCCTCAGCAGCAATGTTAGGCTTTAGAATGCTATGAAGCCTTCAAGTCACAAACATTAGTTAGAGTAAGAATTTATCAAAAGATGAAATGAAAATATCGATAGCAGTAAATACAGCTAAAATGAGTCAACTGACCGAATTGTAAGCCAAATATTTGTGCAGACAACTTAAAAGTGGTAAAATAAACTGGCAAGTCATCCGAGTGAAGCAACGACACGATATACAATACATTGTGACAAAAAAAGCATCCGGAACATGTAATTAAATTCTCCGTGTAAATGATACTTGAAAAATAAAATATTTTGCTAAGTTGGTAGGACTGTCCTGAATTACTATGCCAAGTATTAGCGCGATCTGTCAACCAGTTTGTTTACAGCAACTGCTTAAGGCGGTACGCCTCAGTAGTGCATGGCGATTTTTACAATGGATAAAAATATCGAATAAAGAATTCTCAGAGAAGTCTCAAATTTTGTATTTATAACCAAATTTCGTTGGAAGACTTATGGTGATTCAAAAACACAAGCCTGGTACAAAGACTTCAAAGACGGTCGAGAGATCATTGAAGACATGCCTCGTTCTGGAGGACCTTCGACCTCTTCAACTGCTGATAATATTAAAAAAGTAAAGGATATGGTGCTTGAAAATCGTCAAGAAAGCGTTTGAGAGACGGCAAGAGAGCTCGATATCTCTCGAGAGTCCGTTCGAATGATTTTGGTGGATATTTTGGGTATGAAACGCGTTCTTACCCGTCTCGTTCCGATGAAGCTGAATTTGTTTCAAAAAGTACTGTAAACAGGTCTCTTTGGACATACTTGATCGTGCAAATTCCGATCCCACATTCAGAAAATATCGAAATTGAAACCGTTTTGGCCGATCGAAGAGATAAAACAAAATTCGCTGACGGAGCTGAATGCCACCTCAAAAGGACTGGAAAAATCGTTGGCATAAGTGTATTCCATCAGGTGGGGATTACTTTGAAGGCTACAAAATAAATTATGACGAATCCGGGTACTTTTCTGTCACAATATATATCTATATAAAAACGTATAATTCAATATTTATAAATTAAAGCTAGTGTTAAACTTTAAAAAAATGTAGCTGATAACGTTAACAGGGTATTCACACGGCAACAATTTCGCAATTTATCTGGTAATTTGTAACGTTTCTGGGACTAACAGCTGACAGCTTTTGTGAAGATACCTTATCAAATAAAAAAATTTTCTATAACAGGTATTTATGTTGTATGGCAGCTATATGCCGGCGGATCTGAAACAAAAGCATATTATTGAAGAGAAAGGGACAATTTTAGATCTGCATTCCAAAAACTGAAGGACTAGCTCGCGTATATACAGACGGACATGGCTAAACCGATTCAGTTCAACACGCTCATCATTTATATATAAATACTTTAACTGGTCACCTTTCTTCTGCGAGTTTCAAACTTAATATACTCTATTGAGTGTATTTATAAACATTCAAATTGTTGTCGCCTTACCACGTGCTGTGCTGTGAATACCCCTATTGCATTTTTAAGATATCTCTTAGAGACAAGCTATAAAACGCCATTGCCGACAACATAAGATTTCAATGAGTAAGCGCAACATTTAATACAGTGGCACCCGTAAGAAAGTGTATATAAAAATATGTTTCTGTTGCTCTTAACTACCGCCTGTGCGCTTGCGATATTTTACATCAAATGGACCTACACATATTGGCAACGCAAGGGCTTCCCTTATCACGAGCCAAAGATACCCTTTGGTGTGCTGGAGGCCGTACGTAGACGAAAAGCTTCCTTGGGCACTGCCATCTACGATGTTTATCGCAGTAACAAGAATAAAGTGTTGGGCATTTATCTAATTACACGACCAGCATTGCTGATACGCGATGCGCAGCTAGCGAGGGATATATTGTCGAAGGACTTTGAAAGCTTTCACGATCGTGGCATACATGTAGACGATGAGGAGGATCCGCAATCAAGGGGTGGCATTTTCTTTCTTAAAGGACGGGATTGGAGGAGTCTGCGCATAAAGCTGGCGCCCTCATTTACAACGGGAAAATTGAAGGGCATGTTTGACCAGATCGATGATGTAGGCGATAGAATGGTGAACTTTCTGAACATGCAGCTGACTGACAACGGTGTTAAAGAGTTTGAAATGAAGCATGTAATGGGCACGTGAGTTATTCGCATAGTTGTATATTTGGGATTTTTGGCAGTTTTTGTAATAATTTTAGAAAGAAAAATAATGAATTCTAAAAAGTTGCAACGGCATTTTTTTCAAAATAAATGCATAACTATACATACATACATATTTCAGCTATGCTATAGACATCATTGCATCGGTGATTTTCGGACTGGATGTGAACAGCTTCGTTGAGCCAAGCAATGAAATACTAAATGTGAGCCGAAAAGTCAACGAACCCACTTTGGGCAGTGTGGTGCGCGGCACGTGCCAGTTTCTATATCCCAGGTAGGAAGAGAGAGAAGTGTGCTTAATAAGAATGTATGCGTAGAGGCTCGAATCGTTATCTATGTATAACTTGATAACGTTGAAAAATTTAACAGATTTCTTATCATTAACAGTCTTATAGATTTAAGTTTGCAAAAAGGCTTTTTAATAATTCCTTAAATATTATTAAGTGAGATTAACATCGGAGAAGCTAGTTCATGATTGCTGAATGATTGAAACAAAACGATTTTAATATCGATAACAAGTGCGCTTCGTGGCGTTAAATGTCTATTACTATGTTCGGACCGACATTGAAAACATTTTGAAAACACATTTGTATGTTGTGGAATCTAAGCCGTTCGGACCGACAATGTGTGTTTTCGATGAGTTTTCACTGACAACTATCAATAGCCGCATTCTCCTGCTCTTGCAAGATTGCACGATGACACAAAATGCAAAAATCCTATATCGAAAAAGGCAAGGCCAAGAGAGAAGAATCTAGTGATATATGACGGCACGAAAATAAACATGGGTTTTGGTCTGACATATTTTACAGCCATTGCAAATAATTTTCTGCGTGTGTTTGTTGTTGTGCCGTTGCACTAAGAGGAAAATTCTGCAATTTCTGCACAGGGCAAGGTTTTGCAAGAGCAAGAGAATCTCCCTAATATGAGAATATCAAGTGACAGTTATATTTGTATATGGAATGTAAACAAATGTCAAGTGACAATTTAGGGCCGGCAAAATATGTCTTCCAAAAACATCGATTAAACTAGAGCAGGCACCGATTATAACGAGTGGAATGTTAGTTTTCAAGTAGTTTTCAGCGAAAACTGTGTTTTCGTTTGACAGATTTTATATGGACGAAAACACAAGTTTTCGTGCGAAAACCAGTTTTTCCCACGAAAACATGTTTTGGTTGTCGGTCCAGACATAGTATATGTCTTAGAAAAGTTGAGAGAAATAATACCCTCTCTGCTCGTAAACTACAGTTCAATAAAGTTCATTTCATATGGAATTCATTTTTTTGAAACAAAATTAAAGATATGCGGTTTCCTAACTTATTTCTCTCCATAGTTTGGAAAAACTCTTCATACGTTTGGGTTGGCGTGAAGAGGCGCCCAATATGATGAGAAAAATCGTTAAGCGTACTATAGAAATGCGCGAGGAGCAAAATATTTCACGCAAGGATATGCTTCAATTGCTCATGCAACTGCGCAACAAAGGTCAAATTAGCGTTGATGACAACGATTGGTCGGCAAAAGCGACTGACAAAGGTAAGTTTCCACAGCCGAAAGTTTTTATAATAACTTCATTTCGCCCCCTTTCCACAGTTGTGCCGAAACCCATGTCCATTGAAATAATTGCCACCAATTTATTTCTGTTCTACGTGGCCGGTTATGAAACGACTGCCTCTATCGCCTCGTTTACGGCCTTCGAATTGGCACAATCGCCGATTGCAATGGCGAAAGCACAGCGTGATGTAAGGGCGGCACTCGCGAAACACGATAACGAATTCACATACGTAGCAGTACAGGATATGAAATATCTGGATCTCTGCATAATGGGTAAAAATTAATTAAATCCCCAGAAATAAATATTTTTATACATTTAAAGTGATTTCTTTTTTTGCAGAAACTATACGGAAATATCCCGGACTACCGATACTTAATCGTCAATGCACACGGGACTACCCGTTGCCAGATAGTGATTTGGTGATCAAGTGTGGTACACCGATTATTATTTCGCTGCTGGGTATACATCGTGATGAAAAATACTTTCCAGATCCCATGCTTTGGCAGCCAGAAAGATTTTTAAATGGAAAATATGAGCCCGCCGCTTATATGCCATTCGGCGCAGGTCCCAGACATTGCATCGGTAAACCAAATAAGCATTATTTATAACTTTTTGAAATAATATTTATTATTTTTCACTTTTCAACAGCCCAACGTTTGGGTCGCATAATCGTAAAAGTCGCTTTAGCGAAATTGCTGCTCAACTTTAATGTTGAATTGAATTCTGAGCGAAAAGAAATCGAAATCGCTAATTTTGGTGTGCCGATTATGGCCAAAGGTGGCATAAATGTACGGTTATCGAAGCGAAATCCGACGCAAGGCGAATAAATCGAAGCTGTTGGAAAATTATCAATATCAATACTAGCTACTTAGTTACAAATGATTGCGCAACCTTTTACATAAATCACGAGAAATAAAGCGTTGCCGACAATTCAAAAACATTGGGTAAATAATTATGGGGCGAGAACGTCTCACTATTCCGTGTGCATTATGTTTGTATTCTTCATAATCTATAAGTATGCATACATATACTATATCGTTTTGCAAACTGAATCCGTGCTGCCAGACTTTTATTTATTAAACGAGTTTTCGGGTTGTGTTGTTGTCATTTCTAAAAATTTTGTTATATTATTATACTGTTATTTTTGAGAAAACAAAGAAACTTCAAATTTAATGGGGAATGTTGATTATCATTCGAAAGAACATTCTTTGGCATTTATTTTTTGAAGATTATCTCTTCCAAATGCTGGCCGCGCCTACGTCTCCAATTTTTGTTGACTCGTTTGAGCATTTTGACTGGTAACTTGCGAAAGACTTTGCTTCAAGGACTGAATCAAAGTGGAATTGTCCGCATACTTTAAATATCCCCGCAAGAAAAAGTGTGACGATGTGAGATCACACGATCTTGGTGGCCATTCGACCGGCTCAAAACGTGAAATTATCTGCTCACCGAAGTGTTCTCTCAATAAATCCATTGATTAATGCGATGTGGTGCCATCTTGCTGAAACCAAATGTCGCTGAGATTACGATCTTCAATTTCAGGCATCTAAAAGTCGGTTATCATGACATTTGTACCGGCATCATTTTTGGAGAAATATGTCAGGCTGATTCCACCGGTCCACAAGCCAAACCAAATCGTTGCTTTTTCGGGATGAAATGGCAGCTATTGAATCTCTTCAGGTTGCTGTTCGTTCCAAATGCGGCAATTTTGCTTGTTTACTTACTCTCATCACTGAACAAAATTTGGCACAAAAACGTCGGATCTTTTTGGAACTTCTCAAGAGCTCATAGAGCGACTTCAGTTCATGCACAAACTGTATTTTGTACACTTTCAATTTAAGATCTCGACATAAAATGCGCCAAGTCGTTTCATACGTCAGTCCGAGTTGCTGCGAACGACGCCGAATTCACGGTCTACGTGCACACTGTTATATTTTCTTCACACGTGGTCTATTTCGTCGAATATTATGCAATAATGAATTCTGGGTGACAAGATGGGTGATGGTGTTGTCTTCCAGTAGACCGATTATGTTGACCATAAGTTGAGCGAAGCGCGCGAAACCCATTACAGAATTTTGAAATAAAGTTGAACAATTTTCATGATAAAATGCCAAACAATACTGAACAAAAATAAAATGCCAGTTAGACACGACTGCCGCGTGATATGTCAAAAATTGAAAAAAGTAACTTTACTTGGATCACCCGTTATATCCAAAATATGCCTAAAGTAACAAAACCACTGTAGACCAGTGTTATTATCCGTTAAGGGTCGAGAACAGTTTGGATACTTGGATTTTAATACTCATCTCAGCTCTTTGTCTACTTTTTTTAAGCTTGAGAAACGATGTTGCATCGTGTGTCTAGTTATGTGCGTAGCATGGTTTTTTATAACGCTCGTGGTCGTGCCCATCTTTCGCTGTTATTTGCATACTCAACAGCATTTCGCACCATGGAAATTGCGCTGCCGACAAAATTTTGTACTACCTTGTAGTTTTTTCCACAAGAAATTTATTTTTGGATTACTTCATGTGGCCTATTTCATCAAAATCAAATAATATTGCAGCCTAAATCGTCCACAAGGCAGTTCAAGAGGCTTTTGCGTGACTAAGCAGATTTCAAACGCGAGCAAATAATATACTACTTACATACAGAAATAGATGTCGGCGTAGATTTGCAACTGCACTCCTACTATTTGACTAATACATACATATAATACATATGTAAAATGCTGAATAATTTATAAAATGAAGATAACAAACATAGGAAATACGCTAAAACAAAAATTGAAAACAATCAAAATATTATAATTAGAAAAGATATTGATAACGGCATTGAGTGGATTCACGTGGATGGAAAGACCAAATATATTGGGTAGTCGAAAAAGTCTTTTCGTATTTTGTCAATAGATGTCGTTGCAGTCGTATATCTCCAGTGCTACCAATCACATTGTGTCATACCATATAGTGTTGGAAAGGTGAGATTTTAAGCTTCATTTAACCAAAAAATAAAAAAAAAAATCGGGAAAATTTAAAAAAAGTTACAGCTGTTCAAAAATGAGTGAAAATAATGAAGAAATTCGCTATATTTTGAAATTTGATATAAAAAGGAAGAACGCACGCCACCAATAAAATTTGTGAAGTTTACGGAGACGATGTTGTATCAGTTTGTGTAGCCCAACAATGTTTCGCTAGCTTCCGTTCTGGAAATTTCGATTTACACTGATGGAATAATGTCTCTAGCGAAAAAATGGCAAAAAGTGGTCGACCAAAATGGTACATATTTGTTTATTTATTTATTATTATAAATATAAAAAAGTTGATTAGAAATACGAAAACACTTTTTCGACTTCCTAATTCATAAACCTTCTACCAATTGGTACCAGTTAGTAATAACAATTTTAATGTGGCCACTGAACATCAGCTGATTTATGATCATGTACTCAAAAAGTTTTCGTTGTTGAAACGTTTGTAGGTTTGAAAACTTTTGAATTTTTTATCGTTAATGCGATCATTCCTCCGCGCAGTGTTGTTTTTTGGCGTTTTAGCATGGAATATTAACGATGTTTTTAAGGAGCTCATCTAATGTGAAATTAAAAACATAAAAACACAACGTAAAACATATTTCAGTGGCTTCTACCTTTGAAAATAAAACAAAAGTAAATATTAAATCGATATCACAAACAGTTTTTGAATGACAGCCTTCTAAAGTCTAGCAGCTTAGTTCAAATATTTTTAAACGCGCTTTTCTCAAAATTATATTTTTCAAATTTGCTTAAGGGGTTACATGGGTTTGCGGGTTTCAAAGAAAGTTTTTTTTTTATTGTCTTATTAAATTCTACAACACCTCTAGAATATTGTCCTAAGTTTTCAAGTTGATCCGAGTAATAGTTTCGGAGATACAGCCTTGAGAACGTGTGCACTCGGGGCTAGCTAGGCTAAGTGCGCTATCTTTAAATGCGTTTTTCTCGAAACTTTTTGAAGACGGTTGGCAAGATTTCTTGAGAACTTCTCAACCGATCTTCATGAAATTTTGAACAGGTCTTTGAGATAAAATTCTTAAAGACTTGGACGAATAATTTTTTTTCGATTACAACTATTTGAAAAAACAAAATTTCGCGAAATTTTCACTCAAATTTTAATTTTTTTTATAAAAATGTCTGCTAAAAATTCAATTTTCAGTTTTTTTTTTCCTTCGTCCAAGTGCGAAGTTAAGGTTTTAACTAAAACATGTATTTTTTCATGAGATGATCCTCTAAGGAGTTATCCTGCCAAAGCTGGAGCATCTTTTTCCGAGGAGTCACCGGAAATGGCGTCGCAATGACCGAGTTTAAATTATTTTTTCTAATTCTAATAAAAGTTTAATTTTTTATATGAGAAAAAAAATGTTGAAAAAATTGTGTTTTTTACCCGAGGAAGCCCATGTAACCCCTTAAGACCTTATGCGCATCTAAGAACATTCGTTCTATTAAGAACTCAATTTGAAACGCTTTAAACTACAACCAAGACTGTAATATAGGAATACCGCTACTTAATATATGTATGTATACAGATATGTACAAAGAGATTAAAGTATTTCCTTATCAACAGCTATAAAAGGAAGCAACAAAATGTTATAATTTCAGTGCCCTCATCGCGTTTTACATTAGCTGTTGCGGCAAATTTGTTTTGTATCGAAAAATGTTTTTATTACTGCTAATAGCCGTTTGTACACTCTCGTTTTTTTACGTTAAATGGATTTACACATTTTGGAAACGCAAAGGCTTTCCTTACCTTGAGCCAAAAATACCATTCGCAGTGTTAGATCCAGTCTTTAAACGTGAAGCAGCATTGGGCACTGCTATTTTCGATGTTTATCGCAGAACAAAGGATAAAGTGTTGGGCATCTATTTAATTACGCGACCCGTTTTGTTAATACGCGATGCGCAATTGGCGAGAGATATATTGACGAAACATTTCGAAAGTTTTCACGATCGTGGCATACATGTAGATGATGAAGATGATCCGCAATTGAGTGGTGGCTTGTTCAATCTTAAAGGACAGAAGTGGAAGAGTTTGCGAGTGACAATGACACCGTTATTTACGTCGGGAAAATTAAAGGCTATGTTTGAAACGGTCGAGGAAGTGGGTGATAGAATGGTCAACTATGTGAATGCGCAGCTACCTGACGTTGGCTCAAAAGAATTGGAATTGCGACATGTCATGAGCACGTGAGTTTACAAATTGTAATTTTGAGCATGTGCTTCAACATTTCGTTAGTTTTGAAGTGTGAACGTCACCTTGCACTAATACAGTTCGAAAAAGAGCAGTAATGCATTTTCACTTTAATATACTCATTTTTCAGCTTTGCTATAGACATCATTGCTTCGGTGTTTCTGGGTTTAGAGGTAAACAGCTTTGAAGAACCAAATAATCCCATATTGAAAATAAGAGACAAATTGAACGAGCCAACGTTCGGCAGTGTGGTGCGCGGTACAGTTCAATTGCTATTTCCCAGGTGAGAATTTTTCCTCAATTAATATAGATTTTTTAATATTAAAATATTTATTTTAAACGGGAATTAATTTATAACATAATGTGCAAAGTGTCATGCTATCAGTTAAGTAGTAAATTATTTCATTAAGGCGATTTTAACTTGGCGCACTTAAATACAAGTAGCGGAGATAAGATTTTGTTTATTATTGTTTTCATTTCTGAGACTTGTAGTAGGTGATAGAGTGCACTTTGTCTACCAGAAAAATGGTTTTATTTTATTGGCGATGAAGATCAGTTAATGTGCTATGAGCAAAAAATAGTAAGAGTTTGTTTATAATTTTAAAAATCGTGATTTATTCTTTTAAATCTCTGTCGTACCTCTCAAAGTAATCCATCTTGGGCCCCAATACACTCGTGCCAACGTTTTTTCCAATTCTCGGAACAGTTGTTAAAGTCCTGGTCATGAAAGCATTGTTTCACAGACGTTAGGCCAACAACTGAGTAATCTTAGAAACACTCGTGCTTTCACGTCATCTATCAATATGGTTTTCACTGATCCTTCCGATATTCCAAGGATGGCAGTAATATATCCGACTGTTAATCGTCGATTCTCAAGCACCAATTACTTTATTTTATTGACGTGCTGATCGTCAATTGATGTTGATATTCTTATAAAATTGAAATTTTTACAACTTATAAATTGTTTTTTTTTTTTTTTATGTCACTAACCATAGTTTGGAAAAGCTCTTCATACGTTTGGGTTGGCGCGAAAAGGCACCCGAAATGATGAGAGAAATTGCTAAGCGGACTATAGAAATGCGCGAGGAGCAGAATATTACACGAAAAGATATGCTTCAACTTCTCATGCAACTGCGCAATAAAGGTCAAGTCAACGACAATGATAACGATTGGTCTGCTAAAGCGACTGACAAAGGTACATAAATACATGTTTTATTTACTGAGGCTAGCCATACTGTATTTGCGCACTCGCCTTCTATATTTACAGATGCAGCGAAGCACATGTCAATTGAAACCATTGCGTCCAATTTGTTGCTTTTCTATGCGGCTGGCTATGAAACAACGGCGGCCACCATTTCGTTCACCGCCTTTGAATTAGCGCAATATCCAGAAGCGCTGGAAAAGGCACAGCGTGACGTGAGAGATGCGATTGAAAGGCATGACAATAAGTTTACTTACGAATCGGTACAGGATATGAAATATCTAGATCTCTGCATAACGGGTTAGATTTAATTAAAGATTTTTGAAGACATTTTAAGTAATTATAGTGAATTTTTTGTAGAATCTACACGCAAATACCCTGGACTGCCGATTCTCAATCGGCAGTGCACGAAGGACTATCAACTACCTGATAGTGATTTGGTAATCAAAAATGGTACACCAGTTATTATTCCGTTATTGGGTTTTCATCGTGATGAAAAATATTTCCCGGACGCTATGCGTTGGGATCCAGATCGGATTTTAAATAAACATTACGATCCCGTCGCTTTTATGCCATTCGGCGAAGGACCCAGACATTGCATCGGTAATTCAATAGTTTTTTCACGGGTCTATGAATTTTTTATTTAATAAAATAATACTTGCATACTTTAAACAGCACAACGTATGGGCAGGGTTAATGCAAAAGTCGCCTTGGCGAAGTTGTTGCTCAACTTTAATATCGAATTAAATCCTGTGCGAAAGGAAATCGAAATCGCTAACTTTGGTATTCCAATTATGGCCAAAGGCGGCATAAATGTACGATTATCGAAGCGAAATAGAGATACACAATGAGAATATATTTAATTTGCTTGAGATTGGTTTAACATATTTAATATCTTAAAAGACTATACAAAAAATTATAATAAATAAATTTGATAATATAAAATGATAATTGTGGTAGTAAATTATAATAAATCTGAAGGAAAAATTTGAGACTGATGTGCTAAGAGGTCTGTAGGATATTTGAGTTCAATCCCTACACCCCTTGACTGCAATACAAAAAATAATAGGTATTAGAACATTTTTACTATCATTTTTGTTTTTAGCAACTCAGAATTAGAATGAAACAGTCTTTAACCTCACAGTCGCAAATTGACTGTAAATTAGAGTAAGCACTGATGTGAAACGGTGTGGTAAAACTATTTGGCTGATTGCTAGCAAAAGTGAAATCACGCGTAAAGTGGCACCTGTGTCAATATAAATTGAAGAAAAATAATCAAGTTCTAGAGAGAATTCATAACGCCTTAAGAACAGCATTAATATCTAAGGAATAGTAGAGCACCGAAGCTATAATACCCTACACATGTGCATTTCTTTTGGCAGAAAAGAGTATAAAAAGTGTAGTGGTAGTAGTAGTAGTAGTAGTGGTCCGACTTGAAAAATTTCTTCGTAGATTGTACCGATGCCGACGTAAAATCAGAAAGTTTTTTATACAAGGACGAGATGTTGATCAACCAATTTGTATGACTATAGTGGTCCGATCTGTAGCATTTCTTCGGATATTATACCGTTGTATTGGACAATAATCTATGCGAAATATACCAAACCCACGATAACTTCCGTAGAATTAAATACACACATCTGAAGGCTTTTTTGAAGATTGTTTTGGACAACAATCTATGCGAAATACACCATACCCATGTTAACTTCCGTACTATGAAACACACAATAATTGGCTTCACTTCAGACATCACTGATGATTGTCTATTTATGTTATTGAATGCGAATGGAATGCACCTTAAAAATCGATAAATATAAGTTGGTTAATCGACAAAGAAAAACAGCTGTTTCCATGCAAATTTTGATTCACAACACAAATATGAATTATTTGCCAAACGTAAATACTTAAATAAGTATGTATGTGCTAATTCGAAATCATTAACTTATATTTTAATACTTGAGCTATTTCACACACCTCACGCCCATTTAAGTAACCGTATGAATAAGCTTACACCGGCATATCGCTAGGAGGTATGCAGCAAACTTTCAAAAGTTCAGTTAAATAGTGTGGTCTGCTTGCATATATTATATACTTTTAGCAAACGTTTGGATCGAAAATATGATCATAAGAACAAAAATACAAATGAGTTTTACTTACCTTATCACGAAGATTGTTCAATTTATTGCAATGATTTTCCTCGCTATTGCAAACGCACTCAATACAAACACAAACACTTTTTTCGCTGCGACGACGATTTAGTTAACTTTACCGGCGCTCTTACGTGTGTTAAAGCGAGATGACTGCTGGTGGTTGCATTTGTTTGTTTTTATTTTCATAAGCTATACAACAGAACCGTCAAAATAATTCTTATGCAAAATGTAGACATTTAATAATGATCATCCAATTCAACTGTAAATGGACACGTTTTTATGCAAGAACATTTAGTATATTTCTCACTGAAACAAAAACTATTCGCACCAAGTCAAATATATACGATATGGTTAGAATCGTACGAGATATTCAATTGCAATTAACAGCTAACAGCGACGTCAACACCGACAGCGACGCGACGACGGATACACAGACGGCCTTTGCAACTATGACTATGAAGACGAGCTACCAATCGAGTGCACTTTTTCACAACACGTTTATGGTCTCAAATAATATTAACTGCACTTGCACTGTGTCAAAATATTGAAATTCTATTGATTTTGTTAGATTTGTGAGTATTTTACGCGCATATATACGCAAAATTTCACCAGAAAGTCGCTATTTTCGCGGACGCAACGAAACGAGACGACGTCGATAGGAAAGTTCGCCCAGAGCTGCCAAATTTTGTAACACATGTAAAACCAACATGCCAACAAATAATGACAATGACTTTAAAAATAATCGATAAGAAGTATTTATCGCTCTGATTGGAAAGAAATTAACAAATTTTTTCCACATAAACGAAATAAAACTCAAAAGTAGAATTTTCATAAAATCATCCGAAGATGCTAGATTTAGAAATTATCACATAAAGGCCACTAATATTTATTTCGTTAATTACAACAATAGTGAATGTCAATTAAAATTAATATGGTTAATAAATTCCCTAACTACTGCTTAACTAAGTAGCTAATTTATTATTGCTAATGGATTTTCTGGTATACTTACCATTTTTCATATAAATTTGTTAATGTTATTTAAACTGTTGTAATGTTTGAAAGAAATAAATCAACCCTGTAAACGATGAGAAGAAGTTGAGTAAAAGAAAATGTTAAAACTGATGTGTAGGTAAAAGAAAATTTTCATAGACACGGTCAAGGGAATCTAGAAAAAGGAAAATTTTTACAGGTATGAAGATAAAAATTCAACATAAAGACGGGTTAGCTAATATCATTTTACGTACACAGATAGAAAATAAAAGTGCGAGTGAGCCTTTAGGATTGTTTAAAGATCTCAATCCTAGCCCTTCGGTTTCTGCCAGAACTTCGTTGCATCTCGGATACCACTCGTCACTTGTTGTGGGGTGCTGATTTAAAGTTTAGTAATATTAGACTATAATTGCAAGTTAATCAAACATCACCAGATAGAAACAGGTGTACAACTAAAATGGATGGCAATAAAGATGAAGCGCATCGCTGCATTGACATAGCGGTGCAAGCCTTTGCCGAGGGTAAAATGGAAAAAGCAGAAAAATTCTTGCTGAAAGCGGAAAAACTATTCCCTACAGAACGTGCTAAAGGTGAAAAAATACAAAAACAAATCTGCAATTTTGATTGTTAATAACAATTACGTTTTTAATTACCTTAGAACTCTTGTCCAAAGTAAAGGCTGGCGCAACTACTGGGGGAAACAGAAGTAGTACCAGTGGAAACGTAAATGGCTCGCCACATCGTAACGGTGCGTCTAATGGTAATGGTCCACGTAAACGCAAGAACTCTGACTCACGTCATGTGGAGCCTGAATATACGAAAGAGCAATTAGAGGCCGTGCGAAAAGTTAAAGGGTGAGTCTTGATTTTTATAAAGTATGTTGTGAATTTAAACTAATAATTGTAAAATTATTTCAGTTGTCGGGATTATTATGAAATACTAAGTATTACCAAAGAAGCAACGGATTCCGAAATTAAAAAGTCATATAAAAAGCTGGCCTTACTACTCCATCCTGACAAAAATAAAGCACCCGGCGCTTCTGATGCTTTCAAAGCAGTTGGAAATGCTGCAGCTATTCTCACGGACGCTGAAAAACGTAAACAATATGATTTGTATGGTATTAATGAGACACACTCCAGTGGTCACGGTGTACGCAGAGACAATTACGAATATGCTTATGCGCGTGGTTTCCAGGCTGAGGTTAGCCCGGAAGATCTATTCAATATGTTCTTCGGTGGAGGTTTCGCCCAACAGAATGTTTACATGCGTCAACAGCGTCGTAGACAGCAGCATCGCGATGATGGCGAAGTAAGTGTGAATTTTGATTGCGAACATGAAACTTTATTTATCTTTTTATGCACTGCTAACAGAATCAATCAAACTCTTCGGCGCTAATCAACTTTTTGCCTATACTGTTATTGATCGCATTATCGATGGTATCCTCATTTTTCATATCGGACCCTATTTATAGTTTGTCGCCATCACAGTGAGTAAAAAAGATAGACAAAAATATAAACACATATTTATTTATGCATACACAATTCAAAAAAGACAAAAATATGAACACATATTTATTTATGCATGCACAATTCAAAAATAGTTTATAAAATAAATTTATTTTGCGTAGCAAATATGCTGTGAAACGTGAGACAAACCGTCTGAAAGTACCCTACTATGTTAAGAACAACTTCCATTCTGAATATCAGGGATCTGTTGGGCGTTTGGAAGAGTCGGTGGAGGAAGACTATATAGATCACCTAAAGTATTCTTGTAGTCGCGAACGCAACTACCGTAAGTCATTGCATCTTAATCCTAATATGTGAATTATGTCAAAATTGTTTTACCTTTTTGTTTTTTCAGGTGATTCTATGTTGGCCAAGGCTCGTTCATTTGGCGATCGCGATCTCTTCCGCAAAGCGCAAAATATTAATATGCCTTCTTGTGACAACCTACAAAATTATTTAAATACGTAGTTTATTTTAACTGCTTAAACGGTGGATTGTCTTTGTTGTTTTAATTTCGTTATTTAAAAAAATTTTACCCAAAAATACAAAGCACGTAAGCTCATAAAAATTTAACTATAATATTCTACGAAGATAACGATGATATATTTACAAAGAAATATGTAATTACAAACACTCTAAACGATTTTTAAGCTAATATTGCGGTATTTTTGGTTTTCATATCCATATGTAGGTGTTAAAGCATACATGCATATAAATATATAGTATAATAAAATTATAAATTCGCTACTATGTATGAAGTGGCAAATATAATTGATTTCAAAATAAAAGCGGAAATAAAAAAAAAGCTTGTTATTATTTCCTATATGGTGTGTGTTCTTGTCATGGACATTTAAAGGTGGGATTATTCAACACAAGTGAAAATGTGCTTAGAAAAAATATATTCTTAGCATGACATTTTATTTTTTCATCTAGTTTTTACAAAATATTAATAGTACGGACAATTGTTTTCATTTGTTTTATCAGCCGGAAGGATATTAGTTAGCGATTATTGCCTCTAACGCCGCAACTACATCACCGCTTTGTTCACGCAGTACTTTCTCTGCTTGGGAGCGTGATATTAACATTTCATTCATCTATAAGAAAATTAAATTAAAGAATAATAACATTCGAACATCTGCGCCTTGCATGTCGACTCACAATCAGTTCAATGTCCTCTTTTTTGACATGCACTTTTAGCAGCTCCATCTCTTTGGCCACCTTACGCTCATCTTCCTTGCTTCGTTTGTTTCCGATTTGCTCTACTGCCTATTATTATCAAATGTCAATATAATCACAAATTTTGTTAGCAAATTATTGCTGTCCACTCACACTGGATATGTGCGCTGCCGAAATTTCCTTCTCCTCCGCATAATCTGTAACGCGTTCTAAATCGGCTGCACCACCGTCATGACGAGTTTGTTTCTTTTGCTTTTTGTCCTGCACCTCCTCCTCGGTGCCATTAATTTCAGTTTCAGACATTATCGATGTAAATTTTATTAAACTAATTTGATATATATTTCTTTACTGTAAAATGTGCGAAATTGTTAAAGGAATCACAGCAGAAAAGGAAGGTAGAAATGTCATCGCGGTGTTTAGTGAGCATAAGAAAAACTTGTAGACTTCCCGATGATGTTTTATCGATATTTTGAAAGTATGCCTTGAGAGACAAAAATTTTTCGATATTGAGGGTATACATTATTTTAAGATTTAATTTTTGAACACATTAGGGGTATTCTCTTGCTCTTGCAAAACCCGGTGCACGGCGCAAGAATTGCAGATTTACAACGGCACAACAACAAACACACGCAGAAAAATATTTGCAAGGGCTGTAAAATATGTCAGACCAAAACCTATGTATATTTGCGTGCAATGTCACGCAAAAATATAATTGCAACCCTGTTGTAGTTGCCATTTTACATAAAGACGTATTACGTCGTTAAATTGTTGAGGAAGATAAGTTTTAAATGGATTTTATTATTTCTATTTAAATTTTAAAGATTTGTTACAGTTTTTTTTTCTTAAAAATGTATTCAGAAGGTGCGCCAATTCACAATAGCCATGCTTAATAGTCATTCCCAACAAACTGACCGAATTAGCCATTCATATACCACTAGATTCTGCAATGGGTGCTCTCGTGCTCTTGTATATTTCGGTATAGTATTTTTGCAATCTGCAATCTTGCAAGAGCAAGAGAATACCCCTATTGTCGAAATATTACCATATATATTTATTTATTGGCTAGCAAGTGGCAACTTATTTTTTTTTTTTTGCAAAAAATGGCAGCATTGACAAGGTTTTTTTGATAGTTGGAGACTTTTTTGGTATCTCTTTAAGCATCGCTTCATTCACTTCATTCGCTTCGGAAAAGTTTTTGTGAATTCTAGTGTGCTACTGCTGAATTTTTTATATCATAAAAGAAATTTAAATATACTTCAAATACAGTATATTTTTGCAAAAACTAGTAAATAAAAGGTTTGTATTACTCGCTAAAGTAAATTGACTTTTATATATTACGTATAATACGAGAAAACGCAATGGAAAAATTTTGCAAATTCTTCCGCCGAATTTTTTTTCCACAAGCTGTCGTTTCAAGATGGCGGCTTTGTAACACACCGTTGTGATAAATACGTGAAATTTGCAAAAAGAAAAACATGATATATTTTAATAGATTTTTCCTTTTTTTTAATAAAATAACAATTTGAATTTTTTAATATTTGTACAAATTTCAATATTGAAGTGTTGGCGTCGTGTTGCGTGAATGTAGTGGTGGTGGAACACCACCGGCGAGTAATATCGATTTCTTTTACCAAAAGATTCTAAACTAAAACCTCTTGATATACAGCAAAATTACTGATTTAAAATTGAATAATCAACAATATTTGTTTTATAGTTAAATTCACTTAAAAAAATGGCAACTGACGCACAAACCAACAACGAGGATTACTCGCAAGATTACGGAGATGATGACAACAGCCAAGAATATGATAACGATCAACAAGAAGGTGATGAATATGATGATCAAGATGAAAATGATGATGACAATGAGCAAAGTCAGGATCAGACCAGTATTGGTGGTGATGGTAGCGGTGGCGGTAATAACAGTAACTCTTCAGGTCCAAAATACATACGTTTAAGAGGGCTACCATGGTCGGCAACTCATAAAGAAATCTTAAATTTTCTAAAGAATGTAAATGTCGTTAATGCTTCGAAGGGCATACATCTTATCACCAGCCGTTGGGATGGCAAAAATACCGGCGAAGCATATGTTGAGGTACAAAGTCAAGATGATGTTGAAGAAGCGCGAAAACTAAACAAAGGCTTAATGGGGCATCGTTACATTGAAGGTGAGCTAATAAAATGAAATTATACGTTTTTCTATAGTTTTACACGATACTATATAATTCTCAGTATTCACCGCTAACCCCAAAGAAGCAAAAGAAGCCATGCGTAAAACTGGCAGTCATGGCATGTCATATGTTGTTAAATTACGCGGTCTGCCATATGCGGTCACTGAGCAGCAAGTCGAAGAATTCTTTAGTGGTGAGTAAAAATTTCTAAGTTATTTTTACGTTATAGTGTTAAATATTGAATTGTTGAAGTTGTTTTTTTTTTTTTTTTGGAAATACATGATATACTTATTATTTGTTATAAATATGGTATCCACCATTTAATAAATCAATTGTTTGGGATGTTTAAAATATTATCTCCAACATTAACATAAGTCCTTGTACGTAAATGTAGGTGCAAGCAATTTTGCAACTCTACATGTATTTATAATTTTCTTTTAGCAACAACATAGTTTTGTTTAATATTAGCTAAGTAAATTCGTCAAAATGCATTTACAAAAAATATATTCTAGTTAGATCACTTATTTTAGTTTGGGCAGAAGCGGATTTCAATATTCGTTTATCTCCATTTCAAACCACAAAAATATATATGTATGTATATACAATCAAACTTGGAACCACTACCACCATTCCAAATAGCAAAAAAACTGCGTTACAACATTTGCCGCAATAATGATGATTTTTATAAAGTTTCTCATAGAAAAAAAAAAAAAAATACAACAAATTTATGCATTGAATTGAAAGAATTCTTAATATTTGGTTGTTATCGTCATGGGCAGGGTTGGAAATCAAACCGGATCGGGAGGGGATACTTTTTGTTATGGACAAAAGGGGTCGTGCAACTGGGGAAGCTTTTGTTCAGTTCGAAAGCCAGGATGACACTGAACAAGCCTTGGGACGTAATCGGGAAAAGATTGGGCACAGGTGGGTTGTCACTCTAATTTTCATTGTCTCAAATAATAAACAACATACTTCTCTATTAAATAATACAATAAATATGTACAATATACATTTGCCTTTTTTATAGGATATTTTTGCTCTGCAAATTGTTTGATAAGAAGATGTGAGAAACTTCCAAGTGCAACACGAAAAAGTTGTGTTTTTATAATTTCGAAAGTTTAAGTAACTTGACGTTTTGAAGTGAATATTTTCAAGTTATTTTTCTATATTAAATGTAAATTATCTTCATTTCTGAAATTGTTTCTCTTGTTGTTTATATTTATATATATTAAATGTAATATTTTCTCAGTTATTTTTTAGCTGAATGTTTATGACATGGTCTCTGCTTTTATAACCTTTTGAATACTTACTAATTATTTTACCACAAAATTATATTTTCATATACTCCATTTAGTAAAAAAATATGTTTTTCGTACTTAACGAATTTATTTGCACTGCAATTGTCAGTTCTTTTGTTAATTCAACTCTCGCAGGAAGGTTCCAATAAACGTCACTCATTTCGCCTCGATTATCGATTACACAAACGAGAGGGAGTAATCGAAATCATAACAAAAAATAATAACACAATAATATTTTTAGATACTATATTTTTTAAATGTAATTTCGATGCAATACTAAACTTTTATTTGAAATTCAAATCGCTTGGGCTACGGTTGTGGGTGGGGTCTTGGTTGGGTCCATATCCACATAAACACACTCAAAAAAGAAAAACCAAACGCGCCTCAGTAATTTAACATGGTCTTCTTTAAAATGCAGCTGCTGCTGATAATTTATATGAATGAATGAATAATGAATTCTAATTTCAGTTGACAACTTGCACATTTAAAACAATTTTAGGTGCTTCAAATCCTTTAAAATATGTACAATTTTACATCAATTGCCACAAACTCGAGCAAAATAGTGAAAAATACAGAAAACTAAAAAATAACAGTAAAACGGGGTGTCACTACAAATAACTGTATTTCTGTTTACATTTTCAATGTTTCCTCAACTTTTCTTCATCCCGCAGGTATATTGAAATCTTCCGTAGCTCACTGGCTGAGCTGAAACGCGCTGCCAAAGGCAATGGACGCAGTGGTCCATATGACTTGAAGGATCGTGGCGGTAATCGCGGCAATGATTACGGCGGCGGACGCAACATGCGTGGCGGCAATGGTAAGTATGCGTGCTTTAAACTGAAACAACCTTAAACTCACTAAGTGTTCACTTTTTTTTTTGGCGCCCCACAGATTGGGGTAACAATGGCGCTCCATTCGGTGTTGGCGCCAACAACACACTTGGCTTTAATAATTTACCCAACTTCACTAACTCGGGTAACTTTGGCAATAACTTTGGACCGAATGGCAATGGAGGTGGCAGTGGCGGTGGAATGGGTGGTTTTGGTAATGGCAATAATGGCGGCGGTTTCGGTGGTTTTGGCAATAACGGTAATTTTGGCTCAGGCAACGGCAACAATGGTAACTTCGGCAACGGCAACGGCGGCTTTGGTGGCAATAATCGTTTCAACAACAGCGGCGGCAATTTCGGCAATGATTTCGGTGATTTCGGCAACTTTGGCAATAACCGAAATTTCAGTAATGGCGGCAATTTCGGTAATGACTTCCCAGTCGGCAATAACCGCAATGGTGGCATGGGCATCGGATCGAACAATGGCGGTGGCGGCGGCGGCGGCGGCGGCGGTGGTGGTAACTTTGGCAATTTCAGCAGCTTTGGTAATTTCGGTAGTAACGGCGGTGGTGGCAGTTCCGGTGGCTCCGGTAATGGCAATATGGGCGGTGGATTTAACGGTGGCAACGCTATGATCGGCGGTGGCGGTAATTTCGGTCCAATCGGCGGTGGTCGCAATGACAATGAGTACTTCACCATCCATATGCGCGGACTGCCATATCAGTCGTTTGAAAATGCTATCTTCAAGGTGGGTGTGTCACCAACGATTTAATTAAACTCAAATATTAAATTGAATTATTTTTGCAGTTCTTCGACCCAATACGCCCAGCCAATGTGCGTGTTAATTTCAATAAAAGTGGCTTGCACAGTGGCACCGCCGATGTCTTCTTCGAGACGTACGAGGATGCTCAACTAGCTATGAAGCGCCACCGCGACCAAATGGGTTCACGTTACATAGAGCTTTTCTTCGATGGCAAAACCAAAGCTGGCAATGCAAAGTCTGGTGGCGGAGGCAATTTTCAACGCCGCATCTAAAGGAAGCAATGCAAATGTGGATTGGGAGTTGGTACTAAGGCATTTTCACGTTTTACGAAATGTAAAAGTGTGCTTTTTTTTAAATCAAGTCAACACAACCCAGTTTCAAGGGGAAGGAAAAGAAAATTACTAAATTAGTTTTCGAAACAAATACGCAATTTTTCATCGCTCATCTACGTAATCACCGCAATGGTACTACAAGTGGTCGTGTAACCGTTAACACAGTTACTACTACATTAACCTTTAATTTGTAATTTGTTTATGCTGTAAGTCAATTCAAAAACATGGAAACTACCTAACCTAACCATACATTACAATAATAAAAAAATACATTTAAGTTTTATTTTATATTCTGTGAAAGAAGCAAACTTAATGTTTACATATATATTGAAACTTAACTTACATACTATGTATACACTTAACTGTAAAATTAACATGCACATCACACAACGTGAGGGATTATGATGCGCATCTAACTCATTTTTATTGAATTAATTTTAATTCGCTTAAATTATATACTTTGTCGGGTGTTCTATTGGAAACTCGGCCTTTACCGTTCTTTTTTTTTCAAGCCTATACTTAATTTGCTAATACTGGCGTCCTAAAATTGTTAATTTTTAACGTAATATAAATTCCATTTACTTAAGCACTGTGTTAGGAAAATACCGTTTTTTTTTATAAACGTGGCAGCATTAATTAAGTTATCACCTAAAGTATTACTGAATATTGTTGTGTCAGTAAAAAATATACGCAGATTTCGGAAGAAGAATATGCTAAAAATGCTGCATAACAGTTTTGATTTAATGAAACAATTGAAAGAAGTCATGTAAACAGCAGAAGATTTGTGCGCATGCGCATAACTCATTTCCTGAATAAAGAACAATTTTTACCTCTTTAGGAGGCAAAGTACTTACGTATGTATGAATTTTGTTTTTCTAACGGATATCCGTTTGTAATTTGTGATGAATTTGCCGACTGAAACTTCACTCAGAGAACATGAAAAAAAATTTATGTTCTCTGGTTGAATTGCCTTTCGCAAGCAATCGGTCATAACAAATAGTTGGCTCGCGCCGTGTATGTGTGTGTAAATATGGTGAATCACAAAGCGCTACAGCTGTGCATACTTTTAGGCGCATGCGAGCTGTTGGCCGCTAAATTTCACATTTTTGTTGTGGTATTTGAGAGACGAATATGGTAGAATATGTTGTGATTCTAGCGGTGGAAAATAATTTGGAGGAGTGCCGCCGAGTGGTCAGATTTTGATCGGTTGAATATTTGCGTTCGTTCTGGTTACTTAAACCCGAGTGTCGAGGGAACGGTGATAGATTGTATCACTGGGGTTGTTTAACGGCACCCTCATGGAAAAGGTGTTTACCTAAACTGAAACTAAAGAAAATATCACAAGAAAAAAATTGGACGTTGCTGATGTGTCCACTTTCTTTGAAAGAAAAACGTACGCACTTATTCCAAGAAGAGAAACGTTAGCTAACAAATCCGCTTAGCTTCGATAATGACGTTAACAGATAATATTTGTTGGTAAACAAATTTAGATATCTTTATACGATCGAGTACATGCGCTTATCACGCAGGTAGTCCGCATAGTACTTGGCTTAGATAATAAATAATTTCAAAATATGCATATCTAACCTCATTTCAGCTAGGCATTTACGGTAGTTATAATTTATCAAGTTTTTATCAAAGCTGCCAAACTGATTACCGTTATATACAAGTATATATACTATACATACACTATAATTTCATAGTTTTAGTCTGACTACAACCACAGTGAGTGTCGCTAAAGCCAAATTGAAGAGAGACCTAAGGTGAATGAAATATCTGCGACCATTAATATGACTGAGTTGAGAAGATTTTGTGTTAACAATTCTGGTCTCCGTGGCTTAGCGTTGAAATACTGTAGTCTTCATTTTGCGACAGACATCAGTCATCAGTAAATTGCTGATCGGTTGTTGTTGTTTTAACGGTTATCAATCCCCGTTAGGATGGTAAGGGTTATCCATGTCGACGTCGACGTCATCTAGCGGGAGGCCCAGGAAACATGCTTTGTCGACGCGGTCGGACCAAAGGGAAAAGGATGTTAGATGAGTAGGGTTGGCAGGGCATGCAAAGAGGTGGCCAGTGGCATGCGGAGACTCATTGCATGCAGGACATATATTAGATATGTCGGGGTCTATTCTGGATAAGTAGGAGTTTAACCTGCTACAATATCCAGAACGAAGCTGCGCTAGGATCATTCGCGTTTCTAGCGGCAACTCGAGCTATTCGTCTGCGATGGGTGGTGATTTGACTCCAAGAACGCCATTCACTGGAAGGCAGTCGGTGAAGGTGTTGATAGCCCCACTGTGAATGGCGGTCAGTACCTGTCGGTAGTCAGTTGCGGCGTACTGTACGATGTCGTCGACGTAGTCAAGGAAAGACCTCCTATAAGTCCTAGGAGGCGGTTCCGCTCCAAGCAGGTGGCTGCAAGGGTGATTTCTACGAAATGATCGGTCTAGAATATGACTGCTGAGCGTTTCAAAAGGAACCAATTCCCCAGAGCAACACTTTTATAGGCATCAGAATGCGTACCTGAGTTTGAAAGTGTTGTAGATCTAACTCAGCGGGGAACAGAGAATTAATTAAGTAAAAATAGCGCTTATTTGTTGATTGAGTTGCCCAGAAGAGCCCGATAAGTTCTATACAGTGCCAACTTTTAGATTCTTGGACCAAAAGTGCTAGCTATGAGGTAACACAAACCGAAACCGATTTCTGGAGGTAGTCAAAAAGTTTTGTCTTGGTTCGGTGCTAGGACGCCTAACGTCATATGGTTTCAAAAATCACAAATATAAGGTGTTCAAATTGTATAACATGGATGTATGATAAATAGGTTGAGGTTATGGTTATAGCTGGTGTAGTTGACGGCAATCAGTTAGTTATTAAACTCCGCGTTGTGACCTCGACAGAGTTTTCCTGGTGGAGTTTTCTTAAAACTTAAAACTTTGCATCACTCATGCTACTATGTAAGGCAGCATAACTCAGATCATTCAGCTGGATCACTACTACACAGCCACAAATACATTTATGGATAATTCGAAAAAACATAAAGACACAGTTACGCTCATTTCAAAACATTTCGAAATTGCTTACCATTTTTTGCTCACCCTAGTAGCGCACGAATGCCAAGAAACATTTTTTAATCTGCTCGTCTACGTCATCATAAAGAGTATAAAAAAGTAAACAAAATCATTAATGGAAAAATTATAGAAAGTTAATTATTAACGAGAAGGCGTGACACATTTAGTGGTGCAATTCAAATGGTGATACTAATGCATATACTTGTATACATACATACATACATATGTATGAGTTTAGGCGAATGCCAGCGATATCAGGCGACATAATCAAATCAGCGCTATGTATGTAAATATCAGAATTTTTGTCTGGCATTTAGGATTTATTACCGTTATTTGGCACTTATTTTACTGCCGCTAAGCAAAATTCATTCTGAAACAGTACATGAACAACATGAGAATTTAATCTTTTAAAATATTACACAGTAAAGTGCGGGGAAAATCTCTTGCGAAACTGAGCTAACTTTTCCATACTATTACCAATGCTTCGAGCTACATAATAAGTATTCAAAGAGGTCTGCTTTATCGAAATTAATCCTCTCCAAGTGAAAGAATGTGCTCTGATTGGTTTCATCGCTTCAAAAACGGCGATTCCGATATGAACGACCGTCCGCGTGAAGGATTTTGGCCTTCTTGGCTGCGAAGACGTTGAATTGAACATATTGTTCGATGAGGATCCGTGTCACATCCAAGAAGAGCTGGCTTCAGCATTGAGAGTCACCTGTCCTATTGATGAATGATTCTGATTGAGTCCGCAATAAGGAACTTGGTTTCTTATGACCTCAAGAGAGGCACGAAAAAGTGATTCTGCTCGGCCTCACATTGCCACGACTGAGTGCCGAGTCATTAATTTATATCACACACATACTCGGCAAGCAGAAAGTTCTTCATCACAAATACACAAGTTTAACACCTCTTAACTTATGATTCAATATGTATGTACGTAACTGACACATAATGGGTTTTAAAGCCGGTCAAAGTTGGTGAAGGCAAAATAAAACTGTCCTTTTAATTTTTTTTTGATCTCCAAATTCCCAATGGAAATAAGTTAACAAGGACAAGGACCTGAATTTATGTAAGATCCGTCACCTACAAAAGCAAATCTGGTGAGGATGTTAGGCTTACTTTCTTTAGCAAGTAATTCGTAGCAAAATTTATCGATAGGTCATCAGGTGAAGTTCCTTAACATCAATAACTGACACTCTTAAACATATGTATGTACTTAGATTAGGCTAAGTAGTAGGGTTGATCCTAAGCGATGTATCACGCTTGGCAGCTGAGAACGTTGGTCCTTTGTATAATATTACCTATAAACTCCTTAAAAGCGATAATCAGATTCTCAAAGATCGACGAAGCGTATTTAAAATTTTTAAAGCGATTAATATCAAACCCAGCCACTTCGCTAGGTTCGCTGAAGGTGTGTCCACCGACATATTTTGGTCACAGTCTGGCAAAAGCCGAACAATAGAGTAGAAAGTGGCAAGATTTTCCAACTCGCCTTCCTCCATACAGCTTTGCAAAGAGCGTCCGATAAAAGATTTAGCCGTAAGTGTGTGAATTTATTGATCAATATCCCGTTAGAACAACAACAATTGCGGCGAGATTGTCTTTGCTAAGAGCAAGTAGTTTAAACGACTTTCTACGTTTCACTCTATCCCAAAAGAATCTCGCAGTCACACAAGTCAGGGTTGTTGGCCAGCGCTTGCTGCGCGCACGGCAGGTCCATAGATCCAGCGCTGGAATACAAGAGGACAACGTTGTTCTAACGCGCTTCCAATGGGATAGAATTTGTGTAAGGGTTCAAATTGGATTTGCCGTTTCCGGCGATTCCGCTGTGACTGGGCACCCAAACAAGAGTAATATGGAATAAGCTTGATGTTATTCCTTGATAGCAGCCACCTTTGCTTCAAAGACGCTGCAGTGATCTGGTAGTCTGAAGCTGGAGTTCTTGAAGAGCTACTGATAGAACTGACCATGGATTATGTCTGATACCTGATAAATCCGTGAAAATATATATATATGTACATATGATAAAAAAAGACGGTGAATTTTTAAAACTTCGAGGTATCGAGTCGAATTGTCAGCATGTGGCATGATGCCCATACCTCTACAATCTACATATGTTTGTCTTTTATCATTATGTATTTACACCCAGCGTTACACTTTGTTTAATGTACATATATACGGTTTTGTTCGTCTAAGGACATTTTTATACATATCTCCCTAAATGAACCGATATTATTATCGATTAATACATACGTACATGTTTATTAAATTGTAGACTCATTTTAGACAAGTCTGTTCTTTGGTTTTTTCATCTTCTGAGTAAACATGAATATCTGTACAAAGACTTGACTTGACTTTTGTAGATATACTTACATACGTATATTTTAATAGAACATCGTATGCCCTCTCTATATAGGGGTTTCCAATAAGATTTCTTTAAAAAACACTAATTGTTAGGGAAATTCAAATGGTTTTTATTTAATGTGAAGAATCGAAACAATTAGGTTCTGAATCATCATTCAAATGGCCTCCAGGACTTCTTTTGCAGGAACAAATTCCAATTTTCGCGTACCTTTTCCACTAAATCAAGTCGTATGTCACAAATAGCACCTTTGTTTACATTTTGCGAGGTCAATGATCTCTTTGTTTACGTTTTGCGAGGTCAATGATCTCTTTGTTTACATTTTAAGAGGTCAACGACCTTTTTGTTTACATGAAGTTCACAACCTTTGTTTACATTTAGTCGAGACAGCAACCCTTGTTTATATTTGAACCCATTGCTTACATTTTGTGCGGTCAATGCCCTTTTTTTATATTTTATGATGTTGAGCTCTACTGGTCTCAAGGCATATCTGCTATAGATTTGCCAAAGCTCTAAATATATACAAACCTGCTTCATTTCGAAAGAAGCGAGGATCGATGGTTCCACCGGACCAAAAATCACCCCAAACTATCAATTTGGTGAATGCAATGGTTTTCATGAATAATTTGTGGATTTTCTTCGCTTCAGAATCGCCAGCTTTTTTTTACCGCACCACTCAGGTGAAAGTTAGCCTTAACGGTGAAGATGATTTATTAAAGAAATCGTTATCGTTTTCAAGTTGTTTCAAGGCAAAATCAGCTAATTGACGACGGTTACGGTGCTCCAATGGCTTCAGTAATTGAATGAGAGCAATTTTATACCGATGCAAGCCCAAATCCTTTCGCAACTGACGGATTTTGTGGTTTGAGACAGTGTCAATTCTTGTGAAAGTCGTGGAATCGACAAATTGCGGTCCTCAGCAACACTTGCCTGAACGGAAGCAATTTTTTCATTACTTCGAGCCGTTCTTTGTCTTATTGACACTTGAAAATTATGTAAAGAAAATTACGCTCGAAATTTTCAGCAATTCGATGAATATTAGAATTAAAAATCGCCGAAACGACACTTAGAAATCATATCATCCCTATTGGAAAGCCCGTCATATGCATAGTATGTACTATATACTTTTAAGGTAGCATGAATATGTGGACATCATCCTCTTTTTTATATATCCTTTAAATATATGCATGTTTTTATGTACATATTTATCTCAATAAGCGTCTGTCAATCGAGTTTTCGCCTCAGCCCGTCTATAGTCCCACCTTCTTCGTTTTTATTTTAATGCCATGCGGCACGTCAAACACACGTTAGCGCAGTCAATCAGGTGAGCTGTGGCGTTCGGTTAATCGTTCAGTGGGTAGGGTCGGTCATGTGAGCGCCGTGATTGCAGCCGTGAGCGACGCGTGTCTCTTTGCATTTCAATTAAATATTTGCACTTGCAGTTACACACTTGCATGCATACTTACCTTGTTTACATTTTAGGCCCGTTAAAGCACACATACATACATACATACATATGTACGCTAGCTAAGCAGCGCTTAAATATGCGAATTTCTGCGAATTTTCGTGCAAAAGCCTACCGACATGTTCTCCACTGAACGTAACACATATTTTTGTTGTTTCATTTATTTTGGATTTTTTATGCAACAAGTTGTTTAACACAAATTTACTACCAGTAAAATTTTTTACACGAGTGTTCAATACCGTTCAGAGACTGCCGACGCGTACGTGCGTTTCGTGTCGTGAAGGGCATAGAGTAAAGATTCATTGCAATTCTCAACCGCATAAGACAGCAAAAGTTTTGTGGTGTTTTTGGGATTTCCAAACGTGTTTAAATCGTTGTTGAGTTAATTTGTTTGGAATTTTCATGGAAACTGCTGCAATTTGTAACAGTTAAAATTCTTACTAAAGCGCCAATTACGTACAAGTAATTTACGTAGAAATTTTCAATTAAATTTCTGAGGTTAACAATGTCACTATTATTTGATTGCATTTTTGAGTTTACATTTTTTATTTATAAAATAAAAATTTAGAGACATTTTGAGGTACATCCATTAAAAAAACTACTTATTTACAGGTAGCTTCCGCATTGGGTAAATGCGGAACCGTATATCGTAGTTTTGAAACTTCAGTGTTGCAATTTGACAGACCTCAAACTCAGCTGTCAGATCAAACTTATTTGTTTTTATGTTTGACCGGCACAAACTGTTGTGGCGAACAGAAAGTCGGTTATAAAGGCTACACTCATAGGTTTCCGCATATCAAAATCGAATGCAAAACTGCTACTGATATGTATCACGTTTATCTCAAGTTTCGACGCTAAAAACCTTTTATATAAGAAACGATCAACTCCGATATGCCGATGTCGTGGATGAGACGTCACTTTCTAGTATGTAACGGGTTGTTCAATAAGAGCGCTACAAAATAAAACAAAAACGTTTGGGATACCTATGAAATTCTCTATGCCTGTGGAAGTACATTCGATGCCATTATGTATGGAACTCGATTTCTTTTGCTTGGCCACCACGGCCCCGCTTGCAGAAGTCCCGACACTGAACCCAATTTTCGACGGTTTTCAAGCATTGGCCGATACAGCTGCAATTTCACGTTCGATATTCGTACGAAGCTCATCAATCGTCGCTGGTTTCTTGGCATAGACCATAGACTTAACGTGGTCTCACAGGAAATAGTCTAACGGCGTCAAATCGCTCGACCGAGGTGGCCAATCGACTGCGTCATTTCGTGAGGTAACACGTTCACCAAACTTGGTTTTCAATAAATCAATTGTGACATTCGCTGTGTGGCTTGCAGCGCCCTTCTGTTGGAACCACATATTGTCCAAGTCCATATTATGTAATTGGGGCCAAAAATATTCGATTATCATAGAGCAATTCCACACCAAATCGTAATTTTTTCCGGATGTAATGACTCATGGAGAACGTGTGGATTGCTGCCTGACCAATAACGCATATTTTGCTTATTGATGAAGCCATTCAGCCAGAAATGAGCCTCATCGCTGAAGATGATTTTTCGATGAAAATCCGGATCATTTTCAAGTTGTTGCTCAGCCCAATTCAGAACATACGACTTCAGTTCTTGCGTAAATTTGATCTTGTAAGGATGTAGGCCAAGATCTTTTCACAAAATTCGCCACAACGACGTCACAGAGATGCTCAACGCTTGAGAACGACGTGTGAGAGACTGATTTGGGTCTTCCTCAATTGATACGCCAGCGGCAGCAATATTCTCGATACTACGGACACTTCTTCGTCTCACTGATACGGGAACATTTTTTTCGATTCGTTTTGGATCGCATATCTTTCCATGATGAAATGGCAAATCTTACTGAAGAGAAATGTCAAAAGATCGAGAAAAAATATGGCGTCGTTTGCTGTCCCTACGGGTATACTTTTGTAGCGTCGTTTTGAGAAAACCCTGTAGTCTCAGATGTGTCAGGCCGATTCATAATTCATAGAAGAGTTGCTATACAGGCCTTGACCTCGCTGATAGTGAGCTCAAAGCTTGTCAACGAGTGCATTACCATTTGTGTAAGGCCACGTGCTTTGCGTAAGCTCAGCAAGCATTGGTCAATAACCAGTTGTGGGGTTTGAAAAAACAACGGGTCCAGAATGGAACATAAAAGCACTATTACACTACGATTTCTTAGCAAGGCTCACATTACTACAATTATGGCGTCAAAACTGGAAACAGTCCCATTGGCACTCATGTGGTGAGGCGAAAGATTTTGGAGCACGCAATTTGTCAAAGTTGCAATGAGGAAGATGAGTTCGGAACAGCTGAACACAACCTGCTCCACTGTCCAACTTTCGCCAGACATTACACTTCTGTGGCACTTGGAAGAAATATGTGCTTATAGACTGCTACTTTAGCTTCAGAAAACACTATCTTGAATCCGTTTTGGTCTTCTAAGAGTACCAAATAGTTTTACCTTTCAGATATTACATCCATCCATTATCTTCAGGAAAAAATAGAAAAGTAGGCTTGGAAAGCTTTTAAAAAGACGGCTTCGAAGTAGTCCTCAATATTTCCCTCTTCCTCCCTAAACCTTCAAAAGTTTCTTTCCTGAAAATCAAAAGAAATTTTTGAAGGTTTAGGTGCAGCTTATGGCTGTAAGGTCGATTAATTGATTACAGATATATTATACAGTACACAATATAATATATGGCGACTTACAGAACTGCTAATGACAAAAGAGTATTGTATAAATATATAACCGTAAAGTTTAAGAAATATCACAAATATATGTTATTAATTGATTTAAAAACTCTTTGCTTTCCAAGCCATACGGATTATTAATTATACTCTCGCAACAATGTTGCTAACGAGAATATTATAGTTTTGTTCACATAACGGTTGTTTGTAAGTCCTAAAACTAAAAGAGTCAGATATAGGGTTATATATACCAAAGTGATCAGGGCGACGAGTAGAGTCGAAATCCGGATGTCTGTCTGTCCGTCCGTCTGTCCGTCCGTCCGTGCAAGCTGTAACTTGAGTAAAAATTGAGATATCATGATGAAACTTGGTACACGTATTCCTTGGCTCCATAAGAAGGTTAAGTTCGAAGATGGGCCAAATCGACCCACTGCCACGCCCACAAAATGGCGGAAACCGAAAACCTATAAAGTGTCATAACTAAGCCATAAATAAAGATATTAAAGTGAAAATTGGCACAAAGGATCGCATTAGGGAGGGGCATATTTGGACCCAATTGTTTTGGAAAAGTGGGCGTGGCCCCGCCCCCTACTAAGTTTTTTGTACATATCTCGGAAACTACTATAGCTATGTCAACCAAACTCTACAGAGCCGTTTTTTTAAGGCATTTCCATATACAGTTCAAAAATGGAAGAAATCGGATAATAACCACGCCCACCTCCCATACAAAGGTTATGTTGAAAATCACTAAAAGTGCGTTAACCGACTCATAAAAAACGTCAGAAACACTAAATTTTACGGAAGAAGTGGCAGAAGGAAGCTGCATCCAGGCTTTTTTTTAAAAATTGAAAATGGGCGTGGCGCCGCCCACTTATGGACCAAGAACCATATCTCAGGAACTACTAGACCGATTTCAATGAAATTCGGTATATAATGTTTTCTTAACACCATGATGACATGTACGAAATATGGGTGAAATCGGTTCACAACCACGCCTTCTTCTAATATAAAGCTATTTTGAATTCCATCTGATGCCTTCTCTGTATAATACGAGTATAAACATTAGGAACCAATGATGATAGCGGAATAAAACTTTACAAAAATACGGTATTTGAAAAATATTTAAATGACGAATAATGAAATCTCGATTATCACTTTACCATGCGAGAGTATAAAATGTTCGGTGACACCCGAACTTAGCCCTTCCTTACTTGTTTTTTATTTAAGCTGTTAAGATAAAAGTGCATTAAAAAAAGTTTGCAATTAATGTGTGTTAAACTGTTCATAATACTAGATAAAAAGGAAAAACATAGACAATTGAACGAGAATACATAATACTCCAACTGATCATTGCGATATGCCTGATATGAGGTATACGAATACCATATGTACATATGTATGTATGTAAATATTTATTTTGCCACCAATTAAGAAGCGACTTTCGAGAAGCTCGTAAGCTTATATGCAAACAACTTGTATCAATAATTGTTAATTACAATCTACAGTCAAAGCAAATATTTACAGAAGATTTTAATCAACTTAAATGGTGTTGAGCGAGTTTTAACTTGAAAGCCGCTCTATACACCAGTCGATCGACAGTCGCAACGAATATAAAATTCCGAAAGAGAAGTTAACACTATTGTTAATTTTACATTATTTGGAAGACGCAGTGGAAAAAGTTCCTACAGGAGTGAGACAACAGGAACCCGGAAATATTTCCATAATTAATATTCGAAAGCTGATTATAGTGAATAAAGTTAACGTTGCATTATCTTGCCGTGACGAAGGTCGAAAAAGCAGGGGAAATCCACCGAATCGATAGTTGAGCATAGTGTTAGAACGAGTAGTGTAGGACGGATAAAATGGCAGTATATCGGCCACTGCTTGAACCCTAAGGAAGTTATTAGATGAAAAACGAACTCGCTATATTTTCTGGTAGTTTTTCGGTGATATGATATGGCAAGGTTTCCGAGAATGTTCTCTAGTAATACAATGCTTGTACTTGAAATCAATTGTATAGACATATATGTATATTCGACAGATGACTGTCTAAAACACCACTGTATAGGTCACGTAATAGTGAGGATTCTATCGGTTTGACTGAAATTTAATATGCCGATTATTTGTGGTTCGAAGAAAGTGTTCACCGTAATTTTAAAACAATTTAACAAAATTGGTATCAGGTGAAGACATTTACAAAAACGTTTGTTGAAAATATTTTTTAAGATGTTTTCCAGTTTTATACTCTTGCAACCTGTTGCTATAGAGTATAATAGTTTTGTTCACCTAACGGTTGTACGCATCACCTAAAACTAAGAGAGATAGATATGGTGTTATATATATATATATAGAAAAGTTGAAATCCGGATGACTGTCTGTCTATCAGGACAATGTATGGAATATATAATTGAAATTCAGAAAGAATCTTTAACTGATAATAATATCTCTGTGTGTCAAAAATGCGTTGAATCGGGTCAATACTTCGTTCAGCCCCCATATACCTATTATTATAGTGTATTTTTGTGCCTAAAATAGATAAAATTGGGCGAAAACTTGACCTAGCCCCCATATTCCTAATATCAGGCTTTTCGAACATCCGGCTGACTTTACTCCACCGTGGTGATTGTATATGACTATTAATGAAATCCAGGAAACATTTTTTAAGTACTACTTCATTTCGGAGATATAGTTATATACGAAGGGTTTCTAGCTGTTAAAAAAAATGATCAAGTTAAGCTTGTTAACTTTAATGAAATTTTGCTTACATTACAATAAGGGTATCAAAATATAGAAGCTTATGTAGCTGTAAAGGCGAGACGAAAATACTTTTTAGCAGAGCTGCCAAGTGCTTAAAATTTTTTAATTCATTTTTATTATCATCGAATTATGTATTATCAAACGGGTATCAAACTAAAATGAATTGATCAAATAAATTCAATATTAAGAAAAATATCAATTCAATGTCTCTTGTTACCTCTCCAAAACATACATACATATGTACTTAGGTTATGTCATGAGATTTCTTTAATAATGTAATCACAAACACAAACATACATATTGGCATTATACAAGTATACCGAACCGATATATGTGAATTAAATCATATATATTGTCGGCAAATAACTTTTCCATTATAAATTCTCATTACCAGAAAACCATAAAGTCCTTAATTTGTAGCTAAATATAAACAACATACAACATGTATGTATATTTTCCAAGCAATTTAAGAAGCGTGCTTGACAAATTCACAAATGTTAATCACCAAGTAAATAAGAAAAGAAAACATGAAACCCACTTGCACCGAAGTTATAATACCCTTCACAAATAAAAAAGTTTCCATATAAGAAAAGTCAAGATTTTGATCCAATAGTTTGTATGGCAGCTTTATGCTATAGTGGTCCGATTTGAAAAATTTGTTCGGAGATTATAGTTGAGCTAAATAATAATAATCTACGCTAAATTTGTTGAAGTTTCATTGCTAAATAAACAGGTTTTTCATACAGGGACTTGAGTTTGAATGATAAGTGTGTATGGCAGCTATACGCCATAGTAGTTCGATATGGACAATTCATTTGTCGAATTAGCTTCCTGAAGAGAAAAGGATTAATATCTCAAAATCTGAGGAACTGGTGTAGACGCTGAACCAAATTTTCGATGGTTTTCAAGCATAAATCGGCCGGTAACGCTGCAATTTCAGGTTATATTCGTACGAAGTGTATCAATCGTCGCTGGTTTCTTGGCATAGACCATAGACTTGACGAAGCCCTATAGGAAATAGTCTATCTGCGTCAAATTGCACGACCGAGGCGGCAAATTGACTGGGCCTTCGTGAGATAACACGTTCACCAAACTTGGTTTTCAATAAATCGATAACGCTTATTTTCCTTGTTGACGAAGTCATTCATCCAGAAATGAGCCTCATCGCTGAAGATGCTTTTTCGATGAAAATCCGGATCATTTTCAAGTTGTTGCTCCGCCCAATACAAACAAACATACGACAATTCTGGTGATCAAGCGGCTTCAGTTCTTGCGTCAATTTGATCTTTTAATGATGTAGACCAAGATCTTTTCGAAAAATTCGCCACAACGTGTCTCTGTGACATGCCCAACGGTTGAGAACGACGTGGGAGAGACCGACTACTGCCACTTCTTTGTCTGACTGGCACGGGAATATTTTGTGCTGTGCCTGTGTATTCAAATTTTTCCACTAGATGCTCAAATGTTGATCTGAGAGGACGATTGTAACGGCCATAAATTGGTTGAGGGCACTGACTCCGAATTTCGGTAATAAATTTTAATAATTTCGACTCGTTGTTGGATTTTACATCTATCCATGATAAATGGCAAATCTTGCTGAAGAGAAATGTTTAAAGAGCGGGAAAAATATGGCCTAACGGTCGACTTTTGTAGCCTCCCTATTAGAAAACCCGTTATAAATATACATATATTTTATAGCGTCTCCGACGTTTCTACCTGTTGACGGTATAAATATATTTTTTGAACTCAGTGTGGCTTCATGTATGTAGTTGGAAGGCTTTCTGGCGACGCGTTTGCGGTCATACTCTGCAAATTGTATGCATAAACTGTCACATTCCGGATAATCACATGCGTACGTCAAATTCTATTGATTGCAACGCACGACATATTCGTTTGATTTAATAATAAGGACATGACCGCGTATAATTATATCATGTATGTGTGTATGTACATATGTCTCCAATAACCACCTGCAAATATCGTAACAGTTCTGAGAGACATAAATCGTCTTAACTGCTTCTCAGTCAAATAAAAAACAAATAACAACAGCAATGACGTTTGGGTTTTGCCTATTAGCATTCAACGAACGACAGCATCCGAGCGTTTTGTAAGTGCTTTAGCTATAAAAAATTGTAGTTAATCGTGCTAAGTAATTTTATATACACACACCAGGCATTGTCATAGCCACATTGCAAATTATTTCATATTTATTTGGTTAAAATCGCTGTTTGACAGTGACATCAAATAAAGGAATTATGGCAATTGAGCAATCAAGTGATTAAATTGACTGGACAGTGCAATTCAGTGAATAAATTATTGTATCGCATGCGATTTCATGAATGAATATGAAGTAGAGTAAACAGTTAGGCATACCGAATCGATAGAGCTATGGGGCAAGTGCATGCTTGAAATTGAGTTGAAGCGTCGGAATAAAATAATAATTAATATAATAATGGTGATGATGTCTAGACTTACGCCTGCGGTGAGTCTAAGTTTCTACTGTCAAATTTAATTTTCGCCACGAAATATGGTTCAAACGGGTGGGGACTAAAATTCAGTGGAAAACATGAATTTAAAGCATCAGAGCTCAGACTGATACGTGTTGAGCACAGCCGATTGAAGTTCTCTTAAATTCCGTACATCCACTACTACATTGCCTAAATATAACTAACCCAATTGAACGTTTAATTAAGGCTTGTAAGGCTAGTAAGGATTTGATAGGAATCACAGTTACTGCTGCTCAATGAATGATATTATCTACGCTGACAGTTAGAACTCGAAACAATATATGTACATGTCAAAATGACGAGAGGGAAATTGCGAGAGAAAGAAAGAAAGAGAAACATTGAGAGAGTGAGAGAAAAAAGGGAACGATATTATGCAGTATTCTTTGTGCGCCAATTATGTATATACAATATAATAATAAATGACACTAATAATTGGTGTGTACAATCTATGCTATTATTCAACTTTTTTCTGGAAGCGTCAGTGATTATTTTTATCAGAATCCTAAATAATCTTTATCGAGTCACCGAAATTGATAATAAAAACTATTAGCGACAAATAAAACTCTAATAAAGAAATTGCTGCATAGGAATCAAAATAATTTTGGTTTATACCACACCTTCCTGCCATAATCTTTTGATACGGAGAAGTTGACTGCACCCTCACCTATGAAGTAATCTGAAGAGTAAATACAGTATATGTTAACGAAACTGCAAAAAATTTTCTCAATTTCCGGGGGAACAAATATCGATAAAAAAGTATATAACGCTAACTCTCAGTTAGTCAAACAATTATCGCTACCATTCATATACATATGTATTTTACCATGGAACTTATTAGCAGATTCTAGTGTTATAAATCACTTCAGGCGATTTCAATTTTGATTTACTAATATTTATGTCCTGAGATCCTGAGTAGGGTATATTAAGTTTGCCATGAAGTTCGTAACACCTAAAAGGAAACTTTAGAGTCCGTCTGTTTATATGCGAACAAGCCGCTCAGTTTTTGAAATATCGAACAGAAATTTCTCACCAAGAAGCTGCTCAATTGTCGGAACAGCCGATACCACTGTAGCATACAGCTGCCATATAAACTGACCGATCAAAATCAAGATCTTTATGTATGTACTTCTTTATGCTATAAAAACTGAACCTGTTAAGGGGTTACGTGAGTTTACGGGTTTCAAAAAATCAATTGTCTTATTAAATTCTACTACGCCTCTAGAATATTGTCCTAAATTTTTAAGTTGATCCGAGTAATAGTTTCGGAAATATAGCCTTGAGGACTTGTGTGCTCGAGGCTAGCTAGGCTAAGTGCGCTGTCTTTAAAGGCGGTTGGCAAGATTTCTCGAGAATTACTAAACCGGTCATCATAAAATTTTGCTCAGGCCTTTAAGATACAATTATTAAAGACTTGGACGAAGGATTTTTTTGCGATTACAACCATTTGAAAAAAAAATGTTGCGAAATGAAATATTGTTTTGTAAAAGTGTCTGCCAAAAATACAATTTTCTGTTATTTTTTTTTTCTTCATCCAAGTTCTAAGTTAAGGTATCAACTAAACCACGTATTTTTCACTTTAGATGATCCTGTGAGGAGTTATCCTGCCAACACGGGTCCATCTCTTTTTCGGGGGATCATCGGAAATGAAGTCGCAATGGCCGAGTTTAAAACATTTTTTTCCAAAATTTCTTTGTTAATAGTGTATGTATGTATGTATGTTGGTAACAATAAAAAATTCTAATAAAATATTTAATTTTTTATATGAAAAAAATATTTTTTTTAAAGGGTAGCTTTTATACCTGGAAACCCATGGGAAACCTTTAAGTGTACGATAGCTTCAGTGCAGCTGAAGTCAATGTTTTTTTTATATGGCTCTTAGTTATTTTGTAAACTTATACTATATGTCGGATAAATATACATACATATATGTATTTGCAAAGGTCACTTGTAAATAAAACATTCATCTACTTATATAATACGTATTTTTATTGACAATAGTAATTACAATAATTCCAACATTATCTTGAACTGTAACTATCGCTGTCACTGCTGTTGTAATTTAATTACTGTCGTTTTTATGTCACCTCATTCACCGTTTTTACTATAATTACAGCAGTTGTCAATGTCGTGTTGAAATTTGTAATGATTACTATTCGGTGGACCAAATGTTTGAAATTTGCTTGCTTCAAATTGTAGAATTACTTGTATAATGAAGGCGGCAAAAATTACAGACCGCTCTTATTACTAAAACCACACCGCAGTGCTAGATTAAACGCTAACTCATAAATTATCCAATTGAAAATAAGTATGTTTTTCATTTCATAAATTACATTTTAATTTTAATTATTACTGAAAGTTCGGCATATATTATATGATTATTTAATTATAGAAATTAACTCATACTTATTTATGACTTACCGTTACGTAGCTAAACAAACGTGCTAACCATAAAATTATGGCCATAATTGAAAGTAAATTGTATTTGGTTGTTTTTAAGCCGATAAACTCGAGTTATAAATAATATTAAGTGAATTCATAAATATTTGCAGATGACAATGTGTAAATATATAACTGTGATTCTCCTGGCGAATTGTGTAAATTTGGGAAACATGATTAAAAAGATGCTGAAAGCTAATAAATTACAAAAAATTATGAAAACACATGTATTTGTGGTATTTTTCTTTTGGAGAAGTACGACAAGGTGCGTTCCAAAGTAAACAGGACTTAAAAAAAAACAGAACAAATAGTTTTTTCGGCAAAATCAATTTATTTTATTCAAAATAGTCTCCTTCTGCTTCAACACAGCTTTTTGCACGGTCCAAGAGCATGTCGAACGAGTGTTTTAGCTCGTTGGCCGGTATGGCCGCCAGTATGCCGGTGCAAGCCTTTTGAATGCACTCTACGTCTGCATAACACATTCCTTTCATGGGCAAATGCATTTTTCCAAAAAGGAAGAAGTCGCACGGTGCCATATCAGGTGAATATGGGGAGTGGTTAATGGTTAAAATGTGATTTTTGGTCAAATAATCGGTCACAATGATGCCCTTCGAATGTAGGATTCTGAGCAATTTTTGGTCGTCAGTCAATTTGCGCGGAACAAACCGTGCACACACCTTTCGTAAGCCCAAATGTTCGGACAAAATGCGATAAATCGATGTTTTGGAGATGTTCAATTCCATTTCCATGAATTTCAATGATGATTTCGGCTGATTTTTGATGAGATCACGCACAGTTTCGATGGAATTTCCGGTGATCACGGATTTTGATTGGCCCACATGTTGATCGTTATTTATGTCCTCACGACCACTTTGAAAACGTTGAAACTACTCGTGCACTCTGTTACTGGATAGACAATCATCGTCATAAACTTGTTTCATCAGTTGAAACGTTTCGGTAAAAGTTTTACCAATTTAAAAAAAAATGTATGTTGGCTCTTTGTTCGAAGCTCATTTTCGCACCGATAACACAAACATACTGACACTTAAAACGCAATAACTTCACTTCCAATTTATGAAGTGCCATGAAATTCTCACTGGACAATCGATAAAGATAGCAGATTCTAACGCACCAGTCGACATATACATGGCGCCACCAGGGGGCGCTAGATTCAAAAAGTCCTTTGGAACGCACCTTGTACAACCAAGAAAAATTATCAAAGAAAGCTTGATAGGTTCAAAAGTTTAGTATCTAGTACAAAAACTAATTGACATATGGAAAACGAACTTCACACGAACATAAAAAAGGTTGCTCCAAGCTAGAAAAATTGTTTTTATCAATTCGGTTTTAAATAAACCCGTCCGAGTCAAAATTGATATGGAATGTATTCGGTGAAAAATGGATTGGTAGCCATAAAATCTGAAAGCAAGTTTATATATAGCTTTTCTGAAAGGATATATACATATATATAATTATAATCGTATTATGGTAGTATCCACACTTGCATAAATTAACTTAAAACCGATTTTTATATGTATTTATGTATATATACTATTGGTATTTACGGTAACAGGTAACAGTATTGTACGCTTTTAACGAAAAGTGGCAGCGTTTAAAGCACCGACAAGCCCACTAATATACGCGAGCCCCGTCGATTGCTAAAACGGTAGCCAGAAACAATAAGCAAAGTTGTAAATAATTCAAAGCATAATAATAAAAAAATGTTTTGGAATTTGATTTATGTGTGGCGATAAGCTTAAAATGGGATTTGCTTGGCATAAAAATTGATTGGCGTTGCCAGGTGCGTTTGCTCTAAATACTCGGCAATTCTTATATATGTATATATGTATATGTGGTAGATAAGTAAGTATGTATATGTACTGGGATATGTAATCTATGTGGGTGAATGTGTGACGGTATCAAAAATTGTGCGATGCATGGGAAAATTTATAATTTCTAAATATTCGCACATTATCTCTAACTTGTTATGTATTTTGCTAACTTTAGAACGCAATTTACATCAGAAGAATTCTACACAATTATGCACCCATGTGTGTATTGTCTATATTTTGGAACTTTCCGACAGTATTTCGATTAGTCATCATGGCCAACATTTTACTAGCCGACCTTGTTAAGCCTGAGCTGAAAAATTAAAATTTTTTTTCCAATTAAGAATTTTTAATATTAAAAGTAATCAAATTTGATTAATGTATTGTGATTACTTTTATTGAAAAACAATTTCTTTGCTGTATACGTAAGTACGTTATACATATATACAATATAATTTAGTATAATCAGTTACTGGTCGAACCGAAGAGCCATTAGCAAAAGCATATTATGCATATTTCCTAGAGACTCTAATTTGTTTCCTTTATAACAGTTCTCTCACTAGACTAGTTTCAAAACCCTGCAACCTTACTGATATTTAAGTCAACTAAGTCTATATTAGTCGATGAAGAATCAACAAGATCAACCACGAATTTTACTTGATTGGTCTTTTGGCATAGTACAACCCTGGAGACAGGAAACTGCTAGACATCTGAAAGGACTTGAGCTTGATAAACCAAGCTAACTTTAATATTTGTTTGGCCGATATTCTTTTAGTGAGTTCACTTATAAAAGAACATACCAAATCAAGGTAATTTTAAGACCGCTTTTAAGCCGCGAATTCTCATCAACTTACATAACTCGCGTGGTTTTCGTGGCTAATGGGATTAACTTCATCCGTGCCTTCCAACTTGTAAATGATAGTTCGACAAGTTTGAGGACTAAAAAGATTCTCGATTTGTCCGACGGTTTACAATGACATGGCTCAACACAAAAACCCTTAAGAATTCGACAGAGTTGTGCATTTGATCACAGCGGCGTTAAATATGGACTAAAAACAAACATTGTCGAGGTTTTTAATGAGAGCAAGACATAATATCTGGAAAGTGCGTAAAGAAAAGGAGCTCAAGCGGAAGGCTCATACCAAAATACAGACGTTATTCAATACATGATAAATTTAAATAACTTTTGGCATAAGCTTTTTGAACTCCCTTTGTTCGTGCTTCTACTTGGATCACGTTAGACCAATATTTGGACACACACAAAAAAAATCAAGTTTTTGATGACAATAAGTGGGCTTGGCAAAAAAAAAATGTGATTTTACTATTTTCAAACGAATTTGTATTCAAGTAATGCTGCCGAGCGTAAAGGTGTTGAAGAAAACAATCAAGCGAAAATGCCGTTATTTTAACTATTTCAGTTAGCTTCTTTTTTAATCACTTTAAAAGAAGCCAGCGAGTATTTGATTTAGCAGTTCATACCGCGTTCGGGTGAAGCGAAATCATTCGCGAATATTTGCTAAAAAATAAAAAAAATAGCTTGTTTACATATATACGTACACTACTTAAGCATGTTGTACGTGTGTATGTTCATTAGGGTGTTTCATTTAATTTTTTTTTTATTTTTTTGCGGACACATGAAAAGTTTGCATTTTTATGTTTAAAAAATCACACAAAATTTTACCCCTTATTTTCATATTAAGTACTTCCTTTTCCATTTTTCACGTTTATCACATACTTTTGAAGAAAAAATCGTGAACAGTTGGTCTTATCGAAAAACTTTCAGAGAAAAAGCTAAAGGAAATTAAATTTCGGACACAAAATTCTTTATGCCCATATCAAAAAGTGCTCTTTTTCAGAAATGTAAGCTAAAATAATACAGGATTAATGAAGTTTTTGTACGTAAAACTTGCTTCAATGACTTTATATAAAGTTTTTATTTAAATCTTCCTTTGGAAGTTGTTCGATAAAACCAAATTATCAAGTGTCCGCGAAGAAGTAAAAAAATTTTAAATGAAACACCCTAATGTCCATAGGTATTCTGACGGACCTACGATTGATTTGTTACACCCATAACAAGCGTAAACCGTCTACAAGCGATAAGCGAGCGCCCAAGCGCCCGTGCAACCGGCGAAATTTCAGATATTTGTTTGTACTTATTTGTATATGTGTATGTACATACATATGTATGTCTTTATGGACATATATTTGTACTTGGAAATGCGCTTTCAGCTCGCTGGACAAGTAGTCAGTCGGTTCTGTGCGCGCCGATTGCCAAGCGGGAACGTTTGGAGAAGAGTGTGAGTAGTGTATTTGAATTTTTTAAAAATAATTCGATGCAAATTTCTATAATATTGTAAATTATGACATGCAAAAAGTTTGCCGCGTACTTACCGTTAACCAATGTAAGTGTAATTAGTCATTTACCATTAATTTGAGCAGCTTTAGTACGTTCATTTTGTCTGGTAAGTTGAAATGAAAATCACTTTTAATGCAAACAAAATTACTTTTAGAGCGCAAAATTTGATGTGACAAAGTCTGTCTTGTCATTTGACAAGCTTAAAGTGTCAGTCATGCACTTTAATTTATTTTCGAAAATTTTCGCAACTATTAACAGGGTTAATGTTTTATCTGTAAGCCAACAATTTTGACAGCTGTCAAAGTCGAATGTATGAAAAGAAAGAAAGAAATATATTGATGTATAATGGCACAAACAATCATTTTTTTTAAGTTAAGGTAAAAATTAGTAAAGTAATGATAATAAAAAAAACTTTTACCGTAGTTGTCAATTTCGAAAAACTGATTTTTTTACAACATTTTCATTTTCTCGAAACACGTTTTCAGAGTTTGTGTAGAAAATTTCTACGAATCGGTTAAACCGATCGACTTCAAATTTTTTTTTATATATGTACATATATATATATTTTTTGGTAATGATCAAAGGTGTAAGATTTTTGATAATAATTTTGATTTTTTAAGCCACTCTGAGGTATGATTTTTTCACAAATAACAATTATTTGAAAAGTCATCATTTTGTCAAAATCAAAATTTATATGGTAATAATAATTATTTTTTGTTCTTTGGTTTGAGAGAAATTTTAGACTGCCAGACACCGCCGAGGTCGTCCTGGAGTTTGGCTGCGGTATCATGGGAATTCTAAAGGCTCCAAAATAAAACGTACTTTTATACATATATTTAATTTTTATTTAATCGTTAGATAAATTATCTCTTCAAAAAGAAAAATTCACAGGAGTACAAACGTGTTTCTCTGAGCTTCCCATAAATTATATGTTTTTAATACGTTAAAATAAAAAAAACTGAACTTACTTTTAATTCGAGTTATGGTTATCAGTATATGACGATATTTCAGATAATATTTTATCGATTAGTAATCAATGGAAGAATAATATCGATATTTTAGATAAAAAAAGTCGATCAATAAACAACAGAAGGATAATAACGATACTTTGGATAATATTATATCGACCAGTAAAAAATGGAAACATTCAGCTTAGATCCAAAAAAGTTTTTTAAAGTAATTTGAGATGGTTAATAGCAGTCTTTATGAACAAAAAGGTGTAAAAGGCCGACTATTTTGGAACCCAATTATCTCTATTTGTCAATCTATCTTTTACTGAGGTTTCACCAGAAATCTTGGGTTAGGACGATTTTCAGAAATTTGTCTCTTTAGTTTTATCTAAATCTGAAATTTGAATAATTTTATTTAAGAATGTATTGTTCCTTGCAGTGTTTATAATTACAAATATCGATAGTTTTAGATTTATTATACTCATCTCTAATTAAAACTTAATGAAATGCCGATAATATATTCGAACAACGATCAGTAATCAATGTAACTGCCATTTAACTCTCATCTTTGCATAATCAGCTAAAACTTCTTTACAGCGTTTTTACGAGCTGACTTATGTCTGCTTTAAGCCTTCGTCGTATTGGTTTCTCATATTTATATCAATTTGATAATTCAAAATATTTGAGTGCGTGGATATACCTATAATGGCATTTTTGGCGCATTCCGAACAGAATCCGGTGGAATCCAGTATATTTTCCACAAATAACATTTTTGCCACAAACTCTATATACATACGTAGCTGTTATTAACACTAGTCGACCGGTTTTAGTTGGCTTATCGACCACTATATAACCTCAATAATAATATCACTTTCATTACTTTAAGTTCTCAATACCAAGAGTCGAAAAACATTGAGTATGACGAAGCTTGTCAAAATCATTACTTCAGATTTCCTTTCGCCGTCTGCTTGTCGTAATTATCTCCAAAAACGCAAATACACACAAGTGCAGTCCACATCAAAGGCGCTACTTATTAGTTTTATTTAAAATTCAAACAAAGCTTCACGAAACACACAACAAAAACACATATATACGATTTTAAATATGTATTTAACCTTTCGAAATATGCAATGCTCACAAACAAAAAAAAAATAAAACAAAAACCGAACTGCGGCAATTTGCTACCAGTGTTAATCAGCTGTTCGCGAAATACCGCAAAAACAATGAGTAACAGGTGATCACTCGCCAGAGTTGTGCTTTTATTTTATATAGTATACTTCTTCATTTATATATTATTTATTTATATTTGTTGTTGCTAACTATGCTTAGAAATATCGCTTTGTACTTTCATTATGAGTATAATATTCCATCTGAAACTAATAAATATAAGTGTGTATATGTATCGTGTATATATTATTTAATGCAATTGTTGTGGCTTTGTATTGCTGTAGTTTTTGCTGTTGTTGCTTTCTAACTCCCTTTGTTTCACTCGTTAATTCTGACTAAAACAGTTCAATTTTTCTATTATTTGCATTCAGTTTGTGATAGTTTTTGTTGTTGTAATATTTACGCAATTAAGTGAATGAGCATTTTTTCACACTATTTAAGTTAGTGCTTGTTGTAATTATCATCACCATGAGCACACATACTTACTCTAGAAGCTTGTGTGAATACATCGTGGAACACTAAAAAAGTGCTTGCAATTCCGCTAAGTGTTGTACATTTATACATACATAGGTGTATACATACATGTATACATTTGTATGTGTTTACATATCCATACATATGTAAAATAAACACCTACTCACGCCTATATAAATACATTTGTTATTTTCTTTCATTTGATTTTTATGAGTGGCTTTTAATAAGAATCCCATAATTTTTAATGACATCTATTTTTGCACGTAGTATGTATATAATTATACATATGTATAAAATATATACAAAATATACTCTGTAAGTATGCATGTATGGTATGCCTGTTCGTATATACATATGAATGCATGTCTATATTTTCCGCATTCGCTTAACAGCTGTCTCCTATCTTTTCATTCCAACCAAGTTCAAATGTAAGACGTCACATTTACTTATGGTTCAAACATATTTTTATTGCCTCGATGAAAACCGATTACTTGTTGTTATTTTAGTGATTGAAAACATTCTCCCAATTCGTTTGTTTTATCAGTCCCCTAGTCGCTAAACAATTATTGAACGCTTGGTTAAGTGGACTTGCCTGCGCTGGAAATAGAATACCGATTACTTAGCAAATTGTTAGACCCGTGAAGATAATACATTCAGAAAAGGAGGAAATACATTTGCAACTATTGCAGTGCACAATTTAATGTCTGCAGATTCGCATCGAGTGGTAAGCTCTACGGATCAATTCATATACATATGTATGTATATAGATTTTTGGGGTTTAGTAATGCTGAGCGTCTGATCATACTCTAATTTGCCAATTTCAATCTCAGGCGGAAGTTAAAACTAAAATTCAATTTTTTTAACGTAAGACCTCCACTGACATATTTGAAGAGTGTTTCTGACAGACAGTACTTTTGTAAAAGTTTGTGGAGCGATGTCATAAATAATAAAAACTCACACAACACCTTTTTAATTTTCTCTAAGATAACTAAACTATATTTATATAAAATACAGACCGGTGATTTGCTCAATCATGCTTAAAGAGTGTCTAACTCTTGTACCAACAAGTAAAAGCACGAAAGTCCCAAAGATATGTACTTATAATAATGAATGTCGACCTATGAAATTATTAAGGAAATCAGAAACTAATAGTAAATGCAAAGACATGCCTATGATATATATACATACATATATATAGCCATCTCAAGAAGTGCCTGAATATCGCTACTTATTTGCAGAGCAGCACACTATAAAACATAAACTCATCCATAACCTATACGAACACGGACGATTATTTACATTATCCAACTACTCGTAACGCTTCTGTTAACCGATTACTCGTTATATTCCAGCGACGCGGCAAAACACTTGTTCGGCATTTAAAAACTACATGCTTAACAACAACACCGGTGACAGCAGACCAAAATACAACAACACGGATGCTAACAATGTCTACCACAAACGATAAACTTACAAAAACAGCATCCATCAATATTTAGAACAACCACAACAACAACAGAATCTGTGATATATAAATACACACAACAATAAAATACAAAATACTTTGGCGCAAGATGCCAACAACAGAGCAACATTGTCAGAAGCCAGTGAATTAGAGCGCAAAGGAGAGCGCATTATGGATAGTGGAAGTGATTTGAGTGCTTCCATGCCCGGAAAAGAGTGTGAATATTGGCAACAAAGTGCGATTAGTCGTTGTAATTAACGCTCACCGCAATAAATTGTGCGAAAGTAATAATAAAACGAATAAATTAATGAAAAGTGCATATATACATTTATGAGCAACAACAACAAATACTAACGAACGAGTAGTAAAAGGCGACAGTAATAGCAATAGTAATGGCAATAGCAACAATAACAAAGCGCAATGACAATGCCGACAGACCGGTGCGCAGCTGGGCAACCAGTAGCAGGTACTTACTTAGCAGAATGCCAATCAGTTGTGATGAGTGAGTGCTACTCGCACACATGTACATATATGTATATACATATATGTGACACACACGTATTTAGCTGCTAGTTAGTGAGCCTCCAGTTGGGGGTCGGTTAAGTTATCAGCTGTTGAAACAAGCTGCATTGGAAAAGATATGCAAAAACAGCAACAACAAGCAGTTAGTTAGTGCAAATTGTTTATTGTTATTGTTACTATTTTTCGTTTTTGCTGTAATTTGAGATCTACCAACTTTCTTACACTTTTATTGCTGGTTGTTGTTGCAGTTTTTGTTGCGCTAATACGTTTGTACATACATAGATGTTCAACAGTAGCAGCAATGGCAATGGCAACAGCAACAGCCACTGCCACCAAAACAACATCAAATCACAACAAATCCATTCAGTGTGTTGTGGAAATCGTCGGACGTCGGTTGTTGAGTGTTTTTTTTTTTTGACGTTCTGACATACAAATGTGTGTACATACTTATGCAGATACATACATATATTGTGTGCGCTTTAACATTTCAGCGATTTTTTCGTCTGCAAATTTTGACCAGTTTTTGCTTTAATATTTATTTATTTATTGTATTTTATAATGGTGCGCATATAAAAAGTGAGTGGAGAATATGGTGAAGTGTTGCCAAATCGGCTGCGCAGACGAGCAGGTAGGAAAGAAGGCAAGTTCGGCAGTGTCAAGTGACTTTTATGCAGCAAAGAAGGATTCACTAGTCAATAAAAACAAAACCTGTCATGCTAAGTTTGACTTATCATGCAACCATACAAACAGGCTTTCATACATACAAACATACATTTATAAATAAATACACATTTAGAGATGAAAAGTGTTTTGTGGTTGATTTTAAATGTATCGGAAGATTTGAAGTGCCAAAAATAAAATAATCTGAATAAATTTATTTACTTATTTAAACACACGTGCATAAATATACATATGTATGTACATGTAATGGTATGTTGTGAAAGAGCGTGGAAAGAGCAAGCAATTAAGTGATTAAATTTTGGAATTAATTTGCAAAAAACGTTGAAATATTTAAATATTAGCTTTGTAATTAAATAACCAAGCGTCACCAACTTTATTAAACTGTGATTTGCATTAAAAGAGCAATGAAATGTTATTTAAATTAAAATTTACTTACGAATATGAATAAATACATCAATAAAATTATATTTTTTCTTAATTTCATAGAATATTTTTTATTGAGTATTTTAGTTACATTTCTGTGCATACACACTTTTGAGTTTTGCGTCATCTTCTTGATTTAAAACTGTGCCGCAAATGCAATATGTACACATGTAAGTTCATACATCTGTTTGGTATATACATATGTATACAATGCAGCTAAATACAATTCAATAGCTGATAATAATTTATTCAAGCAAAAATTCTTATTTTAAATCAAAATTACCTGGAACAACAAACAGTTGCAAGATACATATAAACACATACACTAGCAGTCAAAATAATATGTTCGTGCGTACATATTTAATGTTCATAAGTATATATTTAAAAAAAAATTATATAAATTACATCCTGAGTTCAGGACTGTCTGTCTGTCCGTCCGGCTGTCTGTTTGTACAAGCCGTAACTTGAGTAAAAATTGAGATATCGTCATTAAACTTGGCATACGTGTTCCTTGGCAAAAAATTGAGAATGATGGACGTAATCGACCTCCCCTCCCCTACCACGCCCATAATACTTAAACAAAAACCTAATCACTATATTAAGATATTGAACTGTAACTGTCTACTAAACCACTAAAGCTACAACAACCAAATTCGCCTAGAGCAATTTTATAAGAACTCCCACCGACGGTGTGAAAATGATGGAATCGGATGAGACTACCTATATTTTCGTGAAATCACAATCGGGACCTGATGGATCGATTTCAACCAAATTCAGTACATAAAATTTGTCTGATATTCATATGTTACAGTGTGAAAATAAAATCGAACTACAACCACGCCTACTTCTCATATAATAAAATGAAAAAAATTGATTCTCTCACTTTCCAGTATACAAATAAAGAAGAAATTAATATAACGAGATAAAAGCGAATATTTGGACCCCAGTGCTTATAGCTGACGTTTTACCGAAAATATCGGTCAATGTGTGATGTAAATAATTGAAATTTGGAGAGAATCCTTTATTTATAATAGTATGTCTGTGTGTCGAAAATGTATTGAATCGGGTCAATACTTCCCTAAGCCCCAATATACATAATATGAAAATTTTCGTACTTCCGGCTGACTTTATACTACATATGTATATCGGCTAATATATGGGTTATCTTAATAAAATTAAGAAGGCGTGTTTTCTAATAACGGTGAATCTTTGTGCTTAGAATGAATAAAATCGGGTGAAAACTTACCCTACACCGCATATAACTAACAAGCCAATGTATCTGAAGGTATTACACCGGCTTTAGTCCTTGCAAATTGCAAGAGTATGAAATGTTCGGTTATACCCGAACTTAGCACTTCCTTACTTGTTGTATATCTCTAAATTGTATTAATAAAATTCAAAGTGTTAAACATTTTACGAACCGCCATATTTACGTTGTCATATTTTGTGTTTTAACGTTCACTTTCTTCCTGAATTCCAACCAAAAATTGCAAAACTAAAAAAGGATATAAAAATTTAATGTAATTTTTGTATTTCTTACAACCCGCTTGTATATATTAATTTTTCGAAAATTTGTTTTTATTTTATTCTTTGTAATTCATACGTTCCATTCAAATATGTATGACAAATTTTGTTTGTACTATGAGCTAGTCTACATTCGTAGTCATGTCTGGAAAGTATTTTATGATTTATTTTTAAAGTGCAAAATTATATTTTAAGCCTTTAGGTTTTGCCATTTTTTTTTCATTTAGAAATACTAAGTATTTTTTTACATATGTATGTGTCCAAAGGAATTGTAAACATAAGAAAGAATTTTTTAATTAAGAATGCGGTTATATTGCGAAATCTAGGTGATTTTCTAATATTTACAATTTACACTTTCTGTCACCGATTTATATAAGCATTTTATGTATACAAATTAACAAACAAATTAATAAACTTTGTATAATTTCATTAAACTGGAAGGTACTTACTCCGTGAACTATTTTGAAACCTTTGTTGTTGTAGCACAATTTGAAGGCTTGGTGTTGTCAAATGTTTGTTGCCACAAACAATTCCGCTTCCATAATCGATGAACCGATTTCACTACGATTGATCGTTCGTCAATGCTTGCTGGCGACGTCAACATTTACCGCTAATTATAATTAGATGTGATAAGAAGAGAGCGAAATAGTTATAAACATATAAAATGTGACTGCATTTATGTTGACAAAATCAATTAGCATATTTGGTTATAAATTGCGATTCACCTGCTTTTGGAGTATCTGGAATTTTTATAAGTACGAGTATATTGTGATTTATGTATTAGCGAATTTCGAAAATACACAGATGTCTTTTGGTTTCATTGGGGACAAAAGTAGATGTTATAAAAATGTAAAAAAATAATGTATTAATAATAAGAGTCCATATATCAACTAGGTCTCTTAAAATTATTCCAGTAATTTGAAAACCTATTATTCGAATATCTGGTTTGTAACCGTTTGTATCAATATTAACCAATTAAGGGGTTACATGGGAGTCCTCGAGTAAAAAACAAACTTTTTCAACAATTTTTTAACTCTCACTATTAAAAAAAAAATTGAAATTTTTGGAAAAAGTATTTTAAGCTCGGCCACCGCCATTTCCGGTGACCCCTCGGAAAAAGATGGGTCGGAAGCGTCGGCCGGATAACTCCTTACAGTTTCATCTAAAGTGAAAAACATGTTTTAGTTAAAACTTTAACTTAAAACTTGAACGAAGGAAAAAAAACTGAAAATTGGATTTTTAACAAACATTTTTACAAAAAAAAATGACAATTTCGCGAAACTTTTTTTTCAAATACATAGTTGTAATCAAAAAAATCCTTCCTCCAAGTCTTTAAGAATTGTATCTCAAAGACCTGTGTAAAACATCATAAAGATCGGTTGAGTTCTCGAGAAATCAACCAACCAACATCAAAAACAAATTTCGAGAAAAACGCGTTTAATGACGGCGCACTTGCTCAGCTGGCTTCCAGCACACAAGTTCTCAAGCCTGTATCTCCGAAACTATTACTCAGATCAACTTGAAAATTTAGGACAATATTTTAGAAGTGGTTTTAGAAGCATTTTTTCCTTGTTTTAAATTTGTGAAAAGATATGTAAGTATATGTGCGGACTATCCCTTCGGATACTGCAACACCCGATTATTATTATTCGAATAATGTCCTATCCAGTTAATCCGGTTAGTCGAATACCAAGAGCTCTAAAATCAATTTGGTCAACTCTTTAATTGTCCACTAGTATTGCTACTTTCTAGTATACAATGGCTATTTTTGGGTGTTTCGAGTGTTAGTATATTAAAATAAAGCACTTACTTGGTGAATTTGCTCTTTAAAGACTTGTTCACCCTTCGATTGTTCAAGGAACTGACAGCCGATCGGAAACATTTTCCATAAAAGCTCAAATTACACAGAAACACAGTATTTTACATAATTCTCCGCAATAAAATTTCAACGACTTGATATTCGAAAAACCACTTTGGAAACTCTTCTTCTGATTTTAACTATGTAATGCTAACTTTTTACTTTTAATCTTCAAGCCATACACTTAAATAATGTACTATGGAGGATGGAGCCATATGTAGAGGGTCACGCAAGTGAGGAAAAGTTCTCTAAGCGCCATTCACTGGGGAATGTCCAGAAACAATTCTTTCACATATGGCTCAAGCAGCTCAAGACTTCCGGTCTCAGACCAAATATCCTTTGGGTATTTAAAAATATCCGTTTGAAGCTGAGCTAAAGTAAGAAGGCGAGGCATCCCCCTGGGGTTGTGCGCTGGGTTTGAGACCCGCCACGAAAAAAACACCTAAGTCTTCGCCAATAAAGAAAAAATATTTTTTATAGTAAAAAATCTCAATATCTTACAAAATATCACACCTTGATTTGCCAATAATTCTCCGTGTCTTGGGAGACCTTAAACGTTTCAACTTATTGTCTAAATATAGCAGTCACGCTTCTCTGATTGTCAATTTTTTACATTATTTCGCAATTATTTGTTTTATTTTTTTCTTCGGTTTTGTATTTGCTCTTCTTCGTAACTGAATTGAACGGCACTTGTTACGTCGCTAGTTTAGAATACTTTAAGTAATATGTACATTTGTTTATATATATAGTATGTCCATATTTACTTAGCACTACAGTTAGCAATAATTAGCATGACAAAAGCTTTAACAAACTGTGCTAAATACGTGAACAAATGTTAACACCAATATTTAGATAAGTGTGCCAAAGTGGGAAAGCTGGGCTCTCAATGTCGATTAATTAAAAACCTCGCGATAAAGTGAGAAATTATTGAAGCTGCATTTTACGATCGCATATCATGAATTTCCATAATTATTACGCAATAGTTTTATGGATTTAAAGTAGTATTACATAATAGGAATAATGTATGACAAGTAATTATAGAAAGCAACTTTGATGATAGGGTCAGTTGAGTACTAGTATGCTACAGTTGTTTTTCATATTAAATGGTATGGGGTCTAAAAAAACTCCTCCCATTATTCACTGGAAAATCATAAGTCACTGTCCTTGTACGTATTTTTATGTATGTCATTCATTTGAAGTTAGGTTCGGTTAAGAGGTTGACCTAAGAGGGAACTTGACAGCATTCTCGCCGGTTTGTTGTGTTAGTCTTCTTTGGTTCGCCGAAGGTAAGTTTACAGAGATGTTTCAGCATTAGTCCGGCAAAGGCTAGAGAATGAAGGGTAAAGTACCTGGATCTTTCCACCTCACCCTCTTCCGTACAACTTAGACTACTAGTATTGGCTTTTCTCACTGCAAGAATGTCCATAGGACAATGTCCTGTAAGAACAAGGGAAACTTTGCTCAGAGCTAGTAATTCAGTAGATCTCCTGCATTCTACTCTAAGTCAAAATGATTTCACAGTCGCATAGAAGCTGGTTGTCAATTAAGGGTAAATTTAACGGAAATCTCCTTAGATAAAACTCCCCAATCTTCAATCCTAGCTTCGATTCATCCGAGAAAATGCTCACTGCGCCTCTTCTCTTTCGACTTCTTCCCATCCACTATGTGTGTATGTGTGTGGCCTCTGCGACGAGAGAATTTCGGCAGTTTCTTATACCAAGTTTCTCTGAGCCTTAGAGCACACGTTTCAACTGTAAAAAACAAGAATTTTTTCACTTAATTATGTTCGGAAAAGTATTTGTGGCTGGAGTTCTACTTCATTACTTATGAAGAAAACCTCAGCCGGGAGTCGTCGTATTTTGGTTATATCCAATATGTGAAATCTGGCCTACCGACCAAAATTACAACAAAGCCGAATTTTCATGGCGCCTAGGCAATGCGCTGTATTTGATGGGATCAGGTGAGGGAGCTGTATTACGAGCTTCTTAAATCGGCTGAAACATTTTTGGGGAACGCTACTGTCACCAACTCATCAAATCGAAGTGAGCGATTTTCGAAAAACACCAGGAATTGCGACTAGACACGTGGCAATAATTTTCCTCATGATCAAGAGCGGTTGAAAAACTGTTTGAAGAACAGCGGCTGGGTAATTTTGCCACTTACGCCTTATAGTTCAGACCTTGCCCATTCTGACTACCATGAAATACGGTTCACATCAGAAAAAGGTAAACACCACACGATACTAAGAAAGAATGTCCGAAGCGCAATAATTATTTTTATTTGTCGGAATTAGAGAAAAACTTTTTAAGTCCTAAAATTCTTCGATTATTCACTGTTTTAAATTGGATTTAGCATTATAAGATAACGTAAAACAAAAACATATTTACAGATTCATCGACATTTCAGAGATAAGAAGGAAACTAGGTTAGAGTGTTAAAAAATACTCTCCCCTGGCTGCCACACTAACTTTTAGCCCTCGTGCGGTAAAAGAAACATCGTTTAATTATGTTGGTTCACATAACGGGGTTCTATGTTTGTATTTTGTGCCCTCAATGCTAGAAATTCGCCGAGTAAGTTGAGGTTATAGGAGTGATACGCTGTAGAACATGCGTTTGAAGTGTTTTCTTTGCAAAAGATAGTATATTTGGGTAATGATACATTAATACATACGTACAAACATATACATACATATATAATTTTTTGTATGTCAGACTCATACTCAATACTATAATAGAGTAACGGCAACCAACTTCGTATACATATATAAATGTACATATGTACATACAAACTCATGCATAATAAACGGAATTTGAAAGAAAAATTATAATATAATAAAAATGTGCTATAAAAACGCCAAATGATAGACAATCAGATTATGATATGATATAAAAAGCAAACAGGGGAGTGCCATAAAATATCTCGTTTGCAAATTTTTGGACAGTTATAAATTTTAAAAATATTTTCTTCACCTTTTTTATTATTTTATTGCCTTTAGATAATTAAAGATGTATATATTGTTGCCATAAAACTAATCGCACGCGCATTTTGACTCTTTCAGATAATATCCCTGTGAGATTTTCGTAAACTGGCGCTGAAAATGTGATTGTGTGAATACTGATGAATGCGCCGATTAGTTTGTGATTACTAAAAATAATAATATGCATACATATGTGAATGTGTGTTGATGTGAGTAAAAAATTAAAATTTACATTTGATATTGACAAATTAAGTGTGTCCACATTATCTGCGACAACAAGCACTTATTTCGTAGTCAATACGATAGTGTGCCACTTCTAGCCACCACAATTTAGTGAGGCCAACCTGTGTAGTGCTGAAAAATTATAAATCGATATGTTTGACCGTGTGCCGATTTTTGATTAACTTACACGTGTGTGTGTTTATTTGCTTTTCTCAACAAGTTCAAACTTCTTAGAGAGCACACCGTGTGGACATGTGACATTATGGAGTACCACTCCAGCGGGGAACCCACGCGTAACGAAGCGCACAGAAACACAGTGAAAGCGTTCAATTGGATGAATAATGCTTAGTTGTTGCTATTTACTTTGTGCCATGCTACAAATACATACATATGAATATGAACCTATGTATGTAGGAATGACTCCCTAGTGCACCCATACCCCAAAGACATACACGCACATACTCACACACACAAAGGGCGCGCCAAGTCAGTCACGTGCATTTCTTTTATTTACAAGATCATCTCGTGTGAAAGCAGTCATGCGGTATGTGCAACAACAATAAATCCAAGCATATCACTCATCCTAATATATGCACGCAGCTACAGCTTCTACCAACACACACACGAATACACTTGCCTGTGTCTTACAAGACTTATCAGCCAACCAAACAGGCATTATCGCACAATCAAATGCAATTCAAGCCGTCCAATAACCCAATAAACCAACAACTTAAGTACTGAACAACTCAGCGATACTGCGAGACTTCAATACGCTTCAAAGCGACGTAAGACATACAAACAAACATCACGCAGCCGCGTGAAATGCCGAATCGCCGAGCCAAACAAACGATCAATTGACGATCACCTAGCCACAAGCATACCTACACACGTGCATACATATATACGCCAGTGTATGACTCCGTTTCGTGAAGTGCCGACTCGTCGCCTTGTTATTGTTGTTGCTGCGCTATGTTGACAATATTCGTATAAATCTACTACTAATATTCGCCGAGTAGTAGTATCAAAGTCAAATGCGTTTAACGCGTAGTCGAAACTGATGATCCGTCAGCGAACGCGTACGCGAGTGAAATATTCCTACAGCTACGGCTAAAGCGCTTAAAATTTGTTGTTGCTGGTTCGTTGCTGCTGCAAAAGAATTCTTTCTTCGCTACTTCCTCTACGAGATTTGATTTATTTGTGTTTGTGTGTGTTTTTTTGTAAATTTTTTGTTGTTGTTGCATTTTATTTGTTGTCGGCGGATAACTTGGCAATCAACAGAATCACCGCAGTGCAAGTCAGAGCTAAGTTCGCCACTCTGCGAGATTGAAGTGCTCGTCGCCGGAGTTAGGGCGAAGATTAACTGTCGTGCGCGTTGAGGCTGGAGGAAATTTGTGTGGAAAATTGTTTGTGAATGAGTTGGTGTTTAAATGGCGAGGAATGCATACGAAATTTGTGACAGTTATTAAAGCAATAAAAATTATATTTCGTTTAAATAAAGGCATTAAATGAATTAAAGTGAACATTTAAGTAAACAGCACTTGATTTAAGACCAAAGTTTAAGAAAACTATTTAATTAAATGGAAAAAAAAATAAATATTTAATTGAGTTGAAAATACATTACTTAATTATCTAAAATTTGAAAATATCGAAATTTGTTAAAAAAAAAAATAATTTAATTAACTAAAAAATTTAAAATATCAAATTTTGTAAAAAAAATTAATTAAATTAAAATAAAATTAAATAAATTAATTTATTAAAATAAACCTTAATTAACTAAAAAATGTTAAATATCAAAATGTATTAAAAAAAAACTAATTAACTAAAAAATTTAAAGCATCGAATTGTGTAAAAAAATGAGTTAAATAACTTAAAAAATTGAAATTTAAATTTCAAAAATAATTTAATTAACTATAATACAAAATTCGAATTGTTTAAAAAATGAATTTTAAAAATGAATTTAATTAACTATAAATTGTGTATTGTATTGAATTGTGTTAAAAATTGTTGGTAAAAAATTGCTACAAATCGGAGCAATATAGAAAACTGCCAAAAAGAATTACAAAAATGTAAAAAATAAATACTTAATCAACATTAAAGCCAAAACCGTTATACAATATAAAAACCGTGGATCGGTATCAAATATAAATACATGTATAACACAAATAAATATTAATAAACAATTAATTTAAATAATAATTAAATATATTATTAACTAAATAAATTTTTCAACTATAAAAAATAATTTGGATTGTGATCTTTTGTGTCTTTCTATAAACATTTTTTATAAAACAAAGTAAAGTAATACAAAATATTATTTAAAATAATAATAAATCTATATAAATAAGATTTAAAATATGTAAAATATATAATATATTAAAAATGTTTTCTACAAAAATAATAATTACAAACTAACAAAATAAATAGAGCAAAGCAGAAACGAAAATAATAAAAAAATTCATTCGATTTAATTCGTGTAAATAAACTCATTTACGTGCTACAATCGTGTGAGTTTCGTGTAATATTCGTGCGCGCCTGCGAAAATGAAGTTTCCCACCAACACCAACTCCGCCCAAATGGAATCTCTGCTCACCGTTCCATCACTGACACATGTCAAAGTACATCCAATGCGCACCGCTTCTAATGCTTCGTCCATTGGGCGGCCGAATGGCAATAGTGCCGCTGGCATCGACGATCCGGATGAGGATGAGAGCGGTTTGGGGTACACGCATACTTTGGTGAGTTTAGAAAGCTTAAGAAATTATTATACTCGTATTACTAAATGTAATTATGATGGATATAAATATGCTCTATATTTAATGACAAGATATTTCGAAAATTTGATGAAAGTGCTTTTGGAGCCAATTTTTGTATACCCTGAATAGGTGCCGAAGTTTGAAACACCATACATACTGAACTGAGTCGATTTAGCCATTTCCGCCCATCTGCCTGTCCGCCTGCCTATATACATATACTCGAACTAGTGTCTCAGCTTTTGAGATATCGATTTGAAATTTTGCATATGCTCACTTTTCGGAACCGCCGATATCGGACTATTATGGTAGATACTAAAAACACGATGCTCCAGTAGAAGATACAAGAAATGACGATAATAATTTTACAGTTAAAATTTAAACTGTTTTTGGCATTCAACTGGACCAAAATTTTCCCTATTCTGGAATATGGATTTTATTCAAGAAGTATATTCAAATTTTAAATTAAATATTGTTCTAGGAATTCTTCTGTTTTCTTGTCTATGATCGACGGCTTTGGCTGGTTATTTTCTGAGAACCTTATTAAACTTTCACTTTGCTTCCGTAAGCCATATACTCTAACATGATACAAAAAAATCGAACGCAGTTTGTCTTTAATATATAATACATTGTAATCGGAGTTGGTCTCTTATGTTCCTAATGGCTACTGCTTTCACAAAAAACACGCTGAAAGAGGCAGATAGCCGAAAACTTAACTAAAATGAAGGTTCATGAGGGCGAATTCCAGGGTATTTCTGGCGGGATGCTAAAGTACTCAGAATTTTTGACTGTTCTAAAATGTTACGCAATACACAAGCTCGAGACTGTAGTGTCAACAGCCATAAAAGATCTATATCGAATATATGAGTAAATTTTGAGTATAAAAATAAAATAAATACGTAAGACTCAAAGCGAATGAAATTCGCATTATTATGACCATAAAGTTAGTTATATACATTCACTCGTAATTTTAGTTGTTTTTGGCACAAAAACACAACACTTTTTTACAATCTAATAAAGTCTGGAATGTTTTGTAGACAACTACATCTGTAAACATACTTATGAAATAGTCAACACAGAGCCGTCGGAAGCTAATGAGATGAGATAGTTCTAATCAACAGCTGACAAGGCACAGTTTTAGAGCAACTGTGTGAGCCGCACTGATAACACAAGCAAACACATGTATTGTACATACATATATTCATACTGATATAACTATCTACTCGTATAAATATGTAAATGCAAAAGTTGTCTATTAAATAACAAATAACAGTGGAAGTGTAGCCTCTTTTTGTACAAATAATAATAATATTAAGAATATGAAGTCAAAGTGTATTAGCAAAAACACAAAACAAAAGCAGATTAGCGTAAAATGCTTATCAAAATCATTTATTGTTTAGCAAGATCACAACGCGAGTGCGTAAAGTCAATAAATAAAGTATACATTTTTGTGTTCTTCAAACTGGCCCCTTGTATAGATGTAAATAAATTCTGTATAAAAACAAAAACTGACATACATATACATATATGTATGTAAAAGAAAAGCATCCTTCGAAGATTGCAATTTTTGGTTTTGTATTTTTTTGTTATTTTTTTATTCTTTGTATACTTTTCCGATTTCTGTGCTTCTTATTTATTCTGCCAATTTGTGCTTTGGCGAAATTTTCAAATTTATAAAGTGTTTACACATGCCGTTAGCAGCACTTTTTAAGTTATTTGTAGCATTCGTGGTTTTAAATATTGTTTACACAGCTTTATTTCTGCATGTACTTATGCAATTATATAATTTAATACACTCTGCAAATATTTTCTTCAAGCAAAATAATAAAAAAAAAATAATACGAGTAATGTAATCTCTCGCCGGTTGATGTTAACAATTTGTACTTATACCCTGAACAGGAAACTTGTAACATTCTGAGACCCTATAAAGTATACATCCATACATACAAATATAGCCATATCTGTCTGTGTGCACATACGTGAACTAGTCCCTCAGTTTTCGAGTTATTGAACTGAAACTTTGCACACGTCCTGTGGAATATCGTACAACTATATCATACAGCTGCCATGCATACTCATCGATCAACATTAAGTTCTCACATGGAAAACTTTTTCCATTATCAAAGATATTTTCATGAAATGTGGCATGAATTATTGTGCAAGATAATTCCACAATTTTCAAACATATTGTTCAGACCGCACCATCATAGCATATTGTGGCCGATTGCCTACAAACGGATGTTCTTTGCTTACACAGAGGATACTTGGTCCAAGATCGGAAGTCGTGAGCTGCTTGAGCCATATGTAAAATAATCGTTTCTGTCTACTCTCAAGTGGATGGCGCTCAGAGAACTTTCCTCACTTGCGTGAACTTCTACACATGACTCCATCCTAAGCTAGCTAGATCATGTCGTCCGTGTGGATGAAAACAGTCCAGCTCTGAAATTATTTGCGGTAGTATCCGTCGGGAGAAGCAAAGAAAGAGGAAGAACTTGATAAAAATCTATTTTTTTCTGAAGCTTTAAAGCGTCTGTTTGAAAAACTTCCAGTAATCGAGTGAGGGCTTTTTTAAATATATGTATTGCTCGTGTACTCTGAGTAAAGACATAATTCATTGGTAGTGGGCAAACTATTCTTATAGTATAATACAATCAACCTCCCTAGGGATAAACTCAGACTACTGGTCACATTTTACACTGGCCACTGCAAGCTGAAGAAGCATTTACACACATGGGCCTAGCTTCTTCCACAAATTGCTGGTTCTGCGACAGAGAGCCTGAACCACCACAACACCTGTTAATTGACTGCACAGTCTGCAGAAGCAGGTTAAAGGCCTTGAATCCACATTTTCAAATAGGGATAACAACGTTTCACTGGCACCCAGCAGAATATTGACTTTATCAATATGCTGGGGCTATGTGAGTACTTGTGATTTAAGAGAGGGTACAATAGATCGAAGGTCGCGGTGAAATCCTCGTTTATTAATCAATCAAATTAATCTTATCATATATGGGTTATTTTCTAATGGATTATGCTTTGGGTCATTTAGAGAAATTGAAGCATCTTTGTGAAAATTTAAACAGCATTGATTTGGAATGGATTAGTGGGTAGGTGGATAGGTAGGGTGGAATTGCGAAACCACATAAACCAAAACCCCTTATAATACCCCTCTGAACCACCCTGTGGCAAATTTCATATGTACAACTTTCGAGACATCGTCAAGAAAACTGCGGCTGATAGTTGCTAGCCTTGTATCCGTATTGAAGATGTTCTACAGTCTCTTCTTCTTCCACCTCTTAACTGCATCTAGTACAGTAATGTTGTATGCTATCCCCAGTCTATTGGCGTTTTTCCCAATAAGACAGTGACCTGTTAGCGTTCGTATGATATTTGTTTTGAAATTCAGCCGTAGTAATTCCAATCAAAATATTATGGCTCGTATTTGAATAATTATCATCAGACAGTCACGTGAGTGTAGACACATAAAGATACAGGTTTTGCACTTTGTTTATTTTGGCATGACAATGTTTCACTTTCTTCATCTTTTCTGCATATTTGTAAAAGATACATATAAATGTACAGTTATTCACAGGGAATCCCCTAATAGTCATGTGATTAAACAACTACAACAATAACTACGAAAAAGCGCTAAAAAAGAATACATTTTTCGAAAATTCAACAAATGCTTATTTTTTCATTTGGTGAATATTAAATTAATACCAACAAAATTATTCGTATATTACAACAAATTTGTGCTGTTATTCTTCAGCTGTTTTTTTTGTCACCGATCACGTCAATGATCTGCATTATTTTGTGAATAAGCTCGAAAACATAAATTATTGTATGCATATGTGTGTGTGTTTGGAAGTGTAAATATATTTAATGTGTACCATTGACAACGGAAGTCCCCGCTCATTATACCGGTTCATTGTTCGGATATGTATTTCTCCCATTGTTATATTTTGAGTGTATTTATTGTTGTTGTTCGTGTTAGACATTGTCGTCAGCGCAAAAAAAAAGTTTACATCTGCTATTATTGAGTGTGTTGTTGTGTTATTATCTTTACATTTTTTCATTGGCGCGTAGTCGCTATTCAAATGCCAGAATGCGGCTCAAAGGCAGACACGAGTAAAATTAAGATAATGATTTATAGAGCGCTGAGAAATCGGTGTGGGTTTGTAACTGCTTTACGGCATACTTAAAACCTCATGCAAATGCTGTATTTCTAAAAAGTCATCAAAATTTAGTAATCAAAATAGTAATTTTCAGCGTTCTTTAAATTATCGATTACACAATTCAACATCTGTGTGATAGGATTGGCTTACGGTCAGCATCCCCGATTCATGAAATTACTCAGAGAATGGTCGGCAAGACGTTCATCATTCATACGCTGACTACAACAATACCAAAATGCTCTGCTGCATCTCTTCCATCACTGCTTTTGCAACAAGTTGATTGAACTTTGCATTTGAGCGGCTCTAAGGCGACTAAGATTGCGACACTGGCGTCGTTGTCCGAACATGCTTTTACCAAAATAATGTCACTTAATTTACCAATTGCCGCCTGCATTTATTATCAATAAATGAGCATGCAAACTGTTATCTTGAAGAGAATTAATTATTTACACGTCCCCTGTGTTCATATGTACTTATTAAGTGGGGCCTGTGGATTCATGGATTGCAGTCAATTGACTGGTTGCTTTTTAAAAACATTTGATTGAATTTTTCATCGACAATTCTGTTATTACTTAAAACTAATTTTTAGGAAGATAATTAATTTAGACAGATTTGCTGAATTAATTGGTCGGAAATTGGAAAGGTTATTATTAATAGATGAGTAAGTGTTGAGAGGATAAAAAATTACTTCAAGTTAAGTTTTTTGGATGCTAATGACTGCCATGTTTATGGCTTTCTTCGCAAAACCCAATCACAATTTTAGTTTTCGAAGATCACGGAAATCGTCTTAGCATATATTTGGACTGGCATATTGAGGCACTTGTCAAGTGTTATTTCAATTCCTCGAAAGAAATTTTCACTTTTGCATGGCCAATTAGTCTAAAATTACTAAATTAAATTAATTGAGCATATCTATAGCTGTTCAGTATCATTTACAGCGCTACGGATACCTTAATCGAAATCTGTAGATTCTTCTTCTTTATTGGCGTAGACACCGCCTACGCGCTTATAGCCGAGTTTACAACAGCGCGCCTGTCGTTCTCCCTTTTCTCTGTTTGCCAATTGGAGGTACCAATTGCCGCCATGTTCTTCTCTACCTGATCTCTCCAACGGAATGGAGGTCTTCCTCTGCTTTCACTGGCGGGTATTAAATCAAAAACCTTCAAAGCTGGCGTGTTCTCTTCCATCTAGACAACATAACCCCGCCCCAGTTTATCATTCCATCCACTGCGATATTCGTCGTGGCCAATGCGCAAAGAACCATAAATCTTCCGCAGAACCTTTCTTTCGAAAACTCGTAACGTCGACTCATCAGATGTTGTCATCGTCCCCGCCTCTGCACCATATAGCAGGACGGAAATGATGAGTACTTTACTTCTCAATAGCTTACTCAGTCTGAAGTAGCACTTATTGGCAAGAGTTGGATCCGTTGGATTTCGAGGCCGACATTGTTGTTGCTGTTAATACTGGTTCCAAGATAGACAAAATTATCTACGACTTCGAAGTTATAACTGTCAACAGTGACGTGGGAGCTAAGTCGCGAGTGCGCCGACTGTTTGTTTGATGGCAAGAGGTCTCTCGTCCGAGGCTGTTGTTTCGTTTTCATTGGTGGCGTGGCGGGTCCCCCAACCCTGGGGTGAGATGGTTCGCCTTCTCACTTTAGTTTGCTTTGAAACGGATGTTCCTTGGCTACCCTACGATACTTTGTTTAAGAGCGGAAGCCGTGAGCTGCTTGAGCCATATGTAAAAGAAGCGCTTCTGGGCACGCCCAAGTGAAAGACACTTAGAGAACTTTCCTCACTTGCGTGAACTTCCTCACATGACTCCATCCGCCTTAATAAATGAATACTCCAACTTAATTTACTTGAACTTAGCGCCGGCCAGTCATTGTAAAATACCCAAAATACTCGAATAAAAGCACTAAAATTTCGCAAACGCAATTCAGATGATGGATTGACTTCAATATTTTGCGGCTATAAATCATGTGTTAAAAGTAAAATTATTTGTTGTTGTTTTATTGTATTTCTTCCTGTGCACTTGTGCGATTGAATAGCCACAGCCATTTAATGACTGCTGCGAAAAGCGATGCCAGCCGTATTATTTTTTAATACCAAACAAAAATTAAAAAAAATAATTGTGTTGCTAAGAGGAGTCATAAATAACAATACTAACAGGTAGCCAGCGCTAATAAACACTTTTAATTGCTTATTTGTACAAATTGGCTTTTTTAATTGCGCATAAATGCATATGTATAAGCAGCAATAATTAATTTTTGGCAATTTCGCAAAAAACTTAAGAAATTAATATGATAAAAAAATGACTGAAAATTAAAATTTTAATCACATGACAAATGCAAAAAACCCTCATGAAGTAATACGAATTACTTGCAAAGCAAAATATTGTATTTTAATTAACAAACAGTGTGCGCGAAAAGTTCAGATATGACAATATATGTATATTACCCAAAACATTTGATTGATTAATATTTATAAAGAATATATGTTTATACACATGTGTATATTGCTGTAGTATGTGATATGTACACATGTACTCCAAAAGATAGACGCTACATTCGTGTGTACAGTTATTTACATACTCTCGTATGGGCGTATGCATGTTTGTAAGTGTGTGTATCATCCGTCAATTGTCCGCCGTTAGCTGGCGTTTGACATCCGTTTATCATAAAACCTTGCCATATTTTCGCAAACGCACTCAGGTGCTAGACAAATATACGTTTGTGTTCTAAGCACTCGTAATCGGTAGGCAACGCTTGAGTAGACACCGGCAGAGCAACTAGTGAAAATAATTATCGCAAATAACTTATAATTAAAATCAAAAATTTTGCAACATCTGCCTTACTTGTAGTGATTCATTGCATTTGCCAATTAAATGCAAGTATGTGTGGTGAAAAATATAAAAATTTAAATTTATCGAGATTTCGATAATTTCTGTGAAGTGTTTAGTAAGCGGAAACAAATCACTCATACGCCATGGCGTAGCAAAATTGGATATATGGTATGCGTATGTATATGAAATATGGGCATGAAATTAAATGTTAAATTGGAGAAATATTTTAAAACATGGTGAAATAACAAAACAAAAAACCAAATATGATATTTGATTAGGATCTTTTCTGATTCAAAATGTGATAATTCTGTGTCAACTGTGTTTTTGAAACCATCTGCTAACGATATACCTATGAGCAAAAATAGTAAGACTCTGATCATAATTTTAAAATTCTTAATTTATTCTTCCAAATCTTTGCCGTCCTTTTCAAAGCAATCCCCACGTTTTTTTCAATCCTCGAAACAGTTGTTAAAGTCAATTTCCGGTATAGCCTTAACGTTTGCGCCATTCACGTTTAATAAATATCTTCAATTGAATCACAACGGTTTCCCCAGAAGTCACATGGAGCTAAATCAGGCGAATACGGTGATTGCGGCACGATATTAGTTGAAAATTTGGCAAAAAACTTACGAAGAATCAATGCTGTATGCGACGGTGCATTATCGTGGTGTAAAAACCAAGAGTTATCGGACCATAATTCCGGCTTCTTTTACCCTTAGTTTCGCGCAAACAACGCATAACACTTAAGTAGTATTCTCTGTTGACAGTTTGGCCGGTCGGAAAGAATTCGGAAAGCACCACACCTCGGTAATCGAAGAAAACTGTCAACATAACCTTTATTTTTGGCCTGCTTTGACGTGGTTTTTTCAGCTTCGGCTCAACTTTGCCACGATATTCGGCCGATTGATCGTCTGTTTTCGGGTCGTAGGTGTAGACTCAAGACTCATTGCGAGTAATAATTCGTTTGATGACATCCTGATAGTCGGAAAGCAATGCTTCACTGTCGTTAACGCGACGCTGTTTTTCGAAAAAATTGGTTGATTTTGGAACCAAGCGTGCTTTCACTTTTCCCAGGCCCGAATGATCCTTAAAAGCTTTTTTCACTAATCTCTTTGATATTCTAATGATGCCAGTAAGATCTCTGACTGTTAATCACCAAATCTCAAACACCAATTCTTTTATTTTATTGGCGTGAGCTAATGTTGATGGCCGTTCTGGACGTTGTTCGTCGTCAACGCGTTCTCGACTCTCTTTGATTAATTTGTACCAATCAAAAACATTTGCTCGGAACACCGAATTATCACCGAAGGCCTTTTCCAACATTCTGAAAGTTTCGGCACCAGAAAAATCGCCGAATGCACTTTCTGTACTTGAGGTAGACAAAGCGTAAACTAAAACACTAATGATTATTTTGATAAGACATTTAACACAGATGTCACGGAATGAGTTTTCGCACGAATATTAAATTAAAAATTCTTACTATTTTTTACCCATCGTAGTATGACAATTATAAAAACATATATTAGAAACGGTGTCTTTATAATTTTTTTAGACTAATATAAAGCCAGAAGATTTAATGATATTTTGAGACTAACTGAAGTAAAATTTGGCTGTTGCTTCATAAAAATGCTGATTTCTATCGAACTAATACAATAAAGATATTAAAGCTTTTCTAAAACCTTTCAATAAAAGCCTCAAATGCATAATTGTGATTTTAGAAGAAGTTTTGAGAGCCATAAAAAGCATGCGAACCCTCGTAATATCTCAGTAGTATTGACAAATGTTCGGCTACTTCGTTTTAGAGCACATATTAGTTGATTTTTGCGTCTTGTACTCTCTCAATCTCTCACAATTGTTATAGCAATGAAGATTGAGAGACTTAGAAGTGATGTAGATCGATAAATATCATCGAGTTCGCTAGCTTTAAAGGCTTTTATACAAAGTTGTATGCTCTCAGTTAGAAGATAAATCAAATGAAAACTTCTGGGACAACAAAATTTTTGAGATATTGTTATTGTTATTTTTATTTGTTATTATTTCTGTCTCTGAATTTGCATTTATCTTCTTATTAAAATTCATTAATAAAGCATTATATTTTTGCTGCCTCACCGCGACGATTTTTTGCTTTAAGTAGCGGATTAGAAGTCATGTGACCACGCTTTTGTATTTTTTGCACGTTTTCTTTTCTCAGTTATACCGTATTAATTACAGTTATATTTATTTAATTTATGTTTGTTTGCCTGCGTTAAAATAATCTCGTGATTTGTCTACAAGCGCTTTTCAATATAATATGAATATGCAAATTGTTTTTTGTTTTCACAATTGTGTAAATAACTTATGTATATTAAAGTGCATATAATTTGTTTGTTTATTTGAACAAAATTTTATATTATGAAATTTAAATTTCGCACAAAATATTGATTGTAATTGATAATTGTGATTTTTCAAGATATAACCGCAACTCAGGGTAGCGAAATAAAGCAAATAACGGAAATATTTATCTTTTTGTTGTTGCAATAGATCTCGTGCTGAACTGACCAGCAGATCTCATTGTTTTGTTATGCGCTACACTATACGCTAAGAATTACCTTATCTATATTGGTTGACTTTTATGTCACCGACTCTTAAGCGAGGACTCACGAAGCTTAAACCTGTTTCTAATTGAGAAGAAAATAACGGAAAAAGTATTTGTATAAGAGCACACTACCTTGCTTTAGTAAATATGTATATGCACTTTTATTAATTTTTTTTCATCAAAATGCACTTCTGCCTCTTCGCATTATATTTCGTCGCTGTTTCGTTCTTCCTGTATTTTTCTGTGACGTAATTGTTCAAAATTTACTTTTAGTATCGCCTTCGTTAAAAAATTATTTGCTTGTAAATAAATAAGTTAAATTTATACACGCCTAATTACCGTTAACCGAAAAAGGTCGTTAGTCTGTATATATGTCTGTCTGGCCGCTCCTTATTATAATGTGAAAACTCGTTTTGGCATGAATTGAAAGTTTTGTCTTTACATTGACCAACTTTCAACAGAAAAGTATATAATTTACATATATACATATGTAGTTACAGAGTTGCAATTTTTGCACACGCATATTTGTTTTCGATATAGCTTTTCAAGATCAAGCAAAAACGTAAACATCAAATTCGCTCTGAAAATGTCGAAATTTCGATTTGCACTGATGGAATTATGACTCTAGCGGAAAAATTGCAAAAAGTAGTCTACCAAAATTGTACATTGATTGATTGAATATGAGGAATGCACCGCGACCTTTGGTCTATTGTGCCCTCTCCTAACTCACATAGACTCACCTAGCCCATGCGCATTGATGAAGTTCAATAGACTTCCAGGTGCTAATGCAGCTATGCGATCCCTATCCGGAAACATTGATCCAAGGGCCTTAGTCCTGCATCTGCAGACTGCTGTGCAGTCGAAAATTGTACATACTTGCTTATTTATTTATTATTATAAATAAAAAAAGTTGAAGAATGAAGTTTGATTAGAAATACGAAAAGACTTTTTCGACTATCCAATATATACTTTGTGCAGGGCACAAAAATGGTTAAAATATATAACTCCTGCTTGAAATAGTGATGCGATCATTAAGTAACAGAGCCAGTGCTGTGAGCCATTTTTCCAAACGGTTTGATATATTATTCTTATTTTTTGCCACAACCTTACATTTTTTTATCTAAATCCCGCATTTCTGTCAGCTCTTTAATGACCAGCACCGTTATATGAACATATGTGTGATTGTGCTTTCGGAGGAACCAACTTTCTGTTATCAACCTAACTTTGCTCCCAGTCTATTAAATTTGTATGCTTTTAGCTAATCTATGGCACGGCGATTTCACCGCGATTTCACTGCGATTTGCTAATCTTATCTAAATATAGCACTGTGGTTTGCATTTATGACGAAGTCATAAATTATTCCTTTCACTTGAACTTAACGGCATTGCGCTTTTACGAAATTCCTACCACTACGTCATACAACAGTAAATAATCTAATCCAAATGAGCGGTTTAACCCAGCAGCAAATACGCGCAACTACTTCAAAACTAAATTGTTCAAATTGAAAAGTTTACGAGACTAACGACAGACAAACCGTCAGTGATTGGCACTTGTGAGAAATTATTTCGACAATGACATGTTCTATTTGGACTCTCAGCCGAGAGAATACCACTGAAGTATTTTTCTGTAGCATTTGGTTTGGTTGATGGTTTCGGTTTCGCCCGACCTAATAACAGTCGTTTTTTTTTAAAGTTATGCTATCGATTTTTGCCAACATTATCGATGTTTATGGGTTTTGTGAGAAGCAAAAACCTTACGACGAGGGATTTTTATTTCATATTTGATTTCAGAACCGTTACTATTATATATGGTATATGCAAACATACCAAAAGCAACAACTCTTGAACAACAGTTTTTCAATATTCTGAATCCTCAAAGTGCTTTCGAATCCTCGCCTTCTTAGTAGCGCCACCCATCACATTTTTCTGCTGGGTTCATGGCAGCCAGAAAGCCATTAAGTGCTCAGCACTTTAGCGCTACAATTTTAGTTATATTTTCGTGTGTGTATGTGTGTGCGTAAGTGTATGTGCGTAACGATCAATCACTTGATATTTGTACCGCTTGTTTTGGCTTTGATTTCCGAGGCAGATAAACCGCGCGCCGGGTTGGTGGCGCGTAGGCGTCGGTTGGCGAGCACTGTGTGGATTTGTTAAAGCAACTAACTGCTGAATTTTATTGATACGGCGGCTTTTATCGCTGCTAAATACATAAAGTCATACTAATTGAACGCGCATAGTGCGGTTATGTTTGGCTAGGTGTTGTTGTTGTTGTTGGTGCTATTTGCTTTTCATAATTACCATTTGCTTATTAGTATGTCTACAAGCTAATTAATAAGGTGTTGAGGCATAACGCCTTAAACAGCCTAATGCCAGTATGTTTTTAATTGAATTACATTATTGTTGTTATTGTTATTATTATTTGCATTGCTGTTATTATTTATTGTGTATTTAATTGTTTCTTTTTCGACATTATGGAGTTTTGGCGAATTTATTGTGTTTGTTGAGACAATTAGCCGCCAGCAACAGGCTGTTGATTACCGTTATCACAAGCATGCAATGTGTGCTCACATGTGTGGTAGTGAGGTAGTGAGGTAGGTGTACATATATGTGTGTGATTTTATGTATCTGTGTTTACATGACGCATGTGTTATGTGCTGGCGGTCGGCGTTAATTAGACGACAGCCAAGACCCAACAGCTTTTATTTACTTGCCATTTGGGCCAACTTGCGCGCTTATACATATGTATATATATTACACATATGTATATTATACATACATGTATGACGTCTTTATTGCCCTGTATTTGAGTTTAATTTCTACTTCATTAATTCTACTTCACTTGCACATGACGCTGTGCGCTGCCGCAAAGGATTACGCCCTACATTGTTGTTGTGGTTGTAAAGTTTTATATTTTTGCACACTCATGTACCACGCAATCCATGCCATTATCTGCACTCTTTAAGCACTTTTCAGCCGCACTTATTTGTTTTTATACCCTGCACAGTATATATGTATTAAGGGGTTACAGAGGTTTACGGGTTTCAAAAAATATAATTTTTTTTTGTCTTATTAAATTCTACAGCAATTCTGGAATATTGTCCTAAATTCAATTTAAAGTTGATGCTGAAAAAAGGCTGTTTTTTACCCAAGGGAGCCCATGTAACATCTTAAGTTTACGAAGTTCCTCAAAACTGGAAGAAAAAGTCGGAGACCCCTAAAAAATGTACATACATATATTACATGTACATATATAAATTATCAACGTGACGAGCTGAGTCGATTTTGCCATAGTCTGTTCATCTGCCCTCAGGTTTTGAGATATCGATATGAAATTTCGCGCATGTCCTTTTGTCCAAAAGTTGCTGCTAATCTGGTGGAAACGGATCCTAGTGCTGCTGTACAAACGGTTCGAACGAAATCAAGTACTTGTATGGAAAACTGCTTATTTAACAGGATGGCTTCACGAAATTTGGCGCGGATTGTTGTCCAAGTCCACACTACAATCTCCGAACCAATTTTTTTCACATTGAAAACTGCTGTCATACAAACTGAGCGATTGGTAACAAGTTCCTGTATTATTTTGAAATAATTTTTGCTTATGAAGGGTATTATAGCTTCGGCAATGCAACGATTTTAACATTGTTTTTTTGTAATTTTTTTCTTTTATTTAGTTTTTCGCTTGTTGTTGCTTTTATTTCACTAATTATTCCACCTTTCCATCGCCGCTGTTGTTGTCAGTATTACTGTCTTTGTTATTTAATTACTGCTGCTCGGCACACTCGGCATGCTTACCTCTTCCTTGGCGGTAGATTTGTCGCTTTTTTAATTAGCATCTTTATTTATCTTCGATAAAGGTTATACGAGCAATGTGATGCTGTTTTTTGTTGTCTTCGCAATTTTCGCGAATATTTGTCTTATATTTGCGTACAAACACGCACACACACACACTCACATGCACTTTCTTGTATCGGTGGCGTACATTCTTTTTTTATACACTTCGAGGTTCGGCTTTTGGTCACAGTTTTGGCCATAACGCCGTTGTGCGAGAATCTCTCTCAGAACGTTGTTGGTTGACTGGCGGGCGTGTCGATTTGTTAAGTGTTGCTGCAAAGTGTCTACAGCACGGCCGCTGCCTCGACACTGTGTGTACGTAAGAATTCGGAAAGTTCGCATATTTTTTATATATTAGATGCTATGTCTCACAAGAAAATGGATAAAACACAAGTGAAAGCGAAAAAGGTTAGTATGTATCGCTGTGCTGAAATTAGAAAGTGAAAATATATAATTATACATTGAGATGTACTATATGATGTTTGCAGAAGATGTTGTCCTGTCAAAAGCCTCCGAACAGTAAAATCATTGAGAGCTGATTATCATGTGATTTTTATAGAAAAGTAATTTTAATAAAAGATGCTTGGTAATTAAACAACAATTTGTAGAAATATATTGTTTGTGGGAAAATTCAGTCATATCACACCCGTTTTAAAATCTTTTGATAAAGCATGTAAAACATCAAAAAATTATAAACAATGTTGATTTGGTTTAAATTCAAGCAGTGAGCATCATATGAGTGATCGTCAGAACATCAGTGTGATTAGTAGCTGTATTCAGTTTTTATTATCAGCAGTTGAGGTCTATACGTTTTGAAAAAAATATTATGTTTTTAATCAAGCTGATTCTTTCAGGGGGATTAAGACTTTAAATTGTGTAAAAACAAGAAAGGACGCCATTTTCAGTTTTAATACCGTACACACTTGCATTTCTATAGCATATATAGGATATAAAAAGATCTTTATCTCGATTTTGTTCACTCAGTTTGTATGGCAGCTATATGCTAAAATGGTCCAATGTGGACAGTTTGTTAGGATATCGTAATTTAGTTTAAACTAATAATCAGTGGCAAATTTCGTGAAGATGTCTCGTCAAATACAAAAGTTTTCCATATAAGAACTCGATGTTGATCGCTCAGTTTGTATGACAGCTATATGCTGTAGTGATCCAATATCGGCAGTTTCGATAAATGAACAGCTTCCTCGGGAGTAAAGGATGTGTGAAAAATCTCAAATACTGAGGGACTAATTTGAATATATACAAACAGTGCTGAATGTTTATATTTTAGTGGTTCTTCGGCATTTCTTTTTGGGAAATACAAACATTGTGGGAAACTTAATATGCCCTGTTCAGGATTAAATAATAAAAGCAATTTCAATTCATTCATAATGTTATTGGAGTTCTCAAGCAATGAAATATACAAGTATTATACATCCATTTCGAGGTTCCCCTACTTAAAAAAAAAAACCATAGAAGCTTCAAACTTATTGGGAAATGTTTATTATCATTCGAAAGAACATTCTTTGGCATTTATTTTTTGAAGATTATCTCTTTCAAATGGTGCCATGGCTATGTCTCAGATGGTCCATCCGTTGAGTCCAATTTTCGATGATTAGTTCGAGCATTTCGGCTGGTAACTGGCGAAAGGCACGGGTGATGTTTTGCTCCAAGGCCTAAATCGTGCAGTACTGTCCGCATTGACGTTAGACTTGAACAATGTGATATCACATGATCTTGATAACCAATCAACCGACCCAATTGATGCTATGTGTGTGGCGAAGTCTTGTTGAAAGAAAATGTCGCCGAGATAACGAGCTTCAATTTCAGGCATCAAATAGGTTACGTTCACACCGGCATCATATTTAAGAAATATGATCCGATGATTCCACCGGCCCACAAACTACACCAAACCGTTGTTTTTTCTTGGTGAAATGGCAGCTCTTGAATCTCTTCAAATTACTTTTCGTCCCAAAAGCGGCAATTTTGTTTGTTTACTTACCCATTGAGCCAGAAATGTGTATCATTGCTGAATAAAATTTGGTTCGAAAACGTCGGATCTTCTTGGAACTTTTCAAGAGCCCATAGAGCGAAGCGATGTCGCTTGGAAAGGTCGAGCGATTTTCAGTTCTTGCACATGCTGTATTTTATACGCTTTCAATACAATGAATAGATATATCTCCGTTAAGCATTCATCGATGGATATCGGCCATCACTATTAAAGAGTAGCTAATTAAACAAACTATGCCCGATGCGCAAAACAACGGGCAGCACTTGGGATGCACCCTTGTATTGACAAGTCGCATTATAGACACACTATTACCGTTATTGTACTGACCATAGCAAAAGTTGATTGGCATTGAGGCGGAGTTAAGTTTTGCTATTGCTTTTATTACTATTACAAATAAGCAACTTGTTAATATTTATTGGTAATGGGTTCTAATACGAAGTAAGCCGTGTACTAAATCAAAATGATTTATACCACTCGTACAATTTTGATTTATTACGGTGAACTCCGACGAGTTTCTAGCGAAATTCTCTAAAAAAACGCCTTATTAGCATCAATAAAACCGAGTCAACCTACTTGATATCAAAGTGCAGTAATAAAGCCTCTTGGACTTGCTGAAATGTTGAATGGATTTTGTGCATACTAGACCGCAACTAGAGCGCTTTTGTACTTTTACAAAAAAAAATAAAAGTGATCGGATCATTTGTCTCCGAGTAATTACTCAAAAAAATTTGAGAGTTTAGTTGAGAAAAACGCGTTTAAAGATATGATCAGCTGCTGGAGCTGGTTGAACTGAGTTGCTACACTTTAGAAGGCAGTAACTATTTTCATATATCCTATTAAAATATTAAAAAATCTATTTTTTTTATTTCACTCTAGATGTATCCTTTAACCGTCTGTTCTTTATATAATTAGTTTCTTACCAGTCTTACCTCTAACCGCTCTAAGAGTTTCTAACTGTGTACCAATTTCGATACAGTTAACCTAAGCAAACTCCATAATACAGTATTTTATTACTTACATATTTTTATTGAATATATCATTATCAAGTTAGTAAATACTATATATTCAATATCTGCTTGAGTGTATTTTTGGGTTTATAACTGTACATGTCTGTATTTTAGGATGCATTTAAACAAGAAAGAACAAAGATCATGCCATGACAACGAATAAAAATACATACTAACGAAGGCAGCATTATGCTAGAGTTGCCAATATAATAAATTGCAATACCACAAAACGTAAAATTAAATCCCTTCATTTCTGATGAAGTTCACTTAAGTGATTTTATTATTACATTTTTAAACAAAAACTTAATAAAATTAATAATAGTAAAATTTTACAGTAAATTTTGAGTATTTTTAAAAATTGTCTCTTACTTATAAGTATGAAATTTTTAATCTAAGTACTCGTATATATGAATACATATGTATGTATATCATCTTCTTTTTTGACACAACAACCGAGGGTCGGTCTGGGCCGAGAAACTTCGCCAGTTGCCTCTATTCTTTGCGAGTTCATGCTAGTTGTACATCCCAAGTGCAGACAGGTCCCTATTCACTTGTTCCTTCCATTGGATGTGTGGACGCCCTTGCTTTCGTTGTGTACCCCTGGGTCTTGAGTCGAAGGACTTTTTTGCTGGAGATCTATTCATGTATTCATCACTGCCTAACCAGCGCATTCGTTGAATTTATATGCGCTTAACTATATTTTTGTCGCCATATAGTTTATACAGTTCGTGGTTCCATCTTCTTCGATACTCATCATTCGCGGACTGCTCCAAAGATCTTGCGAAGAACAGTTCGCTCGAATGCTCCAAGTGCTTTCTAATCTCGGAAGGTCATCGTCCATGATTCTGCATTTCTAATAGGACGGAAAAAATGAGAGATTTATAGGGCGTACTTTTTGTTCGTCGAGAGAGGGAACTGCTTTTTAATTCCCTACCGAACAAAATGTAGCACCTGCTGGCAAGAGAAATTCTGCGCTTGACCTCCAGGCTTAGATTATTGGTGGAATTTATGCTGGTTCCGAGATATACAAAGTCCTTAACCTTTTCAAATTTATAGCTGACAACAGTGATATAGTTTCCAAGAGGCGACGAATCTTTGTATGTGGCCCCCAGGTACTTTATCTTATGAGCTTTGCAGGGATACCAAATTTAGGTATGGCGTCGAATAGGTAGCTCCTATCAGTGCTGTCGAAAGCGGCTTTGAAATCGAAAAAAAGGGGATGGGTGTCGATCTGTTTGTAAAGAGTCCAATAGGTTTATTTACAATGGGCTTAAGTCATTCGCACAAACTGTCGAAAGAACCTTTTATGCGATAGTTGCAGGATCTCCCTTCTTGTGGATAGGGCAAAATACATTCCACCCATTTGGCATGTATTCATCCGACCAAATCATACTTAGCAGCTGGAAAATGTGTCTCTTCAACACCTCGCTGCTGGCTTTAAATAGCTCAGCCGGTAATCTATTGGAGCTTTGTTCTTCTTAAGCCGCCGTAGTGCAGTTTTCACCTCGTTCTGGTCGAGTGGCGGAACAACAATGTATTCTTCTTCGTCCGTCGCAGTACTGCTTCCGTCATTTAGAAGGTTCGAGAAGTATTCCCTCCACATTTCGAGTGTACTCTGTGTGTTTGTTGTCAGATTTCCTTTGCTGCCTTTGTATAAGCCGGCCCGGACTTATGTAAAACCATTTGTTTGCTGCCTTAATTTGTCATAAAATTTTCGTGCCGAACTTCTCTGCTAGCGAGTATCTCAAGCTCTTCGTATTATTCCTTGATTTTAAAATCGCTTCAAAGCTTTTAGACCCCGCTCTTCATTGTTAAAAAATATTTATCATTTGTTTATGTGCTTTAAATACCATTACCTGTCATCTTAATCCAACTAATCTCTGAAAAAATAAGTCGGCTCTCTCAAGCTTGGCATCTCTGACATATTCTTGATAAAGTGAGAAGTACACATTAAAGCAAATACCAGCAAACTACCATGTGAGTAGGGGGTGAGGCGCTCGATTAATATTTCATTCTCCTATGTTGTATGTGGAAGAAGAGCCGCTATGTAGTATATGGTGGCTATAAGATGAGTTAAGAACAGTTTATGAGTAAATAAGCTTCATTTCATTTCATTTTAGCCGGCATGCTGATATTAAATGAAGGCGTTTGCGATACGCTTACAATTGGACTCAAGTAATACACATACATATGTACATACTACGCGTAGAAATATATAGTAATAGTATATGGTTTGCGATGAGCGCATCTAAGATATGGATGCACGTATATATGTATGTATATTATAATAGTTTCATGTGCCTACATATGCACAGTTGCTTGGAGAGTGACCGGTTAAAGTAGTAAATTGATAAATTTATGAAATTAAGCTGCAATCTTTGTTTCGCATGCTTTACACACAACACACAACCGTATACATACATACACTTGTAGATACTTTTGAGGCAATTTGAAGCATTTTATGTGTTTGGTGACAAGCGCGCAAGTCGCTGATCTCCATTCATATGTACATACTATGTTGTATATAATGAAGATGTTTGTGCGCCTCTCTAGTAAGACTTTCTGCGCCTCATGAGTGATTCTTGTGCCTGGCTTGAGCATTTTTAAGCTTGATACTCAGTTGCGCACAGTTAATCTTCATTTATAACAGCTAATGAACAGTCCGAATGATCATTTAGGTTGAATATATACTTAGATATAAAAAATGTATATATAGTTGTAGTATGTGGCAAGATCTGATTAAGGTTAGTTTAAAATTTAATGGATCTTTTTGTGGTATTGCCTTCGACACACGATTTCGTAGCGATCACATTTCAGTTGAGTGCGAAACGTCGCGACGTCCATTTCTACTCGATACATCGACACATATCGGATACCTGGTGGCGCTGTGTGGCCAGTTGTGACTTAGTGAAAAGTCCTCTTCAAACAAACCGTTGTAACTGTCAGTGAGATTTTCTGAAGGAATAATCAAAATGTTCGGTGACTAAATTAGTACCTCGTGACCTTTAATAGCTCAGCTTTATTGTATACTGATCTGTAGGTTTATGTGTATGCGTGCGCGCGTGTGTGTTTAATGACGCATTGTGTACAAATTGCCGGAAATATTTAATAGAGACAAATTAGCACATTGCAAAATTTGAAGCTTCAGTCCGAAGTCTCGAAGACCGAACACCACTATTTGCTGCAAGTATGCACAACGATTGAGCGTGACGAAGATTTCGTGGCGTTATTAAATCATTAAGACGCAGCTGTAATTGCGAAAGCGTGGCAACATTTAATGCAAAAAATTTCAATTAGCAACTTAGACTGGAATTTAGAATGAGAAAAACGGCCATTGCATATAAAATAAAGGATTTCTATCGGACGGAAAATTCCTTTTTTTGAAGCTTATCATGAAATTTTCGTTTAAAAATTAAAAAAATAATATTATAAAAAAGTTAAAAAAAATTTATATTCATTATGTACAAAAAAAGTTAAAAAATATTTGAATAAATTTACTATTTGCAAAAAAAATGGAATATATATCTACATATGAATGAAACATAAAAACTATATTGTGTAAAAAAAGTTATCTGTATTATACAAATATGCATATATAAAATACCGAAAACTTTAAAAAATGTGTTTAATCGATTTTGTTTGTACGTGTTGAGTACTATATATAGCAAAAATCCCCAAAAGTCTAACTTTGCTAAAACTTACCATGAGTAGTTGTTGTAGTTTTTAAAACATCTTGAAATCAACTTTCAAAAATTTTCGCAAAATTTGCTGCTCCAGTCAAAGTCAATACTTTAGCATAAAGTTGTATCAGTCATATACCGACATCCGGTTGTCTTGGGAGCACCTTTCGATTAGCATTTCTCCTTCGTTTCTTCTACTCATCATTACTACAACAACTGTTTATTACAACAAATCGTTTCTATTACAATTAAAATTTATGAAGAGTTCAAATACTCGGCAATATTAGCCAAGTATTGTCATTACGAACGTCCATCAATTTTTTAACGGATGACTTGGAGTTCGAAATGAACAAAAGATAATCTCCAAAAATATTTTTTTATGTTAAAAACACAGCTTTCAGCTCTATGCATATTTATACTTAAAAAAAAGTAGATCAAACTTTCCTGCTAAAATCTCAAAAATAATTGATTCCACGTAGTCTATACACCTTCGGGTTTTCTTCTAAGGCGACCTTCATAAATGTAACTTTTTTCAAGCGTGCTTGACTACAATGAACTCATGCTTGGCAATTCTTTTAACTTCGAACAATAATCTGCCAGCTTTTCGTAAACTTTGGAAATCTTTTCGTACTCCTTAACTTCGGTCCAATCATAAATACAAAATATTCATAATTATCTTTGATTTTTTATTAGCATTCACATCAAATCTTAAAGAAATATACGAAATTCAAAACCGTAAAGAACCAATAGAAAACAAAAACAAACAATTTCTAGAAAATAATGCACAAACAATAACCCACAATCGAGTGATAATTAGCTTACATTAATAAACAAGCAAAAAAATGGTTTACCTCGCCAGTCGTCACCCGCACGCACGCGACAGCGAGTCACGCATGCGCGAACATCAACGCGAACCACGCTACGACGAAGAATTCGGCGAAGAAAATGTTGAAGTCGTCGACTCGGAATGGGCTGACTTCGAAAAGTTTCTGCGTCAATTTCGGCAGCGACGCAACAGCACCATCTCCATGGAGGAGGAGTTGCGACGGGTGTCAAAGCAACCGAAAATCAAATCGCAAGCCTTCTATCCATGCCCACCGCCAGCTGATCATGGGCGTGATTCGGATTCATCTTCGGATGACGATGATCCCTTCGGATATATTGATACCCTAGTAAGCAAATGAGCATGTTGTTTCACTTTTTTTTGTAGAGTTTAAGTATAAATGAATGAAGCATGCTTTTTGAATAAGTGTAGTGTTTAATTATGTAGTTATAATATTCCGTTATGTGTCACAGGAAATAAATATTATAATGGTAATTTTTCATAGTCAACGAAAAGTCTTTTAAGACCGAAGAAAAGCTTACAAATACCTAGAGTTGCTCGTGGGATATACATAAAATAGTATAAAACCTTGTTTACTCACACTTCTTTTAATTATTTTCCAATTAACACAATTTTGAGCCGGAACCGGATGCAATCATACAAATGATCCTTCAATAGTTCATTGATTGTTCAAATTCTACAAAAATAGCAAAGTAAACAAAAATAATTAAATTCCCAAAAAAAGTAAACTTATTTAGCTAATCTCAAAATCCCAAAAAAAAGCAATAACAAATAATGCCGATAAAAATATTTCCATAAAAGCTTCCCACAAAGCATTTCGGCATTTCTATTGACTGACAATCAGCTTGACAGACAGGCATGCAGATGAGCGCAGTAAGTGGCGCTGATATGCTTTCCGCGTATAATTCTGACGAGTTTTCTAAAATATACACACACACACATAAAAGAACTGCAAATTTATATCGCTGGCACCCTTCCTATCTCCGGTCATACGCGAAAACTTTAACATTTATAAATTTTTTTCTCGCGAATTCCCATCATTAACACTTCTACTCATCTTTTGCTCATAATTCTACTCATTTGCTGCTCATATTTGTCGATTTGTCTGCGCAAACATTTTCCACATTGCCCATCTATTTCGTTGCCTCATCTGTCCATCGCTCTTCAACGTCCATCTGTCTTCACAGCGTCTGCTGTTTATTAAGCGCATGCTTCTTCATCTGCAACCGCTTCTGCTGACCTCATGCTGCCCCGCTCACCCGCTTGTTGCAGTTGGCGCGGCCAGCTCGTGGGCTTGGCGTTCTTTTATACCGCCTTGTGGTTATTTTATGTTAAAAGCAAAATATATAAACATAAAAAATAAATGTGCTGACCATTCATGAAATATTATTTATAATCGGATTATTCAAGCTGCTGGTTTGTACGCAAAGCGAGTGCTTTGAAGCTTTCTCATTTGTCCATTTAGTATATTATTTCTTGCAAATATCAGAAATAGCTTTTTTAACAGTCTTCAGACCCTAGCATATGCCCATATTGGCATATATCTAGTAGGTTAGGGGAAAAAGATGGACGCACTTGATATGTGGACTTGCTTGGTCAAAGATGGGTGACCAGACTTAAAGTATTTTCTACTAATTTTCTACTTTTTGTGGGTGCCAGTATCGTACCTAGACAATTTTTAATGAAATAAGTAGTTACAGAGTTAGTATAGTTTTAAGCGCATGTTTCGTCATTTAAAGGTGAGAAAAGCTCCATAGCGCTTCTTACTTAGTTAGCTTCAGAGTCTTTGCTTTTAAGCCGCCATAAAAAGTACTTGCTTTCTTTTCTTGTTCGATTAAAAAATATATGATTTATGTAAAATTTGATGATAAATCGTACCTAGACAATTTTTAATGAAATAAGTAGTTACAGAGTTAGTATATAAGCGCATGTTTCGTCATTTAAAGGGGCATATCTTTTGTTCGATTAAAAAATTTGATGAAAAGTATAAAATGGTCAGCTGATTTGACAAAAGTAAATCTTTTTGCCAGCAACCGTTATGTTTTAATTGAACAGCATTTCAGTGTCAAGCGATGCAAAAGCACAAATTTTACTGTTACCTCCTTGGATTGAAAAGTTTTGACGTAATTTAGCATTGTAATTTAAATAATGACATTTTTATTATTCTGACTACGATTGCCATTAATTTTGACGTAATGAAACCCGCGGATATCTTTTTGCAGGGACAATTTTGCACCGACCAGAATTTGAAGCAATTTCTATAATTATACTTTTTTGAATTATTTAAGTTACTAATGACGTTCTTTAATTTGTATGTATAACTTTTTCTTTATTTACTCAAAGACAGCTGAGAAGATACTGTTAAAGTTAGTCTCATTTTATTGGTACCAGTTAAAAGATATAAACATTCTCCCTGATAAAAGGTGTTCCAATTAGTTTCAAGCTGAGGAGAACGTTTTAAAAAGCTATCGCTTTTAACTCACAGTGCTCAAATAGTCATTTCGAAATAATTTTCTGTGCGAAACAGTGATTTTGTTAAATCAAACACTCATATATATTTTTTTGGTTAAAAAAATTAATTTATTTGTTAAAAAATACTTTCTCAGCTATCTGTAAAAAAAATGTGTTTGTTAAAAAATATTTTTTTTTATATTAAAAGTACTTAAATTTATACATGATAGCTTAATAATCAAAGTGCCAAAATCAAAAATGTAAATTTTCAAAAAAAATCTTTAAACACCTGTCATTTTAGACATGCTTCAAAAGCTACAAAAAGCTCGTATTCGTACACTTCATTTACCAATTCAATTTAGCACACATTCTTGTTCATATCCACCACACCTGGTCACCTTAAAACAATGGAATAAAGGAAACCACCAACTACAAGCAATTTTCAATAATCCCATTCAAGTGAAAAAGCTTTTCCCCGTTCAGTTTTCAAAAAGTTTTCGCGAACGTTAGTGCGACGATCAATTGAATTGCCATTCGTGCGTCGTGCTTAATTCTGGGAAAATTTAATATTTTTGGGCTATCAAAGCTAACGTTCATTAATAATTAATATTATATTTGTTTAATATGGAAATTCAAACAAAATTATGAAACCATTGATGTATAAATAACTATGACAAGGAAATGGTTTAGAAAATGTGGTTAGCAATTTCATTAGTATAGTGATTTTAAAGGTTGCCGAAGAAGAAGAAGAAAAGTAGAAAAATCCATAATGAATAACATAAAATCCATATTTTCTCTTTAGCAAAATATAGTGGAAATGGGAAAAAATTTAATATATTAAACGTGTGTCGATATGTGTATAAAATAGTAATAAATTTATAAAATAGTGGTTAAAAATCATAATTCAAAACAAAAAGAAATTACTATAATAAGTGAAAAATAAGTATTCACGTCACATACACGAAACGGCAGGTATTAATGAGTGTAAACGTGTGTATATATAATATGTCATAAATTATAGTTGAGCGCAATAGCAAATTACTGCTTTGAAATTGTGCAAGCGTTTATTAAATAAATAGAAAAAATATTTATTAAAAAATAATTATTAAAAAATATTGATTTTTAGACCAAAAGTGAAAATTTTAATAAAATAAAATTAAAATAAAAAAATTGAAATTAAAATAAAAAATAAAAATTAATAAATTAAAATAGTGCTTGGATTGTGTGTAACAGTATGCAAAATAACTTTACGTAAAAATTTTAAAATTCAAATTTAATCAAAAATTTGGTAATCACAAAGATTAATGCTCTCCAAATATTACACATTAAATGAAATAATTAAGTGTTAAGTCATACAATACATTTCTGCATAAAAAAATATATATTTTGTTTGTAAATTGATCACAAATAAACGTAAAATCCATCAGATCTTGCTCAAATACTGCTCAGATACTAACTATAGCGCCTTCTCTCTCCCCTTTTTCCGCAAAATATCTCGCAAAAAACTTACTCAGCACAAAATGCCTACGATGCGGTGCCTGACAAATTTCTAAAACAACAAACACAATAAATTTCAACATCAAATATGAATCAGTCGCCTTGACGCCGAGCAGCTGCAGCCGAGCATATTATGGCCACAAGCGACAAGGATCGCCTTCGACCAGAATGCCAACGAGGGGTTACACTGCGACAGGGTTATGCGCCTGGCACCAAGTACACTGACAATGTCTTCAGCGGCTCAAGGGCTAGAGGGCTAGAGGCGAGTGCGCGTGTGACGCGTCGCGATGTTGTCGCCGCTGACCGCCAAATGCGCATTTCACATTGAGGCAAACAGTGTCGGTGATATTTCGCAAATAACTTAATGCAAAAGACATCTATGAAATATGAAGAAATGTGTGTGAAATATTATGCGCAAGAAAAAATTCGTGAAATTCGAATGTAAAGTACATAGAAAGCAGACAAAAGGCGAGCAAAAGATTTAATAAAGTCTCGCCAAAACGAAACAAAAATAAAACACACACATGCCCGTGAAAATTCTTAAAAACAAAAAACAAATACAATAACATAAAATAAAATAAAACAAAACAAAACAATACGTGTGTACTCATAAGTGAGACACATTTGAAACATTTGCTTGAGCCGTGTCTACCTCATTTGCAATAAAACTTTGCGCATTGCTGTCGTCACGTCGTCGTGTCACATCATTATTTTCGGCCTGCGCGCCGGTTACCAACGCCAGCAGCAAGCAACACTTCTTTGCCTTGTGCCAACAACACACATTCACCTTGCACTATAGCTGTTTTGCTCAATTTATTTTGTTCGTATTCAGCATTTGGTTTCGCAGCTCTTCATTTTTGTTGTTATTACCAATTTTGTTAGTTTTGTTCGTGCAGCGCATGCGCTGCGGCGCATCAATCGCCCCGCCACATGTTCGACTCGGATACCGACGATGAATATATCCGCGAGTATGCCTTTGAGCCGGAATTGCTGATCAATCGCGATGATTATCTTAAACGCGAGGAACAAAAGGAGAAGGAGCAACGGGAGGCGATTAAGCGACGCTCCTCGTTGCGGCGCAAATCGCAGCGCAAAGCTAGCGTGGATAGTTATGATAGTGGTGGACAGCAGAAGAATCAAATTGATGTCGAAATCGAGGCATTCTATTATGTAAGTGTATGCGAGGGTTAGGATCATCAGGAAATTTACTCTTTACTCTTTCAAAGCTATGATTTAAATGAAGCAATAATAATAGTTTCAAATATTTATTTAAAAAATATTTTTTTGGTTTTCTACACTCACACATAATTCTCTCTTTGACCTCCAAGAGTTGTGATATACATACCGTCACCTAAAATGCAAAACAACGTATCATCAAAAAAAATCGAAAATCGCTCTCAGATATAATAACCAGTACATAACCATTTTATAACCAAAACTCAAATTTTGTTTCAATATGAGTTGTGCCATATTTTCCAAACTTGTATTCTGACAACTTTTTGTGTAGACTTTCGCTTTCCGCTCAAATTTTTAGGCGTTGTGTGTTAAGATCAAATATAAAATTTGAAGACAGATATTTACTTTGCTATTCTTCAAAACTCTCCATATTTTGTTTTAACTCAAAAAATTTAATAGTAAGATATATGACTCTTAAATTACACTTCTTTTATATTTACTGAATTAAAAATAATCATATCAACCCTTCTATTGCATGCATTCATTCCTCATCTTCCATTGACTTGCTTTGACCAATAAATTAAATGTTGTTTATATTTATGTATATACATATAAAAAAAATATTAGCAGCAAACATAATTTTTTATGGAAATAGGAATTTAAATACACTTGACCGAAATAACATACTCAAACGTAAATATAAATAAACAAGTCGTTTATTTATACAGCGGTCGTAAGCCAAATCTCGAAGCAAATCACTTAAAAATGCATAATTTCCGATTTGAGTGGCGACTAAAGGCAAAAATGCTCCAGAATATGCTGAAAGAAAAATATATGAATTCAGTATGTATTTTTATCTGTAATCCAAAATTTTTTTTAGCATGCATTACTAAGAAGCTGTAAAGCTGAACAATTTTCAAAAGAAAACAGTTAAATATGTGCCTTCAGAGAACTTGCGGCATAGTTATTAGCTAATGACCAAATTTTTTTTACGATTATAAACATAAGTTTGGTCATTTACCATTATATTATAATGTATATAGAAGCACTGTGGCGTATACGTAACCACTTCCTATACCAATTTCAATGCAAATAAATTAGGCCGTTGTTAATAAAAGGCATTACAAATAAAAACTATTTCATATATTGCCGTTCCATTATTTTTTTGAATGCAAGTGCATATGCCGCATTCTTTGTTTTTCAAATTGGGAAGTAAATTAAAAATTTTTCCGCTGTAACTGACTTACAACTCAAATTATTGCTGTTTCAGTGTAACTTTTTTCCTAAAGCTGACAAGTTTAACTCAGCATAATTTGAAATAAAAGGTGCTTGGAGACTGTCAAGAAGGCAAAACTATTCTAAAATTAGCCCAACAACAACTCATTCATGCATTCATGTATGAATATAAGTTCTTCGAGTGCTAGAATTCCATTCTACAAATATATTTAAATATTATTTTTCCATCTTGTGTACCTAACCAAAATTTTGTTTTGTAAATATTTATTAGTTCACATGTATGTATACTACCATATAAACGCAGGCTTACGTTCCCCCAATAATTTTCTATAGTGCATGTCTCCATGCTTACTCAGCTGCTTACAATTTGAATGCATTACACAACTCTTTTTAATTACATGCATTGTTGTTAATTGCTATGCACATATTTACATGTCTAAATTAGCTTAAAACAAAAAGTTGCTTTAATTTACATTTATTAGGGAGTGTGGAATAGTTTTCTAGTTATAAGTAAATTTCTTAGTGACTGGATTATAATGATATCAGCAATTTTGCGAAGTATGAAATACTTTCTGTAGAATTAGTAAGAAACTCGTTTGTATTTTTTTCACATATTATTTTGATATACTTTATTTTGATATTATTTTTTTATATAGGTTTATATTTCAGTATATTTTTTATTTTGCTTTATTTATTTTATCTTGATTTAATTATTCAACTTTTATTAATTATAAGTTTACGTAGTTAAATAGTGTTTACTTAATCATCGCCAACAGAGTTTTGTATATAATATATATAAATAAACACATACATATATATAGATTTTTACGTACTTCCTTGCCCATTCAGCGGCTGTGCTTTATAAACAAATGCTTTCCCAATGCCTTTCTAGCGCTCACAGCACTATTATAGCCATATACAAAGTTTCGTTTGCGCTTACGTGCAGCACACTTAATTGCACTCACCACACACTTATCCGCCACTTCACAATCTCTTACAAATGCACTAACACACTTACACACTTTCTACATATAATTGCCAATTCAGCTAATTTCATTTTACGACAAATTATTTATGCCCCCCATTTAATGCAGCTTCTTTCAACGCTTCGCTGCGATTACGGCGGCAACGCATTGAGTTATTTGTTTTTGTTATTGCACTACAGCAGCACAGGTGGCGGGTTGAAGTGGCTGCTTAATGGCTGTTTATGTGCCAATAGCTACACTTATCGGCCGCATTTGTAAATTTGCTAATTACCGTTTTAATTATGTTTTGTGTTGTTTGCTGTTTACTTTCGTAAAATTTTAGCTACATAAAATGCGGTTTCCCGTTTGAATTGTTTAGTTTTATTAAGGAAAAAATTAAAGTAAAGAAACCAGTTCGCGCTTTATTTTTGGAATACTAAAATTATAATAAAATTTGTTTGAAAATTATTTTCAAATATTTATTAAAATATAATATAGAAGAGAGGCAAAATATACATAACTTAATTTTATTGAATAGAAAAGTCTCTAAAAAATATACAAAACTAAATTATATTGAAAAAAAAACCTAAAACAATTCAAAAAAAAAATTAAAAGCTTTAAAAAAATAATTCTTACTTTTTTCACTGTTACTTTCAATTACTTTTATTTTTTTCTGCCTAATCATACGTCACAAACAAAGTAATTAATAATTAAAAATAAAATATAGTAAAAAATATATTATTTAGTTCGTAAAAGAAGTTAAAAAAAATAATGTCTCATAGTTATTTTAAAAATTAATTATAAATTAACGAAATCAAACTGAAATTGAAAAAAAAGTCAAATCGAAAATTTTTTTAATTTTAATTTTGTCACTTCTCACGCAAAAAAATATGTTTTATAATTATTTTAAAAACAATTATAAATGAACGAAATTGAAAAAATAATCAAATTGAAATTTTGTTTTTAAAATTTTAAATTTTTTAGCGAGTTTTGTAATTACACATTTTTGATGTTTAACATATAAAAAACACATTTAATTCAGCTTAACTTAGTAGCTTTCGAAAATGGCATGAGGCTGGTTGGGGCGTATGAGTAACCTTTCAATCATAAAGGCAGATGTGTGCATATTTTTTACTAAACGCTCAAATAAATATTATTTAGTTGTTAAGCACACGGCGTAAGCATAGCAGTTGTATTTAACTTTACCTGAAGCCAAACATAATATTTTCAATGTTACACGGTGTAGTTAATTAAATTGCTACAAATAACGTGCAGTTAATATTTATTTGCGCGCCACTGTACACATATTTGTATTTTTAGCAATAATATTTTGTACTTGACTTTGTTTCTCTTATTTTGTTTTATTATTTTTATTATATACGCTGTTTTGTTTTCTTTTTCATCGTCGCCAATGAAACAAAATAAATTCGAAGTGTTGCCAATATTTCTTGCATGCTTGGTAAAAATAGATTTTCGTCTAGCAGCAAGTCTAGCTAGCGGTAAATAATATTTTTGAAGTAAAAACAAATGAGACAAACAAGACACACGAGAGAGATAAAGAGCAAATGGCATCGGTGTACTCGCGCCCATTTGAGTGACAAAGCAAAAACGCAGCCTTCAAGTGAGACAGACAAATGTGTGACGGACACTTGGAAACGGCCGCACCATGAGAGACTTTCGGCAGTCTTATGTAGAGCAAGCAAATAATTTTAAGAAATTTGTATTTATTTTATTTTTGTATCAGACTGGGAAAAGCGAAAATACTTGTATTTTTTTTTTATGTATTCTAATGTAACACTATAGTTTTCATAAGGTTGTTGAAAATGAATTATTTACACACTTTGGAAATTCGTTTACGCAGTATTACGCATCTATAAAACCATATATTTTCATAAGTTCTTCAAGACATCTAGGTTCATATATTTCTTATAAGGAAACGTCTCATAATGTCGATTTGTTATTTACAAGCCTTTGAAATCTTATACAAACTCATTTCGTCAGATTAAGCCAAGACACACACCTAAAGTAAAAAGGGAAATTCAGTCAGACTCCTAGTTTTTTGATGTTTTTTTTTTATACTCTCGCAACAAGTTGCTAAGGAGAGTATTATAGTTTTGTTCACATAACGGTTGTTTGTAAGTCCTAAAACTAAAAGAGTCAGATATGGGGTTATATATACCAAAGTGATCAGGGTGACGAGTAGAGTTGAAATCCGGATGTCTGTCTGTCCGTCCGTCTGTCCGTCCGTCTGTCCGTCCGTCCGTGCAAGCTGTAACTTGAGTAAAAATTGAGATATCATGCTGAAACTTGGTACACGTATTTGTTGGCTCCATAAGAAGGTTAAGTTCGAAGATGGGCAAAATCGGCCAACTGCCACGCCCACAAAATGGCGAAAACCGAAAACCTATAAAGTGTCATAACTAAGCCATAAATAAAGATATTAAAGTGAAATTTGGCACAAAGGATCGCATTAAGGAGGGGCATATTTGGACCCAATTGTTTTGGAAAAGTGGGCGTGGCCCCGCCCCCTACTAAGTTTTTTGTACGTATCTCGGAAACTACTATAGGTATGTCAACCAAACTCTACAGAGTCGTTTTCTTTAGGCATTTCCATATACAGTTCAAAAATGGAAGAAATCGGATAATAACCACACCCACCTCCCATACAAAGGTTATGTTGAAAATCACTAAAAGTGCGTTAACGGACTAACAAAAAACGTCAGAAACACTAAATTTTACGGAAGAAATTGCAGAAGGAAGCTGCACCCAGGCTTTTTTTAAAAATTGAAAATGGGCGTGGTCTCGCCCACTTATGGACCAAAAACCATATCTCAGGAACTCCTCGACCGATTTCAATGAAATTCGGTATATAATATTTTCTTAACACCCTGATGACATGTACGAAATATGGGTGAAATCGGTTCACAACCACGCCTTCTTCCAATATAACGCTATTTTGAATTCCATCTGATGCTTTCTCTGTATACATTAGGAACCAATGATGATAACGGAATAAAACGTTACACAAATACGGTATTTGAAAAATATGTAAATAACGGATAATGAAATCTCGATTATCACTTTATCATGCGAGAGTATAAAATGTTCGGTGATACCCGAACTTAGCCCTTCCTTACTTGTTTTTTGATGTTGTTATTAAGGCTCGTAACCTTTCGTAATATCAGTCAGTCAGCTAAGTTGATCAATGTCCACTGTGGCACCTATCCTTGGCTTAACCATGAGATTGATCTTTAACACGATTCCATCAATATCATTCGTATCATATTCATCTACACTAAAAAAGTTGATTCAGTTGGCTTTGATTTCCTTCTGCTTAGTTCTCGAAAATTCAAAAGAAAAACTTGAAAGGCAATTAAGCAAAAACCCGCTCATAGAAAGCCTTATTAGCTCTTTTAGAACAATCCTATATTAAGGAACTCAGGAATTTTTTCCTACACATACAATTTGATACCTTTTGAAAAATATATTCGAAATTTACTTTAAAATCAAAGACTTATATATTTAACAGGGTTGTATACAAAATATGGCTTGACTTAACGTAAATAAAATTTAAATTGCTTAGCTGTGATTTATATATTTAAATTATGCTCAATTAATAATCGCTCCAATATTAGTTCTTCTAAGTTACTCTTTTTCGGCAAGGTGTCTAATATGATTTCATTTTGTCGGGCCCGATTGACCCTTCGTTTGAGTCTCTTGAGGACTTCTACGTGAAATTGTATGTACTTCAGAAATACAAGCGAATACTAAACACCAATTATTATTTTGATAAGACATTTGGCACTGATGTCACTGACGGTCATACCAACTTTGAAAAAAAAAGATTTCGATGAATGGGGTTTTGCGGAAAATTTAAATTTAAAAGACTTACTTTATAGTTTCTCAATAATATATTTTAAAAGTTTATTTTATATTTAATAAATGTAATATTTCAAAATAGATTAATATTATATGTATATTAATATTCAATAAAATTTAAAAAAATACTGAATAATTTCCAATTTTTTTAACACAGATGTATGGCCGCTATACCAAAGATTTAGGAGAATTTGCCAAAGATGAAGCCAGAAAACTCAAATTACTCGAGAAACGCCGAAAGCAAGAAGACAAACAAAGGAACAAGGTAAACAAACAAGAAAATCTTTCACGCTCAAATAAATGTTATTAATAATTACACATAAATGTCTTAATTGCATGCCATAAAAATATTTTCAAAACACTTCTTACGCAATGATTGAGTGCAAAATAATTACAACTGAATGAGAATAAATTTACGGGAATTTGATTTTTAAAGGTAAAGTTGTTGTAAATAAATATTTGAATTACAGTCTTAGCTATTTTATGAGCTACTTTTTCATGGTAGAAATAGATATTATTTGGTTCATCATGCTCAATATCTCAATATTAAGAGGTTACATAGGTTTTTCTCGTGTAAAAAACCGAATTTTTCCAACTTATTTTTCTCACATAAAAATTAAATATTTTATAAGAACTTTTTATTGTTACAAAAATACACTACAAAATAAACAAAAAAAATTCTGAAATTTTTGGAAAAAAATATTTTAAACTCGGCCATTGCGACGCCATTGCCGGTGACCCCTCCGAAAAAATATGCGCCCACCTTGACACCATTACTGCTTACAGGATCATCTATAGTGGGTAAATACGTATTTTAGTTAAAACCTTAATTTAGAACTTGGACGAAAAAAAACAGAAAATTTTATTTTTGGCAGACATTATAAACAAAAAATTGAAAATTTCAGTGAAAATTTCGCGAAATTTGTTTACAAATAGTTGTAATCAAAAAAAATCCTTCGTCCAAGTCTTTAAGAATTGTATCTCAAAGATCTGTGTAAAATTTCATTAAGATCGGTTGAGTAGTTCTCGAGATATCTTTCCAACCGACTTTAAAAACGCGGTTTCGAGAAAAACGCGTTTAAAGGCGACGCACTTGGCCTAGCAAGCTTTGAGCGCACAAGTTCTCAAGGCTGTATCTCCGAAACTATTACTCGGATCAACTTGAAAATTTAGGACAGTATTCTAGAGTTGAGAATATAATAAGACAATAAAAAATTTTTTTTTAAACCCGTAAACCCATTTACCCTCTTTAGTTCGTTTCTATTGGGAATTAGTAGCTACCAGACTTAAAGTATTGCTCTTCCAGCAAGTAAATTTTCAAGTACTCCAATTATAATAGGTATAACTAATAAAAAATAGATTACTAAAGCATGAGCTGTTACAATTACATTATAAATTTGGAATTATTAGGATAATTCGTCAGCATTTTTGTTGCCTTCTTTACCCATAAAACCGGAATAAAATTATGCAGAGTTTTCACCAAAAATCTATATATCCAAATAGTTGTATATTTTTGCAAACCAGCACGTCGTGCTGTAACGGATCGCATTATTTCAGTTAAAGGCGAGTTCACTTATCAAAAATATAAACTAATAAAACAGAAAATGTTTGACTTGAAGCTTTGCTTTGAATTTTTAAGCACATTTTTCGTATACCCAAAACTTTTTTTTTCGTTTTTTTTTCAACTTGCAAGTTCTTGAGTTTCTTCAATAAAAAATTAAAACTACATGTTCTGGCATGGTCGTATATTTTTCCTTTATACTGTTGTATATTTTTGCATCTATTGTACTTTTTATCTAGCTGAAGACTCTTGTTTTCTAACTTTATTGCTAAAAATACATTTTTTCTTTCCAAACAAGAAAATTTTTTGTTTGTATTTATTTAAAATATATTTACTTAACTTATCCGTATAAAGTCTAGCACACTCTGTACATATTTATTTAAGCACACATACACGCATACATACATATATACAAATATGGTAACAGCAAATCGATTATAAATTATGCTGCCTAAGCATAGGCGCTTACTGCACCCTCGCTTTAACCCTTTTGTAGTCACTAGTATTTGTTTGTGTTTATCCAAATTTGAACGAATCGTTTATAAAGCAGCAGTGCTGGGAAATATTTACAGGAATTGCTGGGCAAACGTTCGTCGCGCATGCTAAAAGTCTCATCATGGATATGGAAACGTACATTTGCGCGCCTCGGCGAAGATTGGGTATTCTTAGCGCTGCTGGGTGTCATAATGGCCTTCGTATCGTATGTGGTGGACAAAGGCATCAATGTTTGCACAAATGGTTGGTTGGTCTTCTAATTTATTTTCTTTAACATACCATAGTATTTTGCATTGACAACAAATTGTTCTGTTATTGTTTAGCGCGGGTGTGGCTCTATCGCGATCTCACCTCCCAGCCGATCACACAGTATTTCGCGTGGGTCTCACTGCCGGTCTGTTTGATACTCTTCTCAGCCGGCTTTGTGCATCTCGTTGCGCCGCAAAGTATAGGTGAGTTGTTGAACTTGCATAATAAATATTTGTTAATGCAAAATAATGGTTGTTGAATATATTAACAATGACTTATTAATGAAACAATTAGCATGCTACTATTACTAAAATAAATATAGATAAGTTTGCATGTATTATTTTTTATACAATAGTAATTTTAAACGCTTATATTATATTATACTATGTTTTGTTTGATTTTCGCTTATTTTATTTAAGTCTATTTAAGTTAATTTATTTTATTTTTTTCTTTGAAGACTTTATTCTATTATTTTAACCTGTTTTATTTTATATTTTTTAGTTTTATTTTGTTTTATATATTTTTATTTTATTTTATTTTTATTTATTTTATTATATTTTTTTAATATTATTTTATTTTATTTGTAATACGTTTATTGTAATCGAGTTAGTAAAGTGCTTTTAAAATTTTACCCAAATATCGTATTTATTGTATTCAACAAATAGTGTGAAAAATCTCGTTTATTTTCTTCATTTTTTACATTTACATATTTTGTTGCATCTGTTGTTTGTTATGCGTCTCATTGAAGTAAAGTAAATATTCGTTAGTACATAATTAGACAGCTATTAACTGTAGGGTGATAAATAACTGTAGACAGATAACGCTGACTTTTTGCGTGTTTTATTTACCTCTTCCACCTTTTCACGCTTTTATACATTATAAAATTTCACATTTAAATTTATTTGTTAGATTTTCGTACTTACTTACTTTACTTCAATGGTGTAACTAAAGCATACAAAAATTATTTTCAAGGGACTACATATTCTGTGAAGGAATTTTTTTCTTAAGCCATTAAGCCAGAAGTAGGTATCATCTCAGAAGATGAGTTATTAATGTATTTGTGAATTTTTCGAAGAACGTAAATTTGCAAAATAGCTTGGGGAATTTCTAAGCGCGTTGTGTAGGCATCTGGGTATTCTGAGTACCAGCGAGGCATTTCTGCTAATCCTAAAAAATTAAATGGCAAACCTTACTGAATATACTGACTAATCCGTAAACAAATATGGCCGCCACGAGCTGTGAAAACCACGTGGCGAGGGAGCCCTTAAGGTCTCTGGTCTGTAACAGACATTGGTCAAATCTTTAATATTAAAATTGCTTATCTTATGCCTCTATGTCGCTGCCCTTTGATCAAAATAACATTTACTTCATCTCTCTAATAAATAAAATTATAAAATACAAAATTGCAACAATCTAAAGTTGCGTACATCTTATGGTAAATACATCTAAGAGACTGTTACATACCTTGACACACATTTGTAGGGCTAAACATAGTATTTCCAGTTGTTTGATGGGAACATAAAATTAATTCAGATTTATTTCGCATCGAAAGCGGATTTACTTCATATCTGACTATGATAATTACGATAATTAGCTGTAATTCTTCGTCGAACCTTCAGCTTGTAAAATGATAGCCCGAAATGAATCGATTTAAATGCTGGAAAGCTCTTTTAGATGAAGAATTTATCAATTTTTTTCAGCTCTATTAGTATCTGTTAGATCATACTATGAGTGGCAACAGTAGGAAATTTCTATGCAAAAGACTCATCGACACTTGTGGAAGGATGATTGTTTATAACGAAAAAATTAGCAACTGAGGCAAATCAATTAATTCAAACAATTGTAATGTAATGTAAAATCAATGTTATTAATTTATAATTTTCTTTATGCATATAATAAAATTTTGCTATAAATAAAATAAATAGACTATTATATAAGATATTAATGTTACTTATATATGAATGTATATACACTTAATCATTTAAATATCAGTTTTAAATATAATTTTGTAGACAAATGTTTGTTAACTTTTGTTTAATTTACACAATTTAATTTACTTATGCACATAAGCAAGTATGTATGTACAAGTATGTTTACCGCCGCACGTTACACTGGCGTATTGCCAGCGTGCAAGCAAAAAATATATAAAGAATTAATGGTGAATATGTTTATTGTGCTCACAATTTGCACATTTATTTGTGCCATTATGGGTCACGCAGCATGCAACACCTATATGTAATATCACATGAATACATGCAAACATACAGACATGTATGAAATTTAATGTGCATAAATAATTTTCACGTCCGTTGCGAGTTTAACATCTTCATTTGCGTGTTGTTGTTACTTTGTAAATGTAAATATTAAAGTAGTTGCTGGCAATTGCATTGCTTCTGCAATAATTTCAAAAAAAAAATTGTTGTTCTAGTAGTATAAGCATTTTTTAAGTTTAAAATATATTCGGAGGTTCGGTTGTGGCTGTTAAGAGAGGACTGCTTTAGCATATCGGACCCAAACTTCGAAGCTTTGTCCTTCCTTAGTTAGTGCTATATGGGGACTTGAGAAAGTATCATTCTAATTGTTGAATACAGTTTTGACAAGTTTATTTTAATAACCTCTATTTTTTGCTTTCAACTATTTTTGATTTATTCAAGCGATCCTCTTTGATAACTAAGATTAATTTTTTTAATATATGCAAAGGTAGTTTCTGAGAATTGCTATAATATACAATACTATATGTGTATTATATAATAATTGTCGAACTCGCATCATAATTATTCAAGCCCCCCGATTTCGAAAGTCAAAAATGTGTAAAATATACCAGTACACCTAATACATTTTTGAACTTACGGTTTATCCGGCTTTGTACCTTATATATCGGTTAATATGTGAGTTATTTTTATGAAATTCAGAAAACATCTCTTTCTAATCAGATTGTACCCTTGTGTCTAAAAAGAATAAAACAAAGCCGTTATTCATTCGCCATTTCACTGCTGACTAAAAGTCAAATAGGTCAGTGCATCCCAGCAGCTTAATCTCTGCGACCCACAATATAGTATAAAGTAGTTAGGCAGTATTCTAACCTGCCACTCTGTGTGAACATCTGGTATAACTCTTTACCCTCTAATGCTTGGCGAAGAAAAACGTTAACTTCGGCTGCACCGAAGCGAATATACCCTTCACAGGTGCATTTCTTTTAGTAACTATGTATCCAGTTTGCATGAAAGCTAGGTATATGCTATGGTAATCCGATCTGAACAATTTGTTCAGAGATTATGTTATTACCTTAAGCAGTAATCCATGTCAAATTTCGTGAAGATACCACGTCAAATGTGAAAGTTTTCCATACAAAAACTTGATTCCGATCGTTCAGTTTGTATGGCAGCTATATGTTATAGTGGTCCGATATCGGCAGTTCCGACAAATGAGCAGCTTCTGAAAGAGAAAATGACGTTAGCAAAATTTCAAAACGATATCTTAAAAACTGAAGGACTAGTTCGTATATATACAGACAGACAGACGGACAGACAGACAGACGGACATGGCTAAATCGACTCATCTCAACATACTGATCATTTATATATATACTTTATAGGGTCTCCGATCCTTCTTTCTGGGTGTTACAAACTTCGTGACAAACTTAATATACCCTGTTCAGGGTATAAAAACCTTGGAGAGGTATTCTTAGAGAGTTTGCAAGATTCATAACAATTGTCAGATGTTAGCAAGCTTTTACAAACATTTTGGTATATATTTCAGCTTAAAATTTTCAAATAAAAATTATCATATCTTCATACATATGTATGTATGTATGGTGTATTTAGCTTATAGGATAAGTTGTGTATAACATATTTTAAAATTAAATAAAAATTCCTAAATTAAAAATCAATACTTTTAAGTCTACTTATAACAACATTTTTTTATTAGAAAATAATTTTAATTGTTTAATTTAGGAGCTTTTTTGTATAACGTTAAGATTTTTGAGCTTTCACCGCACACCAGAAATATTGAGAGCATTTTTACTGCTGTGACACGAAGTTGCCTTAACTGCACGATACTTGGCTTTTATTTGAAAAAAATGTATACATTAATGTTTATACTCTTTAAGAAGCTCTTGACAAATTCCTAAAACCATAAAATTTATACTCAAACAAAAAACTTACGAAAAGTTCATAAAATCATTATAATTTCTTAATGAAAGTAAGAATGTATATACAGATATGTATTCCTACAAATACAAATAAAACTAACGCAACTTTTTACTGACTTCACTAACTCTGCATTTCTCTGGATATCGCTTTACAATGAAAAATCTCTGTGTATATAATTTTAGGTTCGGGTATACCTGAAATGAAAACGATTCTGCGTGGCGTTGCGCTGAAAGAGTATCTCACATTTAAGACATTGGTGGCCAAGGTTGTTGGTTTAACGGCAACTTTGGGCAGTGGTATGCCATTAGGAAAGGAAGTAAGTATCAAAATTGTCGCAACTGTAAGGAGAGCAATGTCGACTACGTGCCTACGTACGTATATACATAAAGTATAATACGATAAGTACGAGTATGTAGTTGACGGCAAACAACACTCACATATTCAATTACGAAAAATACTTCAACTCATATAAGCAATCATACATATAAACGGTAAAACCATCGAATCACACTTTTTTTATTTTTTCTCTACTCCATGCTATAACTTATCGCTTGCTTTGGTTGCGTTCGCTCGTAGGGTCCTTTCTGTCACATAGCAAGTATTGTAGCACAATTATTAAGTAAGCTCGTCACATCATTCCAAGGCATCTATGAGAATGAGTCTCGCAATTCGGAGATGTTGGCCGCAGCGTGTGCGGTCGGCGTGGGTTCGTGTTTTGCCGCGCCCGTCGGTGGTAAGTAGATCGTGTTACTATTCTGTCGAATATTTTTCGCCATGTATCGCTATCGCTCTCGTAGGTGTACTGTTTAGTATCGAGGTAACGACCACTTATTTTGCGGTGCGTAATTATTGGCGTGGCTTCTTTGCGGCTGTCTGCGGTGCAACGGTGTTTCGTCTTTTGGCTGTTTGGTTCCACAATGCGGACACAGTGCGTGCGATATTTCTCACAAATTTCACCACCGAATTCCCTTTCGATCCGCAGGAGTTGTTCGTATTTGCCCTAATGGGGTGAGTGATCCACTACAACACTGAAGAATCTTTAGAAAGAAATCTATAAATTTGTGTTGGAGAATTTGAAAGTGCGAGTTCTTCTAACTTTCTTTATTTTTATCGATACAGCGTTGTCTCCGGTGTTGGTGGCGCTGCCTACGTTTGGGTACATCGCCGCTATGTGCTCTTCATGCGTTCGAATAAGAAGATGAACAAATTTCTGCAAAAGAAGTACGTATATAACACACATCTCATTTATATTAAACAGAAAAAGTTATAAAAATGTAAAAATGTGGTGTTTAATGCTTTCATTCACACAGTCGCTTCCTCTATCCGGGCTTTCTGGCGCTGCTTGTCTCTACACTCTCATTTCCATTAGGACCCGGTCAATTTATCGCTGGCGAATTAAGCACACATGAACAAGTCACACAGTTATTCAGCAATTTCACGTGGTCACGTGACGATCTCACTGTGGAACAGGCGGCCATAGTTACGCATTGGGTCACCAGTTACACCAACATATTCATCAATCTTTCCATATACATTGTGTTCACTGTAAGTGATTTCAGCGACAATTCTTATACAGCATTACTAAATTTGCGCTCTCTCTCCGTCTCTCTCTCTCTCGGAAATAGTTTTTCATTTCCATTGTAGCCTCAACCATACCAGTGCCTTCCGGTATTTTCATACCCGTATTTAAAATCGGCGCCAGTTTGGGTCGTCTCATTGGTGAGAGCATGCATTTGTGGTTCCCGAACGGCGTGCGCTACGGCGGTCGCCTATCGCCCATCATACCCGGCGGTTACGCAGTTGTTGGTGCGGCGGCATTTTCCGGCGCCGTGACGCATACCGTTTCGGTAGCGGTAATCATCTTCGAGATGACCGGCCAGATAACGCACGTTGTACCGGTGATGATCGCAGTGTTAATAGCGAACGCCATTGCAGCCCTTCTACAACCGTCCATGTACGACAGCATTATATTGATTAAGAAGCTGCCGTATCTGCCCGATTTGCTGCCGTCCAGTTCGGCGATGTACAGTATTTATGTGGAGGATTTTATGGTACGAGATGTGAAATACATCTGGCATGGCATTTCGTATCAAAAACTCAAGGAGGTGCTGAAGGCGAACAAAACGCTACGATCTCTACCGCTGGTCGATAGTCACGAGAATATGATACTGCTCGGCTCTGTGCAACGTTATGAATTGATCAAAATGATCGAGAAGCATATCGGACGTGAGAAACGCATGGAGGTGGCACAAAAGTGGCAAAAGGAGGCAGAAGAGCGGTAAGTAAAGCAGTTGAATGCATTTGGGCGACACATTGAGGCACTTAACTGTAATATCTGACAACTCTTTTTAGCGCGCGCGAAGAAGAGAAGAAAAAACAGGAGGCCGAGTTGAGAGTTCGTCGTCCGTCACGTTTCGAAGTACTGCCCGCACCCGATATACTCAGTCTACGTCAAATCGCCAACGATGAAATGCTGCCGCCCAAACAACGTCAGGAGTCATTCACTAACAACGTGGGACCACGCAAATCCATTTTGAAAAAGACAAACTCATTCAATCTAAAAACCTACGCACCTACCTCACCGCACAGCCCGAACATTACGCCCTACACCACCATCACTGGCACTGAGCATCGCATACGCTCCGCCTTCGAAGCGATCTTTCGCAAATCGAACACACTGCAGGATGTCCAACCGGATCCGGATGCTACCAGCATAACGCCGGCGGTCAGCGCCAACGAAGTGCCACTCGTACAGCGCGCCCCCAGCATTTCGAAGAAGGTTCAATTGGTATGTAGAATGATTATTCTAATACCTTTGTTTGTGTGCTCAGCCAACGCGTTCAGTTTATGTTGTTCTTTGATATGTTTTTGTTGTTGTTTGGGAGAAATGTGCATTGTTTCAAGTTTTCTAATTTTTTTTTTGAGAGATTTTTTTTTGTCTTTTACATAATTCGGTAAGTCTTCTTACACTTCCTTCTTTTGTGTTTACTTCTTCCGTACAAGCAAGCACAAAATACTACGGAGTCTGCGCCTCTCGAGCATAAGGTAAAAATTGATCCCTTATAATAATAAAATATACCTTAATATGTATATATAATGAGTGGACTTAGATTTCTTGAAGATTGAAAAATATAGCTCATACAACCTTCGAAAATCTTAGTTGAAAAATTCGAAGAAAAAACAGCGAAAATCACAAAAATATTCTATTATGTCTTCTTTTTCAAGAAGACCAACTATATGGTATGGTCTGTGGTACAAGTTGGTCCTACATAACCAAAAAATTGTCAAATACCCACGTATTGTCACTGTGTCCTTTTATATTTTTGAAAACGTAGTTCTGATAGATTCAGTTACACTCAGAAGAAAATCATTAAAACGTGTTTCAAATAAAAACAATCCCTGTTGACCAAGTCGAAGCGTTGCTGTTGAGGTGATAGTCCTTTGTCGAATATTGATCCGAGTATATTCCTTTAACTAGATACAACTGTTGCACGAATTGAGTTGGACACTCAGAACAAAGTAGAGAGACGTTACATTCTATGACTGACTTTATTTACGGTATGCATAGGTGCTGATTTCAAGATATATAGGTAGATCTATGAAAATAGTTCTGACAGTCAGAAATAATAGTTTTTTCTGAACGTAAAAATTTAAATTCAAATAATTTTTTTAAAATTCCATTTTTTTTAGTGGATGGAAACGTTTATACGAAATATAGAGAATTTATTATAGTGTTTTCATAAAAAGTTTCATAATTTTTTTTAATATTTATCGTTTACTTCCAAGCCAACACCTCCGGATACGCCGGATAGCATAAAAAGCAATAGATTTGTAAGTAAATAAAAAATATCGACATGTAGACAACTTAATTTCTAAGTACAATTTGTATTTTCTATGCAAAAGTCCCAATTAGCTCCCAATTCTCCGGGTCCATCGAAGAAGTTTAAGAAAAATAACTGCATTGTAAGTAATATTAAGAGCTTAGAGGTTGTTGCAATGAGTTAATTAGTAGTATTAATATTTATTATATTAATTATACTCTCGCAACAATGTTGCTAACGAGAGTATTATAGTTTTGTTCACATAACGGTTGTTTGTAAGTCCTAAAACTAAAAGAGTCAGATATAGGGTTATATATACCAAAGTGATCAGGGCGACGAGTAGAGTCGAAATCCGGATGTCTGTCTGTCCGTCCGTCTGTCCGTCCGTCCGTGCAAGCTGTAACTTGAGTAAAAATTGAGATATCATGATGAAACTTGGAACACGTATTCCTTGGCTCCATAAGAAGGTTAAGTTCGAAGATGGGCAAAATCGGCCCACTGCCACGCCCACAAAATGGCGGAAACCGAAAACCTATAAAGTGTCATAACTAAGCCATAAATAAAGATATTAAAGTGAAATTTGGCACAAAGGATCGCATTAGGGAGGGACATATTTGGAAGTAATTTTTTTGGAAAAGTGGGCGTGGCCCCGCCCCCTACTAAGTTTTTTGTACATATCTCGGAAACTATTATAGCTATGTCAACCAAACTCTACAGAGTCGTTTTCTTCAGGTATTTCCATATACAGTTCAAAAATGGAAGAAATCGGATAATAACCACGCCCACCTCCCATACAAAGGTTATGTTCAAAATCACTAAAAGTGCGTTAACCGACTAACAAAAAACGTCAGAAACACTAAATTTTACGGAAGAAGTGGCAGAAGGAAGCTGCCCCCAGGCTTTTTTTAAAAATTGAAAATGGGCGTGGCGCCGCCCACTTATGGACCAAGAAGCATATCTCAGGAGCTACTAGACCGATTTCAATGAAATTCGGTATATAATGTTTTCTTAACACCCTGATGACATGTACGAAATATGGCTGAAATCGGTTCACAACCACGCCTTCTTCCAATATAAAGCTATTTTGAATTCCATCTGATGCCTTCTTTGTATAATACGAGTATAAACATTAGGAACCAATGATGATAGCGGAATAAAACTTTACAAAAATACGGTATTTGAAAAAATGTAAATGACGTGTAATGAAATCTCGATTATCACTTTACCATGCGAGAGTATAAAATGTTCGGTGACACCCGAACTTAGCCCTTCCTTACTTGTTTTAAACTCAATTCACACGAACCTCTTGAAAATGCGCATAACTTTTCATCTAAAAAATAATAACTGTTTATTTCGATACTTTCGGAAACTATAAGCGACCGCGAAGCTTAAGCTCATCGCCAGTCCATGCCAAAGTTAAAATGAAGTTAGCGAACACAAGATGGGATCAATCGATGTTGCCACCACCGCCAAAAAAAGGCATACTCCGAAAGTCACACTCGACAACAGATTGTTCCAATCACCGAGCAAACGCAATCAAATGGAATACACTCACGGATAACACCCATGCAACGACGGATAAGGATGAGCCAAAAGTAAAGAAATGTCTAACTTTGAGTATTACTTTACTTAGGTATATGTAGGCGCAGCTAGAGATTTTTACAACAAATTTAGCGCTAAATGGTAAATTTCGCAACAAAAAAAAAAAACATTCAATAATATTCAAAAATATTTGAGTGTATTATTTTTTCTAAATATTATATATAGAGCTTTTTTATGTTTGCTAATTTGGTTTGAATGTATACAAATATGGGTTGCTACAGAGCTCAGCTCTTCAGTCTTTAAGTTTTAGGTAGGAGTTTTATTTCTATCGATCTCCTGAGTTCTTTGCTATACGAAATTTACCTATGAAGCGTCAAAGAGTTTTTCTTATCTTCTTAATTAAAGAATAATTGTCGGTCACATACAGCTGATTAAAGTATAATGATCACTTTTGACATTGCAAATCTACACGTAGAAACCGGATCTCTCTTACGAACATTAAAGAGAGCTGCCTGATTGAATATGTTACCGCTTACGACGCTGGGAGAGTTGATGTATTATTTATAGTGTTGTTTTAATATAACGAAAGTATTTTACTTTAGAACTACCTAGAGAGTGCAAAAAATCACTTGTGAGCATTATTCTTGGTGTTTATGTTGGTTCCAAGATAGGCGAAATTGTCTGTAACTTCGAAGTATGGCTATAAGTAATAATAAATGTGACAAGATGTGATTAAGAAGATATAGTATTTGATTTTAGATACTTTAGAGAAATAGGCACAAAAAAACTCTACTTCTAAACTTGTATGAATATGTATACTTTGAAATATCGAGGACTATATTGGACTTACCTTATGTCTAAAGCAAGGAAGCAGGGAAACAATGGAGCATCTCTTGTGCACTTGGCAAGACTACGATATATGCATTTGGTGTCCCCACAGTATGATACACTGGAAGAGATATTGCGATAGTGAGAACACAGAGTCATGGACTTAGTAACTGAATTCTATCTGGTATTGCAAAAGACCAAAATTGGTCAATGCTTGACTCATTGGCATACCAAACTAACCTAACCTACCCTAACTTATGCTAATGACCAGATCAATAAAATATATGTATAAATTTATTTTACACTTGATAATTGAGATATATTTTTTATTACAAAAATATACGTATGTATGAGTTTGTTCTTTTGTAAAAATATGTACTCATATTTAATATGGCAAGACTTGCCATTTTTAAGGTTTGCACATTTGTTGTATTTGTTTTTGTTGTAATTTTTAATTATTTTTGTTATTGTTGTTGTCCTTTTCATAATGCTTGCGTCTGCGTACTAATCGTCCTTTCGTGCTTTCAGTGCTCGTGCTTTATTATTAGCTCTCGTCGAAATTTCTTTTTCTCTCGCTGAATTTATTTAAATATATTTTCTATATTCTCTCTTTTCTATATGCCACAACTACTTCGTTGTATAAACTTTTATCCTAAAAACATGCACAACTGTAAATACAAATAACCAGGCAATGAGTATGAAAAAGGCGAAATCGGTGACCTTGGTAGGTGTTCTATACACATACATACCACTATATTCGTGTGTATGTTAGTATATCTAATAAGTTATCAGCTGTAAATACTAGGTAGTAAACGGTTATATAATTGTTACTGGATTATAGCAAAAGTAGTGGAAACAACACCAAACAAAAAAGTGAAATTGAAATCGGCGATTTATTTTTTTATATATTTTATTTTACAAATTACATACATTTTTTTTTAATTATTATTCCACTATTGCTTTCAAATATTTAGCCCACTTCTACCTTAAAATTTTCTTTAGCCACGTGAACGCGTGATCGATATGTCGCCGGAAGATCAGAAGAAATGGGAAATGGAAGAAATGTCCAAGTCCATCGATCTGGAGAAGGCCAGTGTAAATATCGATCCATCGCCATTTCAACTGGTCGAACGCACCTCGATACTCAAAGTTCATTCGCTTTTCTCAATGGTTGGCATAAATCATGCCTATGTGACGAAAATCGGACGCCTAGTGGGTGTTGTGGGTCTGAAAGAGGTGAGTCCAAAGCATATTATTAAGGCTTATGATGCCAAGTAAATTTTTACCCGAAAGAATTACACATTGAAACTATCAAGTTAGAGTTTTATAAGTTTTGTAGAGATTTATCTTCATAAAACCATGAAGCTACTAAATTTTATAGATCTTGATGAAAAAATGAAGCTACTTATACAGCTGACAGTTCGTGGTTCTAAAATGACTCCTTAGCAATTCTGTTGCACGATTCTCCACAGTTCTTATAAAAATTCTATAAATTGTTTGACAATTTTTCTCTTAATCTTTGCTCGTTTCAGCTGCGCAAAGCTATTGAGGACATCAATAGCAATAATTTCGTAGTACAAAATCAAATAAAAGACGATATTGAAGCCGATCATGGTTCGGCTGTTGAGAAGCCATTATTGGCGCCACCATTGCCGCTGTCACCGCATGCCACCAGTGACAAGGAGGTTAACACCACGGTGACCTCCATGGACTCAGCACTCTCACATTCGGATAATTGCTCTGACATTGAAATGGAGCATATGAAGGGCGAGAGTAGCGGCGAAGAACAATCGCAACACCAACAAGATAACACAACACAATACAATCAACAAACATACACACATACAGCCACAACAACAACAACGGGCGCACCAACAACAACTAAGTCGAACAATGAGCCATAGCAGACAGGCAAATAACAAATACATACTATAAATATACATATACATTAGGGTGTACATTATATCACCAGTTTTTTTTTTTGCAAACGCTCCCTGAAATTTCAGTTTTTGCTGTGAAAAATGTTATACAACTTAAACAATCTCTTTATTTTCAATTTAAATCGTGCCTGAGTCATGTTTCTTTTCTTATGTATATATAACATGGAATTTTTTAATGCTCTGCATTAAACAAGCACAATTTTTATAAAATGATTTTCTAATTCAAAATTTAGCGCTCACCAAAAAAGCTCTGAATGACTTTTTCATAAAATCATTCCTTTAAAAGTTATATGCATTGAATGCAGTGAGCATTCCATACAAGAGTGCTAAGCATGCGTACGAGTACACCCTGACGTATGAGCAACACAGAATTTATAAGGCACTTGTACGAGTGAGAATGCGCAACAAATTTGTTGCCCAACTTTAACTGCGTATAACTTTTAAAGGAAAGCTTTTATGGCAAAAATTAATAAACACATTTTTGTAGAGCGTCATATTTTTTACTAGAATATGCACTCTTAAAAGTTGTAGGTTCATTTGATTTGGTGATAAAGAGTTTATTGCAAAAGAGCATGTTAAATACGAGTATATGGGAGTAGTTAAATGATTTCGGACCGTTTGAAATTGAAAATAAGGAGCTTTTTCCGTTGCATAATTTCAGTTAGAGCAAAAACTGAAACTTCAGGGGGCGCTTGCAAATATAAAATCAACCGGGGAAATAACAGACAGCCTAATATACATATATGTACATACATACATAGGCATATGTAGGTATTTAAGTGAAGTTGTATTGGAAAAAAGGCAAACTAAACTAAATTGTATTAAAATTTAGCAAATAGTATTTTTAAATAATTACATGATGTACATACATATAAATACTAATAATTATATTGCAAGTAGAGAGTAAATATGTAATTGCATAAATGGTAGAATTTTAGAACTTTAGCAGCTCATGTAAATATTATAAGCCGAAACGTTAGTTAGCATTGTGTTATATTTTTAATAAGCTCCAATTTCCAAACACAAACACACACATACTACATATACATACATATACATAGATACTCGTATGTAAAATAAGTTGTACACAGAATGTACACAAAGATAAACGATATTAAAGCTATAAGCTAAATTTAAACACATTTCCCTTACGAATTTGTTATAAAATTTTCAAGAACATTGCTTTGATAGCAAACTGAAGCTGAAAAAAATCTGCATACTTATTTTTTAAGCAAAATATTTTTAATTAAATTACACATCGATTAATACCCAATGACTAAAAGTTCTATTATCATGCTTTAACAATTTATATTTTTTATAATTTATCACAATATTAATGGTGGCAGGTTTCTCCCACAAAATCGCAGACGAAACGTGCCATTTGGTATTCAGTTAGTAGCCATTCAGGCGTAACGCTTTAATGAAACCGAAAATCCCAATTTCAGGCAAAATCAAAGTGAAAACGTGCAGTCAGTAGTATTTACAATTTAAATATACATACATACATACATGCTTATATATAGGTAATAATTGCAATAAATACATACATATATACACATATACATGCAATTGTTATGTACGTGTGATGAAATAAAGTAGCGTATAGTGATATTACAAACCATTGTTTGTACTCGTATACATATGTACATGCATACAAACAAACTATGTGACTGGCAACTGTAAACCAAATATAAGTATTTTCTAAGAAAAAAATTAATATAAAAACACGCAAATTGTTTATTAAAGTATTTAATTTAAACTTGTATGTAAGATAAGAAACGTAACGAACATTTATGTACATAAAATTTAACGAGAATTAAAGTAAAAAAACGGATTGTCCAGCGAAATGCCTTCTTATTACTTATACAAAGCAAAACTGAAGCTGAATTTAGGTGACTTACATATATATAGTACATACATAGTATATCATGTCTATCAATAAATTGCGGTCATTGGATTATAGGATCATCAGTGCTGAAGAGGAACCAAAACAGTGTTATTGTAAGTATTAACAGGTAGCTGATCCTGTAAGGAGTTATCCTCCCAACGCGGACGCATCGTTTTTCGAGGGATCACCGGAAATGGCATCGCAATGGACGATGTTAAAATATTTTTTTCCAAAAAGTTCAGAATTTCTTTGTTAATAGTATATTTGTAACAAAATCTATTAAAATATTTAATTTTTTATATGAGAAAAAAATAGTTGAAAAAGACTGTTTTTTACACGAGGATGGGTGTCCTTAACGCCTTAAAAAAACAAATTTTTTTATGGAAATGTTTGATATCTGTAGTTTGGTATCTATGTAATATCAGCTATGTTGATCAATTTACGAGCATCCAAAATAATTTTCTAAATTGTTTTGATGCTTTCGTTCCTAACTGCCTCTTTTAGTCTTCAACGAGGTCTAATTTTCGGTTTCACTCTATTTTTTTTTTTTTTGTTGCATGAAAATAATGAAACTCTCATTGTTGAAAGTGTGATCTTCACAATGCTGATTGCGATCATTTCACTCCGCCGATTAATGCAGAAAATCATTGGAATTATATGAGTATACTATAGTTCAACTGTATATGTTATATGTACATATCCTAAAAATAACTTTGACATTAAGCACTTTTTTTTTAAACCTAAACAAAGATCAATGTGTAAAATTAATTATTAAATTTTAAAACGCCATTTTTGTCAAATTTTGAATTTTTTTGCAGCGTAGATCATTGTAGGGAAAATATTTCGAGTAGAACTTTTTTTTTGCTATTCAAGCGCGGACAAAACCGTGATGAGAGCAGAGGGAAAAAAATTGAAAAATCAACTCGTTTATTAATCATGCGCAATGTAGCACCTCTTCTTCTTAATTGGCGTAGAAAAACAATAGCCGAGTTAACAACAGCGCGCCAGTCGTTTCTTCTTTTTGCAATGTGATGCCTATTGGAGATTCCAAACGAAGCCATACCCTTCTCCAACATACTGGAGGTATTCTTACTCTTCCTCTGCTTCCCCCGGCGGGTATTGCGTCGAAAATTTTCAGAGCTGGAGTGTTTTCGTCCATCCGGACAACATGACCTAGCCACCGTAGCCGCTGTCTTTTAATTCGCTGAACTATGTCAATGTCGTCGTATATCTCGTACAGCTCATCGTTCCATCGAATGCGGTGTTCGCCGTGGCTAACGCGCAAAGGACCATAAATCTTTCGCAGAACTTTTCTCTCGAAAACTCGCAACGTCGACTCATCCGTTGTTGACATCGTCCAAGACTCTGCACCATACAGCAGGACGGGAATTATGAGTGACTTATAGAGTTTGGTTTTTGTTTGTCGAGAGAGGACTTTGCTTCTCAATTGCCTACTCAGTCCGAAGTAGCACCTGTTGGCAAGAGTTATCCTGCGTTGGAACATTGTTGGTGGTGTTTACGCTGGTTCCAAGATAGACGAAATTATCTAACTTCAAAGTTATTGTCAACAGTGACGTGAGAGCCAAGTCGCGAATGCGACGACTGTTTGTTTGATGACAGGAGATATTTCGTCTTGCCCTCGTTCACTGCCAGACCCATTTTCTGTGCTTCCTTGTCCAGCCTGGAGAAAGCAGAACTAACGGCGCGGGTGTTGAGGCCGATGATATCAATATCATATCACTCTGATAGAAGATGGTACCTTCTCTATTTAGTTCTGAGGCTCGAACAATTTTCTCCAAAAGCAGGTGGAAAAAGTCGCACCTACTGTTGGTTTATATGCATGTGTTTGTATATATTTACCCTTTTCACTATTCAAGTGAGATGGTATAAAATAAATAACAAATTAAAGAAATACTACAAGTATAAAGATTAAACAAATAAGAAATTAAAATTGAATGTTTAAGCATTGGAACAACTTTTTAGTACATAGACACAGAAAAAAACAAAAAATCCCATACAAATTAACCAAAATCAACAGTAGGCTCAAAGGCTTTTTCTTCTTGCAAAAATTGGACAGCCTAGCAGCAAGTACGACGTTGCTTCGAACCACGCCTTATTGGAAACAACTTAGATTAAAATTTGTTGTATATGAAATATTGTCATTTTTATGTATTTTGTATACAACTTTTTTTCTGCTACTCACCTTTTTTTGCAATTTTTTACAAATAACCAATAACCCCTTTAGTTGCAGAAATAAAATACAAATTCTTCGCTTTGCTTGATTCTCGAGTTCCTTTTTATTTTTGTTTATTATAATCTTTATGGGCTTTAATGCATGCTTTATTTTATGTTTATTTGCTTTTTTCCATATCATTCATGCACGCTCTTAACTGATCGCTTCTTGCCATGTACGGGTAATTCACCACGCTTGCGCACAAACATTGTGCCGCTTTACAACAGAGTGTATTTTAATTTTTTTTTATTTAATTTTGACAAAGTTGCATAATGTAGCGTTATTACATACGTACATAGATTCAGTGCTCTCAATTCGGTTCTTATCAAATGTACTTAGCATACCAACTTTTCGCTTCGCTCGCCTCTAACACGCTCGGTAGAAGTACTTTCGCCTATCGCTTGGTCATTATCTCCAGCTATTCTTTATCATCATCATCATCATTCTCTTCTTCTTCTTCTTCTTCTTCTCACTGAGTTGCAAAAATATATATAGTTTATATAAAAATGTTTGTTTTGAGAGGGAGTTTGGTTGTTTTTTTTTTGTTTTTTACTTTTATAATTTGTATTTTTTGTATGTGTTTTTGTTTTTGTAATAGTGATAAGTGTCAGCGCGGTGTATAGTAAACGTTTCTTGTTATGTATGTATGTAGTATAAATGTTCGTATGTATGTAGTTGGTTATGTATGTATGTGTGTTGTTGGTTTATGCTTAAATGGAATTTTCTCGCGCGCTTTACTACAATATGTAGCAACATCGCTTCGTTTTTTGCACTTTTTCTTTGCATAATATTTGCTTTCGAAATTTCGAAATATTCAACATTTTTTGTTTTTGTTTTTTTCGTAACAGAAAATGTGTAAGAGTATAAGACTAATACAATTATAAAATAAATTTAATATTTTTCAATAAGAAAAACCAAGGCAGGCGCAAGCTCCGAAAGGGTCGTCGTTTCATTTGCTTTGTTTCTAACACACTTGCTTGTGGGTGGGTGTGTGCGCGTTCGACCGAACCAACCGTGTTTACCGCTCGCTGCTCTACCCAGTTCTTCTGTTCGCTCATGATTCAAACACAACAACTTTGGCATCAAAAATTGAGCGCAATACAAATATTTCTACGCTTTTCTCATATAAAACAAGGGTTGTTCTTTTTGCTTTTGTATTTTTTTTCTTTCATTTATAAAGTAACCAATTTTTATCACTTAATTTTTGCAGTTTTATCTGCTAAGTAGGCTGTTATAATATAAATATTAACCGTTTACGCCAACTAAAGACAAACTGCCGTTATTGTTACGTTTTGCGCTCTTTAAGATCGCTGCGGATAGACGAGTGGAATAACAAATACAAGTAGTCGGCGAGTTTCCGTTACATATTATTTGAGAGCGCCTAAGAGTAGGCAATAAATGATTAAGAATTTTAATAAAAATAGGAATTTGAGCGCCTAAAAGCTTACTACATTATATATATGTGCCCATCACGTCAAACTAAGCGCAAATCCCTTTTATAATTACAAAACCGTTCACAGTACACTTAAGAAAAAATAAAGAATTTCTTATAAAATCAAGAATTAAGATTTCAAATAATTTTTGATCAACCAAAATAGCTCTTCAAGCGCACATTCTTTACAGTATATCACAAAGTAAGACTATATAGTTAGTTGTACATACTACAGTTTGAAGATACTAGAGCGGTTCAAACGCCTAAATGCTATGCTTTTTTTTAAATATTTGTACGAAATAATAGCATATCACACATGCAACAGGCTTGAGTATTCTTAAAGCCGCGATTGGCTAGAATAATCCACGTAAAGTACTAAAGAAATATAACTGTAACTAGTATTTTCGAAGTAAACCGCCTCTAAAAGTATGCTACGCATTTTTAGAGAAACGAAAATTGTATTGAATTGTGTGCAACGAGCTTTTTTTATCAATATATAAGAAATAAGTTCAGTTTTTTGAAAATTATTTTCGTTAATTCAGAGATAGTTTTCCGTAAGCCGCCAAAACTCACTTGACATTGTCAGTAGCGTCGAAGTGTTTCTTTGTTTGTTTTTTAGCCTTACTAAAAAAAATTTCGAAAATAGCCGTTTATTGACACTGAAGACTAGCATTTTCAAAACAACTAAGGGTGAATAATAACGTAACCTCAGCTATTTTTTAACCTAAAAATTAGCATTTGACCCTTTGTACTGTAAATAAATGTGTGCCTAGGCGCTCAACTCTTGGCACAACGCAAATTATTAAGGAAAATGCTGCGCTCAACCTTGTTTTTTTGTTTTTGATTTTACTTAAACCTTCAATGCCTACACGTCTGGGACGGGAAGTTACAAATAGTTTTTATTTTTTTGTTACCAATTTCATTGTTTTTTGTTTTTTTTTTAATAAATTTTAGAACGAAGTACATATATATGTATGTATGTATATATATTCAATATGCAAACGCAAAAATTGCAGTGAGTTAGAATTGGTGTATATTATAGTTGCAGCAACTGTAATTTGCAATTTTTGCTCTTCGCAAGCCTCCACTTTCTGTTACGCAACAAGAGTAAAGTTAACAGTAAATATCAAAGAATCAAACTCAGTGCTGTTTTTTTATGATTTTGTTTTATGCAAAAAAGTTTTGTTTTATAATTATTAAAAATTATATGAATTATCATATCTTTTTTTATAAAAAAAAGTGAACGACTTTTTGGATTGTACGATGTGTGAGTGTTTTTTCTTCGCTTTTTCACTGTCATACCAATTTTTTTTGCTTGGTTTTTTTGCGTTTTGGTTATGCACGTGTGTGTATGTGTTTTGTGTATGTGTATTATGTAAGAAAAGTAAGTGTGCACAGTGGCAGATGTGTTGAGTGTGTGGTGTTCGCACATATGAACATTTATTTTGTATATTTTCATTTTCGTTCATAATACACATTACATAAGCGAGCCAAAAAGCCATTGTTTTTCCATCGTAACAGCCATATTTAACATCAACATCCTTAATCATCTTACAACAAACTTGACATGTGTGCTTTGCTTCTTTTGTGTTTGCTCTGGTGTTTGCGTTTCTTTTTTGTTGTTTTTGTTTTTTGTTTACATTTAACAGTCGTTACGAAGTCTTTGAAATAATATAAGGTACAAAAAAAAAATTAAACACATTGCAAAATAAACATTTGTATCAGAAAATAAGACAAAATTTTGAACTAATAGTATTAATGAAGTAATTACAACTAAATTATGTGTATTTGGAATTTCGGAAAGCGTGATGTTGAGCGCGGCAGATAATAGTAGTATTTATGGGGAAAAAATATTCAGGGAAGTGATTTAAAGTAATTGTAAATAATTAAAATTGGGAAAAAGTAAGTTTTAACTATTGGCAAAATATCGCAAAAAATTTCATATAATTTTGAGTTGACGCATGCCTTAGAGCTTTCGTTGTCTTTCACGCAAGGTGACTCTTTAACTATAAACGAAGTGCATGGCAAGCGTGCTTCAGAGAATAACACGCTCAACAATCAGGCAATCCGTTACACAAAGAAGAAGATTAAATTATTACGAGTAGTACAAAAAATATGATTTTTTTTCGTAGTTTTTGAAATACATATGTAAGTGCTGCTTGAAACCAAAGAGGTTCAGAATTTTGGTGTGGGTGCATGTGTGAGCGCAAAAAGGTTGCGAGGTGTTAGAGCTTGCGCGTGAATTACAGTTTTAAATGTAGTGGGGGCAAAACACCATCGAAAGTAGAGAATTTACAATCAAGCAGTATTGCGGACGGTTTGAAAGTATTTGAAGACACGCGCCGCCGCCTTTCGCTTTTAATGTGCAAAATTCTAGTTGCCACACTTTAACTAAACGTTGACGCTTTTCGCACTTGTTGCACTCACACACACACACCAACAGTTACAGTTACATAGTGTTTAGATTTTTGAATAAGTATACATAAATGAAATCGAGTTGGTTTCGTTTTAAGAACAACAAAAGGTTCGTGAAACGAGTGTTTCGTGCCCCACTTTGTATGAATGAAGTTTTGTTTCGTGTATAATATATGTGTGTGTTTTGATGGATGTGAATGTTGTAAACTTTTCGCTTATTAACCGTTAGCTGTTGCCGATTGGCAGAAATCGCCCACACCGAAGTCATTATTACGATGCTGCCCAGCGCCTGCTACTACATGCATACGTCGCTGCATTAACAAACTCTCGCTCGGCGGTGAGAGTCCAATGCCCAGCTCACCGGGTGATGGTGGTGAACCACTGCCGAAGCCGCCACCTCCCAAACCAAAACCGTTACCGCTATTGTATATGCCGCTGACGGCACCGCCGCGCGACTGCGGCACATACATACTGCCGGTTGGTGAATGCGTGAAACGTCCTGAACCGATGCGCGGCTGTTGTTGATTGTTTCGGCTGAAGTGTGCACGCATAATGCTGCCGCCGTTGCCATCGTGTGTGGGTGGCGAATAGCGCGGCTGTGTGGGATGCTGGTAGCTGCGTCGCTGTTGCATGCCACAATTACGTGCGCCCGTGTAGATGCAATCGTTACGCCAGTTGTGTATGGCACCTGCCGAACCGCTGCCACTGTCATCGGATGGTGGCGAGGCGCCACTTACCCCGACGTGACTGTAACTGCCACCGCCGGAGCGTGCGTTGTAGTAGTGGCCGCCATTGCGTTGAGCGCCACCCACATTCCAGCCAGGCGAATTGACGCCACCTTGTGAGCGATACTTATTGCGGTAATTATTTGCTGCTACCGTGGCACTTAAACCGGAGCTGTTGTTCGATGTGTCTCCGTTGCCATTACCGTTGCCGGCATTGTTGCCATTTATTAGAATACCACCGCGGTTGCGCCAATTTTCGGCTTTTTGTCCGGACGAATGTTGTTGCTGCTGCTTATTGCCGCCAGATGTTGGTTGTGAGTAGCGTCGATGATTGTTGTTGTATTGTTGCTGACGACGTGCGTAACCAGTTGCATTGATGTTGTTGCTATGCGAACGGGGTCTGCCGTAAGTGACATCGTCCTCATCAGCATCGTCCTCCAGCTCGGCGTCATAATTGTTGTTCTGATATGCATCGTAATCGTCATCAACGCCACCAACAGGGCGACCGCCGGTGTTGCCCAGCGCAAAGCATACATTACGCTGTGGTTTGTTCGCGCGCGGCGAACGCTTTGATTTTATCAAAGTTTGTTGTTTTTGATTTTGTGGTTGTTGTTGTTGCTGATATTGGTGTTGTTGTTGTAGCTGCTGCTGCTGCTGCTTTTGACTTTGCTTTGGCGGCTGCTTCTGCTTCTGCTGCTGTTTTAGCTGTTTTTGTGTTTGTTGTTGTTGTTGATTGCCAAAAGTCGTTCGCATTGTTGTCACCGCGTTCGTAGAAGTCGCCATCCCATCGTCAACCTTTTCACCGTTCTCCCCATCGATTGTATTGTCGGCGGGCGGTGCAGATTTTCCCCTTTTTCCATTGAACGCTGCATTGTCGGTGGCGACTCCGTTTAATGGCGTGGCGACAACAATGTTTGCAGTCTCATTAAGTTCAGGTAGCGTTTCTTTCAAATCACTAATACTAGCCAATAATTTAGCATTTTCTTTTGTTGTTGTTGTAACATTATCTGCATCGATTATGTTTTTGTTTGCAATATTTGTTTCGGCTTCTGTTTCTACAATCGAAACATTACTATTGTTGTTGTCGTTGGTGGTGTGAGTTGTGTTGGTTGCATTAACTGCGATTGTTGTTGTATTTGAATTGGTGATTGCTATATCATTAATATCACTTATTGGAAGTTGGTTTTGTCCAGCGTCCAGCAACAATTCATTCGCTTTGTTGCCGCTTGCGTCGCTGCTGTTGTTATTGCTGCTGCTGCTACGATTAACCATACAGTTATTAGCATTTGCATTATCAGCATTCTTCTTAGCTTCAATATTATTATCTTGGATGTTATAATAAGTTTTGAAATTTGTTTTTGAATTTTCATTGAAATTCATTTTCGTTTCGTTAGCAAAATCTATTTGCTGTTGTTTATTTTGCTTTTCGATGTTTTCTTTCTCCTCTAACGCGAAAACATGTTCATCAATTTCTGCTTTTGCAAAGGAATTATTTGCCTCATCTGCAACTTTTTCTTCAAGTTCATCATTAACCTTAACCTTATTATGATCAACATTAACATAATCATTAACTTCAAACATTCGCTCCTGTTCAACGCCCCTCCTCTTCCACTCTACGTTCTCCTCGTTCTCATCATTAACCTTACTCTCATTATTAGGTAATCTATTAAAACTTAACTCGAGAGCAGTTTCAGCTCCGGCTGATCTCTCTCCCTCCTTAATTTGCATGGCACCCTGTAGTAATGTTGTCTTACTGCGTTTGTCATCACCCCTAACACAGGAACTATCCTCCGCATCACTAGTAATAGCATTATCACCGTAATCACCATGACGATAACGATTTTTCTCCTCCAACTCTTCGTCCACTTTAAGCTCTATCTCTCTATCTTCGTTATTATCATCAAGATAGTATTTTGGACGTATGGTGTAATCGTCATAGTCATGGGGCGTATTATTATCACTGCACTCGCCATCATGTTCATATGGCCTATTTGTGCTGGTTTCTTCCACCTCACCACCTAAGTCACACTCCTCCTCCTCATCCTCATTATCCATGTCACGCCAAAGATGTGGATAATCCTCGTAGTCACTCTCATCTGCAGCATTATTCCCCATTTGCCTACGTCTGGCTTCTACTTCCGCTTTTAAATCTTCTTCATTGGCGGCGGAAAAGTATCCGGTCCGATGCTCTCCCACATGTGCCCACTCTTCATCCTCATCGAGCCGTCCAAATGCTTCCAGCGCCTCCTCATCGTCGTCGTCCTCTTCGTGTACGTTCAGTGTTTTGAACGATGGTGCACCCGATTGGTAGATGCTCGACGCTTTGCCGCCATTAATGCTGTTGCCGAAGCGACTCGAATTGCGCGTGGCATACAGATTGCTATTGCGACCGCCATAGATGGAACGATTATTGCTGATGCTCAACGTGTTATTCATGGAGCGACTACGTGGCGGTGGTGGCTTTATAAATATCGGTGGACTGTTGTTGCTGTCCGCGCCGGCGCCGCCATTCTGGGCATCCAGTTGCATTTGCGACGGCTGATAGATGTTCGGGCGCTCTTTCATGTAGTCGTAACGCATGGAAAAGTGTTGTAATATCACGCGTTTCACAGCCATTGCCGACTCGGCGAATCGGGATATCTCGCGCGCTGATTGATTGCTAAGGAAAAGAAGGAGATAATAGTAAATATTAATAGTTTAAGAGCAAATTTAACAATTCATAAGCTGAGGTGAAGTGAAGCTTTTTGAAAGTTTTTAAGTTTGTTGTTTTTTTTTAATTGCCTTGCACAACTTACCGCCTTATATTGCCAGGTGTGCGCAGCGCCTTTCGCCGATTCTCCATTTTCTTAAAATCATTCGGACACTCTTCCTCCGAAAACTTGATCCACGGATGGTTTAGTACTGCTTCGGCACTTAGACGCTTCGGCGCTTCCTTGACAAGTAGACCACGTATTAAATCTTTGGCCTCCTCGCTTACATCCTCCCATTCAGCCTCGGGAAAGGAAAATCGTCCTTAAAAAGAAGAAGAAAAGTTTGTAAATACGTTTGCAAATACAATTTTTCTCTTCTTTTATTTTTACTATTTATTCATTTTTTTTTCAATAATATTTAATAAAACAATTTCAAAAACACATTTTTTATAACTTACCTTCTTGTATGGACTCGAAGAGCAACTCCTGACAGGTGCGACAATTCTCGCCGCGATTCCAGCCACAATCCTCTTCACAATTGCCCGAAAATGGTGGATAGCCACACAATAGAATATATGCGATAACACCAAGTGACCACAGGTCACAACGCTTATCATAGTAATTTGCCTCGCCAACGAATAGATCAACAACTTCGGGCGCCATAAATTCTGCGCTGCCGACCTGCAAGAGAAACATTGGAAAATTTTTATTATTTTTTCATTTAATTTTTATTATTATTTAAAGCGAATTCTTATACAAAAAATTGTCTGACTGGCTACTCACTGGTGTTAGAAGTTGTGGGGTTGCCGATGGCGATGAGACGTCTGTGGTGAATTTAATGCCCGATCCCAAATCGAAATCGCATATCTTAATCGGGCACAATTTGTCCGGATCGACACATAAAATATTTTCCGGCTTCAGATCACGATGTGCAATGCCTTTCTTGTGCAGAAAATCCAAACCGGAAGCAATTTCCTTGATAATCTGCGCTGCCTCATGTTCTGAGAAACAAATCTGCTCCTGAATACGCCTTAAAAGGGGGCCGCCATTAATCTGCAAATCATATTTGGTGTAAATTGAAGTTTTCAAAATAAAAAGTGTTTTTATGGCTTGCTATTTATGCATACCTTTTCAAAAACCAAATAAAACTTTTCATCATCTTCGAAGAATTCAATTAATTGTAAAATGCCCGGATGTCCCTGACAATGATGGAATGTCTCCACTTCGCGAAAAACACGCGCACGCGCATGTCCCGGTATTTTATCGATAACCTTTACGGCATACTCCAAATCGGTGTAGATGTTTACGCATGTTTGTACAGAGGCGTAGGCGCCTTCGCCAAGGATTTCGCCCGTCAGCTTATACAATTCTGTAAGCAAAATAAACAAAGCGCACACATTTAAGCATAAATAGACTTCAAGGTTCGCACCGTGTGCTGATATACATAAAGCTTCGATTGCATAAAACTGCAGAGGAACACTGATGTATGACTCTCTAATTACATAAATAAATAAGTAAATAAGGTTGATCTGCAGATTTAGCTGCGCTGGGCTGACAAACTGACGAAGTGCTTGCCTGCCTGCCGCCACACACGTAACACAACCTGCGTTGCCGCCACGACAACGTGATCAACAACCCCCTCAAAGCGCAATAAGCTTCTACGTTTGTCTGCGGACGCATGAAAATATGGTTATAAGTATGTATATTTGCTTGGTATAAGAAATTGTAGCCGGCTAGAGAGTTTAAAGTGTAAACAATGCGTATACTTGCATAAATCATTGGCGCTCATTGAGCAAATACAAGAACAAATTAAAAATAAGGAAAAGGTAAAAAAGAAAAAAGAAAACAGCAAATTAATGCACGTGGCAGTGCAATGATTTAATTATTTTGCGTGTTTTTGTGCTTTTGTTTTGAGTTTTCCAATAATTTTTCTTTGTATACATAACGCCCGAATTACGCATGCATTCGCCTTGTGCCATTTTCACCGAGGCACGCACACCTCTAATGAAAACAAAAGCTTACAATGTCTTCAACTTTTTATTTTTGTTTTTGAGTTTGTTTGTTTTATTTCTGAAATTATTTTTAGCCTCGCATACATATTTCGGAAATATTGTGTGTAAAGTACCGACCGGTATGTACATACATACATACCTACACATTGTGTAGAGATCTGCTAGGGACATGGTGAGTAAGGAAAACGCAGTGAATGCCATGGAAATGATGTGCTGCTGCGCATTTTATTTTAAATTATTAATTTTTAATCTAAACTGAGTCTGTGGACATAGCAAAAAATCTACACCGTCAGCGCTTAAGTATAGACGTGTTCAATTTAAGGGTATTATATTTAAATGTTGCTGACGTTTTAAACGTCAGCTAATAGACAACAGCTGGTGGAAGGCGAAAAATTAACCCATCACTACCCGAAATAGGGTTTTTTGACTCAAACTTTGTGTTGAAAATAAGTTAAAAAAAAAGAGTAAATGTTAACTTCGGTTGCACCTACCTAAGTAGACAAATGATTCCGTACAAGGACTTGTTTTTGATCTAGCAGTTTGTATAACAGCTTTATGAACCATATCTTTGGAGCTTTTACCATTGCCTTGGAGGGCAATTTATACCAAATTTCCTGAAGTTTTGTATTTCGACGACAAATAAGCAACTTCTTTGGGGAGAAAAGCGTGTGTGTAAAATTTCATATCAATATCTCAAAAACTGAGGGAATAACTTGCATATATAGAGACAGACGAACATGGCTAAAACGACTTAGCTCAACAAACTGATTATTTATACTTGTATATATATTTCGTAAGGATCCCGACCGACATTTTCGTTCTGGAAACCTTTGCTTAAGGTATAAAAGTTACAAATACTCTTTTAAAACATTTTAAGAAAAAACTAAAAATTTTTATAATTATAATATGCGAATGCAGCTAAGATATGTAAATAGTTTTATTAATAAAAATCTCTATAACAATAATAATAACAATAGCTCACCTTGAAATGTTGACGAATGCAATGAGGAACTGGTGCGTTTCTTCTTGCGTCGCTTCTTTTGCATTTCCTCCTTGTGGCGATTGAGTTCCGCCTGACGTTCGATTTCCGTCATTTTCGGCGCCTCGCTGGACTCGTTGCCCGAAACATCTTCGCTGCTATAGCGTGTAATTTCATTATGGCCGCCTGCAGAACAAACAAAAAATAAAAACAAATAATTATATGTAATTCATTTAGAATGTGTTTAATTTAATTATAGTACTTTTTCTCAGCTTTAAACTGATTTAAACTTAAACATTCTTACATACATACATATGTATGTACGTTTGTGTACGCAGAAGAGCGCGTAATCAAAACAAAAATACCTTATAGCTAAAAGTATATGTCTAGGTGCATTTGTTTGTTGTAATGCATTACGCGTTAATTTTTACTGAGGGTGGGGGCGGGGTGATTTGAAATTTAGTAGAAAAAACATTTATAACACATTTACAACAAGAAAATGAGTGCAATTTCACTTGTAACTGAAATGCGAAGACTTTCTAGGAAGGCAAATGATCGACAAGGAATTTTGTGTGCAGACAAGGCAAGCCACGGCGCAGTACACAAGTTTGTTTAGCTGAAAATGAAATTACGACATGGTTTTGTTCATTTTATCTTCGGTTTGTTTGTGTGCATTTCTTCGCTGCAATATGCGAACTTTTCACTTTTCATACAGTATTTGATTGTATAAATTGTACCATATTTAAAAAGTTAGTTTCTAAATCAAAGCATATACAAAATATCATAAAAAATGGATTTGTTTGAAAAATGGTGCTCCAACCATCTTTTATTAAATTATTTAAAATTTTGAATAATGTAAAGCGTTTTATTTATTTTTTATTTAATTTCTTTGTAATATGTTTCGATTTTTTAGTGTAGATTTTTATATATTCTGCTGAATAGTTTCTTTTCATTTATTACACTCCTATTTATATATTCTCGTAGAACAAAAATCACGTTTTCATTTCACATTTGCTGCCGCTTGAGTATTCACGAAATTGTCGATAAGCAAAATACTTTACATAACTGTGATAATTACTAATATTAGTTTGGAATAACCGTTAATAAGTTCACAAAATTACTTAATACTTGTGTAACAGCGCTAATGAAAAAAATATTGAACAAATTTTGTTTTTTAAATTTAATTTAGTAAAAATTTCTTAAGAAAAAAGTAGCGTGTAAATATGATACAAAAAAAAACGATTTTTTGATAAAATAAAAGCATATAATCTTTCTAATAATAATAAGCCATAATTGTATGGCCTTTATGTGAGGAATAATTATTATTTTTATTAGTGCAGGCTATAGCAACTTATTTTCGTTAACTTATGAAGCATTGCCTACATTTAGGAGCTACTTAGACTAATAAATTCAATTTTTTCATACAACAAAAATTTTCATTTCTTTATTCAAAATTTTTTTCACGCCGCACGGCACAAATTTTGTACTCGTTGTTGCGTCTGATTGTCGGTTATTTATACACTCAGAAGCAGAAGAGAAAAATGTAACTAACATATTATTTATAAATTAAAAAAGTTGTAGATAGATACTAACGATTTTCACAAACAAATTAATTTACTCACAACAAAATATACGTACATACATACATATATACATATATACATATTTGTATATGTACATACATATGTATGTATATTGAATTGAATAGAACGCATTAATTGATTGATGGAATGTTTAGTTTACTTGAAATACACGTCTGCAACTTTGCAAAAATTTTCATGTGTGTTTTATGTGTCGCGGGGTGGGTGGTTGTTATAAGGCACGCTCTTGGCGCTGTCTACACAAGAAATACAAGTGAATTTTAATGAAATTCGCCTCATTCACATTTTTTGCTCAACAAAACAACGTGAACTTATACGCAACTGAAATACTTAGCAGTGCAAAACGAAAAAAAACCTGTAAGTACATATGTACATGCATACACTTATAAGCGATTCAAAAACAAAAATAAATGTTTATTGCCAAATTAAATTACAGAGATGAAATAAAAATAAAAATGGAAACTTTGCGTCGTTTTGCTACTATTGACGCACTTTGCCGGTTTCTACGCTTTTCTGCTGGCTCGTGCGCTTATTTCGAACATTTAATTGAACTTTATATACATATGTACATACACATAAATCCATATAGTAGTTATGCATATATTTACTCAAGATAAAAACAAATTGATAGGCAGCAACTTATTTATCTTTGTAAAAAATAAAAATATTTTTGTTTTTTTATTTGCATATGTTTTATTACATGTGTTTGAATGTACATATGTATATGTATGTGATGTGTATGTAGATTTATGTTACAGAGTAGAAAAATGTGAATAAGGACGCATTTTTTATCGTTGCTAAAGGCATTATAAATAAATAAATTAATCACTTTACACTTCGAGTTTTCTCTTTATCTCGTATTGGATATTTTTACAATTTTTATCAGCAGAAAATTAAAGATACTTGTATATTCAAAACCGCATGAGCTTGCAAGGCAAACTCCACACATATCGATATATGTATATATGTATATCCATTTTTTAATAAATTTACAACGCAATTAATATAAATAGCCCCGCGTTGCCGGCTGTGTAAACATTCCTGTGGGATAATTACCAAATAGAAAAATTCAACAAATTTCGATATGAACTTTCGTGCTGTTGACGTTTTACGACATTTGTTATTGTAAAATTCGCAGTTTCTGCACAAAACATATAAACATATAATTAAAAAAAAATAATAATAAAAATTGAAAAAAGATAAATAATAAAAAACCAAAATAAATAATAAATAAAAAATAGAATGCAGTAAAAACTAATTAATTAAAAAAAGAATAAATAATTAAAAAGAGAATAAAAAAAATAAAATCGAGTAATTAAAAAAAAATTCGTTAATTTAAAAAATATAAATAATAAAAAAATACATTAAAAACAAAAAAAAGTTTATTGATTAAACATAGAATAAATAATAAAAAAAATGTGAATCAAAAAAATAAAAATAAGTAATTAAAAAAGAAAAAAAATTAAAAGAAAATAATAAAAACAAAACTTTAAAGTATTTACTTACAAGAAAAAATTGAAAATACAATGTTTAGAAATAAACAAAATATAAAATGAATGATTTACGCTGCTGAAGAAGAATTAGACGAATATATTTCAACAGAATAATTTCTTATTCCTCAGTAAAAGCACCACTTGAATGCAATCCACTTAACTTTGTTAAATTCAAAAAGAAAACATTAATCATGTGATGTAAAGGCGTTGCAATGGCGAAAAGCCGGCACAAATAACAATTATCAGCAATAACAAAAACAGAAACCTGCTAATTTGCCGGCAGCGCGAAAAACTATGAAATGAGAAATATAATATACATATGCACTTAATCATATGTATAATGAACTAGTACATGTGCATATGTATGTATGAACTAATCTGTACGCACTCATATCTACGCATGGTTGCACTTATAAAGCGCATAAAGCAAAATAACAACATTGTGGTCAATATTTTTTTTCATTTTTTTCTTATTTGTTGCTGCTATTGTAGTTGATCGCAGTCGTTGTCCAGCAGTGAACTTTATACATATTTACAAAAAACAAACCTACATATTTATGCATGCAACGATCTTGCAATGTTTCTGGTTTCATTATTCATGTGATGTGGGGGTTTTTGTTGTTTTTGTGCTTGTTTTTAAATTATGTGCTATGATTATAAATTAAATTACGCAGTTCGTTGGACGCCAAGTGGCAAGGAAAGAGTGAAAAAAACAAAAAAAGAAAAAAAATAAATGAAAAAATTAAAAAATAAGAAAAATAATAAAATAAATAAAAAGTATAATATATTAAAATAAACAAATTAAATAAAAAAATTTAAAATGTAAACTTGTAAGCACGAAAAGATCAAAACAAGCGTACATTTTTTACTTACATATGTTAAAAGCTTGTAATATACTCAATAAAAATAAAGTTTGAAGTGCTAAAAAGTAGCCGAGCATTTATTGAGCTAATTTTGTATGCACTTTACCCTTTTAAGTTTATGTTATGTTATGTAGCCATCATTAAGCAGTAGTAAAAATAGTATTATTGCTAAAATAGTAACTGTTTTTAGGCATTCAACTCTGCTGAATTCGTTAAAGCTTATTAGGCCTAGAAAAACTCACTACACAACTAATAGTCGTCTTTATACATATTCATACATTATAATACAAAATATACAAAAAATGACCTTTGAAATTTTTAATTTATATATTTAAGTGACTTTGAAGTGAATTTTTGCAGAAAAAAAATATTTGACAAAGAAAAATATTTAAATATAAAAAATAATGCATAACAAAGAAAATTTAAAAAATAAAATAAAGTCACAACATGTCAGCGAAATTATAAAAAAAAAACAGCTGCATACATAAAAAATACTTATATTGGGTAGTCGAAAAAGTATTTTCGTATTTTGTCAATAGATGTCGTTGCAGTCGTATATATCCAGTGCTCCCAATCATATTGTATCATACCATACAATTTTGGAAAGGTGAGAATTTAAGCTTCATTTAACCAAAAAAAAAAATACGGGGAAGTTGAAAAAAGTTACAGCTTATCAAAACGGAGTGAAAATAAGAAAAAAATTCGCTATATTTTGAAATTCTTATAAAAAGGCAAGAATGCCTCGCTAGCCACCAATAAAATTTGTGAAGTTTACGGAGACGATGCTGTATCAGTTCGTGTAGCACAACAATGGTTCGCTCGCTTCCCTTCTGGAAATTTCGATTTATACTGATGAAAGTTTTACACTGATGGAATACTGTCTCTAGCGGAAAAAAAAAATAGTCGATCAGAATGGTACATATTTGTTTATTTATTTATTATTTTTTAAAATAATATAATATATATATAAATAAAAAAATAAGTGAATCTTTGATTAGAAATACGAAAAGACTTTTTCGACCACCCAATATAGTTAATAATGAAACGAATTTAAAAATTAAGTAAGCAACAATTAACACAATTAAAATTAAACCATAAAAATATATTCACAAATACTTATAGCCTTAGAAAGTAACTTTAACTATATGCAACTTATTTGTTTTTATAAAAATATGGCTGATTTCAATTTCATTTTTATATACAAATAAAGAATATCCAGCATGTTTCCTGTCTTATGTGTATAAAAAATATATACAAATGTTTACAATAACGTTCTAAGAAAAAACAGGGAAATGGCTCAACAATTAATAAAACGATCCACTTTGCATTTTAATACAAAAGTGCAAAAATAACAATTACACCAAAGGGCTCAAGCTCGCGACATAAAACGAAAGATCTGAATAGCTGGAGAAAATTCAACAAAGAATACGTGTAAAAACATAACTTATAACGAAAAGCCGGCATTTCAACTTGACTTTCTCACCTGTCGCCCTTACAGGCGGTCTGACAGCCGGCTAGGTGAGTCAGCGCGACCGACAACAAAAGCAATTGCGACGCTATTTTCTAAGCTTAACGCCAGCGAGCGATGTTTACCATTCAAGCCGCGTTTGTGGCGCTGAACAGCATTCTCAAGTGAATATTTAAGTGTGTGTGTGTGTATAGTTGAAAGAAGAAGAAAGATCTAAAGCGCTAATAAAATGTGTGAATAATACACGAAGAAATAGAGTATACGTATACCGCGAAAAAAGACTCACCCAACCACTTATTTACATACATACGCTTATTTACAACAATAAAGCAATAACAATAACCAAAGAAGGTATAGAAATGTAAGTTTTGTTGTACATATGTCCATATGTGGGTAGGTATGTATGTACATACTATACATACATATGTATTTCTGTGTGACTGCGGTAAGGTGAGTTCGGTATTCAAATAAATTTGCTTATTGCGCCGCAAATTTTTTCGAAATTAATTCTGTAGGGTGAACACTAGCCATTCACTAACAAAAAAATATAAATAAATATATAACAATAACAACAACTTTACTCACACTATGCAAATTAAATTTGCAAATTTAATCAAACAAGATTCGAATTTTTTGCTTATTGTTGCTTTTTCTTAATCTTTCTTCTTATATATGAGAGATAAACGTAAATGTTCATGTGCTCTTCGTACACAAATGTAGTATATATTTATACAATGTATCTACATATATACACACATATGTACATATGTATGTACATAGTATGTATGTATATACAGTACCAGTTCGACGAATAACGAACTAAAATTTCGCATACACGAGACGAGTTAAAATTTTTATTTAAACTGTATTTAGCATCCACACACGAACTTATGTGTAAATATGTACTGCATACACATATATATAGGTGTATTATGTGTCCTTTATTTACCATATCTGCTCACAGCGCTTAGGCTCGTGTGTGGTTTCATTGTGTGCCAACTGTGCCAAAGTGATAAAATATTTAATAATAGTATGACAAGGCGAGTGAAAAAAGAAAGCAAGTGTTGCCAAAAGAATTAAGAAAATGTATTATTTTTTTCAACTTGCTCGTTGGGTTTTTTCTCACCCGATGGCACGGATATTTGCAGGTATGTGTTTTAAGGTCTTTTGAATGCCTTGCAAATGATAACAAACACTACTTACTACATACAGACTTGCGTATACATATGTACAGTAGACAGTAGCAAATATTTGTTTAAGTACTTTAGAATTTTAATGTAGAAAATATTTGTTATTATCAAACAAATAATGATTTTAATATAAGCATGCGGTGATAAGGAATTTTGCATACCGCCAAGGCCGATCAGCAACGCTGACGATCTCGCCGGAAAGTGAAATTCTGATAGGAATCATCGGAGAGAAAAATCCAAATTAAATAGAATTCAAAATTCTATGCTAACTGCGCAAAAGTCAGATAGAGCCGATTTTAATGAAACAGTAAATAGTAATCGGCTTGAACATTTGTTTTGAATTAAATTTTCACTTTAGATATGTATTTTTCTTTAAATATCCTCTCTTTATCTTAATAATAATAGAAATAAACTCATTGCAAATGAAAAAAAAATCAACAACAATGTGGTAACACTTTTTTCATACAACCTTTATCGGAAAATTAAAAAAATAATAATTTTTTGGTTTTTTAAATTGAAAAATTTAAAAACATATGGTTTTTTAAATTGTTTTTTTTTTATTTGTTTTTTTTTTTTAATTAAAAAATTAAAAAATTTTTTTTTTAATTGAAAACTTAAAAAAAATAGATCTTCTAGTTTTTGTTTGATATCCTATCGAAAATGCAAGATCGGAAACAGCATTTTCGGCAAATTTTACTGTTTTACTATCAAAAGGTTAAAAATTTCAATTTCTAGCCCAATGTGGATAAAATAAAGTCTTTGGTCGATGCAAAACGTCGAATAAAAACTCGAGAGATCGCTAAAATATTAAATTTGTCTAAAGCGACCGTTCACAAGCACGTGAAATTTCGAAACTTGACCTATGGATTCCTCATGTCTTACGAAACGGCATTTACTTCGTCACATTAACGACTGTGATTTGGTTATCAAACATCAAAAAAGTGATTCGTTTTTGAAGCGCAATGTTACTGGGACCACATGTAAGCTGTTTACAAGAATGTAAAGTGCTAGATATCATGGCATAAAAAGGATGAACCAGGTCAAACCACTTCGAAGGCCGTTAGTCACCAAAAACTGTTTAGTGTGATTTCAAAGAGACCGTTTATTTTGAGCTTTTGCACGACAATTCCACGCTTAATTTTAAAGTGTATTGTGATCAGCTGGACAAATTAAGTGATGCACTCAAACAGCAGAGGAATTGATCCATAAAAAAAGGTTAGTGTTCCACCTGAATAATACACACAATGATTTACAGCTTGAATGGTAGGTAGCACTTACCCCACCGAATTCTTCAGACTTGCCACCTTCGAAAATTGAGTATGATTTTTTGTTGAGAAAACTTTGCTGTAAAATATTTTTTAATCTAGAAAATATGGAAATCTACACATTGAATATGTGTTGGGTGTGGTTTGTCATATAAAAGTTTTTTTTTACAAATTTTGTTTTATACCACTTTTTCAATTAAATTTACAGATACTTAATTACAAAGTGTATAATGAATAAATATTTTCAATGTAACTAATCGGAAACCGACTATAAATAACACAAATAAATAAAAAAAAATATAGTATATGTGTAAATGCACACCTACTTTATAGGGTATTGTTTATTTGCCTTCAAAGTTATAAATATATTTATGAAGATATGAAAGCGACTATTTACAATTGGTTGGCAGTCGCGCGATAGACAAAACACATGCAGAATATTAACGTTTCCATGACGCATATGGCACAATGATTATAATTGAAAATATTGCAAATAATCTATAGGCATACACACATACATACATGTGAGTAGAAAAGTATTTACTTTCGTACTTAGACAGACAGTGAGATGTGGTGCTTTGGCGTCTATTGAAGGAATCGGAATCGGTAAATAACGCTAATGAGTCGAGCCTTTTTGCACTCAAGTAAAATAAAATTATTACTTTAATGCTAAACAACGTTAATATTGACGCAACAATTACAAAAACAATAGTATACGTGCAATCTAGCAAGCATTCTGGCAGACAGACCGACAGACAGTGAGTTAGACGACCCAAGTCAATGATTAGATACAAAACAAAATATGTTTGTACATACAAAGCACTTATGTATGGTACATATACATATACAATGTATAATGAAAAGTATGTATGTATGTTTGCATGTACCTATGTTTATATGCAGAGGTTTGTGTCATAAACGGCACAGCTGATAAGCGTTATCAATTTTTTCTACGCTATTTTTATAGTGGCGCACTAATCAGTATTTATGCTTGTTTGACAACGGGCGACGACTTGGAGGACAAACATTTGTTTTTATTGAAGAAGTTAGGTAAGGTACATAAGTGCTTCGTAATTAATTGCGCATGAAGTGGAGTGCAAGAAGAGAGTAAACCGAAAGAAAATATAAAAACAAAATTGTTAAAAAGCACAAACACAGACGTTATTATTGGAAATGGGTTAATGAAGGTGGTTTTTGCGATTTATTTGATAAAAGTTTGGCGTAAACAAGCATAAAATTAATCACCAATAAAAGTGCAAACACAAGAAATACTTAACAGACACACACTTAAAAGATTAGAGCACAAAAAAGACTCAACCAAATAAATATTTGTAATTGCGAATTGCTTAGTATAACAATTCTAACCTCAAAAGTGCGTTTTCACAAAAATTAGAAAATAAGATTTAATTGCAGTTTTTACAACAAAACTATTAAGAATGATATATAGACGCACATGTCACCCAGCCGGCGCAAAACTAACCTCACATTTCGAACAATACAAGCAATTGTGCGTTCAATGCAAAAATATGTAAATTTCAATATAATAGAATTTGCGGCAGCACGTTTTTTCTCCTTTTCATGCTAGAAAATAGATGTAGCGTATACACATAACGTACGCGAAAAAAGATACATTTAACAGCAAAATTTTATTAAAACACATGCTTTGCCAATTCGCGTGGCATCGTCGTGGGCACACGATCATCTGCGCACATCAAATGGCTACATGCATAAGTACATATGTACTTTGTATATACAAAATATGTATGTATATTTTTAGGAAAAACTTAGTTTCACTTGAAATAGTCAATTGTTTTAGATACTTTCCATATTGTTTTTGTTGCGTAACGAGACAAAGTGTAAACATTAAAACAAATTAAATAGGGGAACTACATATACATAGGATTTTAGAATGGGCAAAAATTAAGAACTGTGCAGAGATTTCGCCGCGGCAACGGCAATTGGGTCTATTTGCATTTAAATTTAAAGCGAAAGTCTTAAAAAAAATACAAAAATAAATTGAAAAAATCGGAGTGTGGCGATTGCTTTGCTTGTGTCTAATATGTAAATAAGTGCTTTATGCTATAAGATAGCGTAGCCAGCCAGCAAATACTAATTTTTTAGAATAAAAATTATGAAAAGAAAAGTAAATTCGAATTACGAAAAGAAAAGTAAATTCTAAATAAATACTGGAAAGCAACTAAATAATAAAAAAGGAAATAAAGGTATAAAATATAGATAATTAGGGGCTTCATATAATCTCATAAAGTTATAAGATAATATAAAAAAAAATTTTAAAAACAGTCAATTCAATAGATTTTGTAAAACAAAAAAATATTTAATACATTTTTTTTCATAAAAACAAAGTTGAAAAATATTTTTAATAAAATATGTAAATAAGAAATATAAAAAAAAACTATTAAAAAACATAATACTATAAAAAGTAATATTTTTATTAAAAAGTAAATATTTATTTATTATCTCTACAATTACTTTAATTTTGTTATTTAAATTAATAATTGACATACTAATCTTACTTTATTAAAAAGTAAAAACATTATTTAAAAATTGCTTTTAAGCAAATATATTTATTTAAGGTAATATGTACAGAGTTAAAAAAAATGTAAATATAAAAAATTATAAAGATACATGTTTATTGAAAAAATAAACTTTTAATTAGATTTGGTAAAAAACACATTTAATAAAATTTATATAACGAAAAAAACTTGAAAAATATAAAAAAAAAACAAAATATTGCAATAAAAATATTTTTACGTTTTAATAAAATAACTTTTTATTAAATATGTACATATACGTAACTAATATTTTCAAATATTTTATTCTTACTAAAAAAAAATTTATAATTATATTTCTGAAGCATATCTAAATAAAAAATTGCAGCCTAAAACTTATTTTATAGTAAAAAGTATAAAAAGAGTAAAAAACAGCCAAGAGTAAAACTGGCTAGCAATAAGAGAACTGAAAAATAAAATAAAGAGAACTCAAATACATAGCATGTAGCGAAGCTCATAGAGGAAGTTACCAGAATGGAAAAATAAACAACTAGACTTGCACGTACCACATACAAGGAAGTAATCGAATAAATTTGTGTAGATAAACAAAGTCATGTAAATGATTTTAAGAAAAAATAGTGTCTATGTAGAATAACTGATTAGAAATATAACATTTCAACAAATTTTAGAAACACGGAACTTAAAAATATTTAAAAGTATTAATAGCAGATAAAGAAAGTGCACGACAGTATTGAAGCCCTGGGGTTTTTTTTAAATATGTACGTTCACTAAAGAAAACAAGTTTCAAAAGTAATTATATCTGAAATAACGTATTTTCCTAAATAAACGTAGATAAAATAACTGTACAACAAAAAATATACAAACAATAAGTTCGTTTTTTATATTTATATAATAAAAAAAAAACATATAATAAAAATTATGTTAAAAAAATAAAATTAAGAAAAAAATAAACAAATAAAACTAATTCGCAAATAATAATCAAAATAGATAACCAAAAATTGCAATAACGACAAATACAATTAGGTAAGATTACCAAAATTGCGAAGAGCTTTTAAATTTCTAATTGCGCAACCACAAGTGCAAAAAAAACACAAAATTGAAATAAAAAAATAAATACACACATATATCTACAAGCCTACAAACGCACATATGCAGGTATATCTTAAATAATCCAGTTTAGTACGGTTTAAACTTGCACCCGTGAGTACATCTCAATTAAGAATAATGATAGAAGTCATTTAAAGTGCATTCCTGTTTTATTTATACAAATTGAAATTTCATGGGCTCATCATCAGATATTAATTTCCCATACTCCGTTATTGAAACCGGAACATAAGCTCAAACAGAAATAACCGGCCAAACGTTTTGACTTCAAAAAATACATCCTAATATAATTTTTGGGAATATACATTTTTTATAAGTTTTGGAAAATTCTTACAACTACAATATAAAATATATATCAGCTGCATTTCATTGATTTTGTATTAGAAATGCAAACAAGAAAGTTAAAATTGAGAAAGAATCAAATGCGCATGTTTTCATAAGCTCAAATAAAATAACCATAAAAGAGAGATTGGAAAGAGCAAATCAAGTGATAAAGCGGGGATAAAATGAGAAACTGCAATAGCAAACTTAAGTCAACTTGAGAGCAAGGGGAGGAAAGAAACACATAAAACAATTGCGCTGTGAGTATTTCAAGCCGAAATGGCGGAGACAAAACACAAACTAAGTGCTTATATGTGCATACATATCTACAAAGCAGCAACAAACACAATATGTACAAAATATTCAAGATATGAGTCTATTATAAGAGACAATCAAAACAAACAACCATACCAAGTAATAATGATAATAAAAGTCAGCAAAAAATGTTAATGTACACATATGCCAATGCATGTATGTATGTAGATATAGCCAAGGTCATGTCTAGCGTGGTCACTTGAGAACAACCTAGTCGTCAAAATGACAACGACAATAACAACAAAAGTGTAATAAGACAAGAAAAACTTAACTTTAGTTGCACCGATGCTGTAACGCCCCACACAGGGGCATTTCTTATAATGTATCATAAAAGGGTATAAAAATAACTACATATAGCGCGATTTTGATAGGCGAGTATTTATGTAAGCTACATATATAGTATAGTAGTCCTATCTGATAAATATGTTCGGAGATTGTAGCGTTGCCTTAGACCATAAATCATGCCGTTCACACAATAGTCGGGTCTAAGTAGCCGGAACGGACCGGGATTATTATACGGCCAAGGCCTGTCAACTCGGCACCATGCCTCGAAATTACTGCAGGAATGTTTTCTACGGCTACAACAACCACAATTCATGCCAAATTTTATTAAGATATATTGTCAAATATAAAGGCCTTCTCTAAGTCTTGATTTTGTTCCAATAATTTGTATGGCAATTTTGATTTACATATGTATATATATTGGTCCGATATCGGCGATTCCGACAAATAAGCAGCTTGTTGGGAAAAATTTCAGACCGATATACATATGTATACGTACACGTAGGATGAAACACGCATGACAATGTGTTAAAAATCACGTGTATTCATAATTAAATACCTAGAAAATAAATATATAGAAATGTATGTTTGTAAATGACAAAAGAAAATCACGTCAGCAGACATAAAAAATGGGAAATCTTTTATAATTAATTATTAGTCAAAAATATAGCAGCAACTGACGTATTTGAGCACATACAATATTTACTTCTCCAAATAAGCGCGTGTTGCTTCTGACAGCGGAAAACACCGCTAATGCCGCACACGAGCGGACAACAGCTACACCCGAACATATAAATAACACGCACCGATGTGTAATACACCAACATAAGTATCTTGGCATGTAATATTAATGATAAAATATGTTTTTATTAACGAACAATTTATGCACGAGTTTCTCGAAAAATTAACACTTAAAAAGCGACAGAAAAGGAATACGCAATTAAAAAATATATTGCTGCCAAAGTTCTGGTTGTGGTAATTAATATTGGTGGGTGGCAGACTCGTGGCTTGCCGGCTGTCAGACTTTTCGGGCAACAGAAACACGAAATGAAGGTGACAAAACAAACAATAGAAACCAACAAAAAAATATGGCACATGTTTTGCTTACAATTCAAATGCAAATTTAAAAGAAATTAAGAAAATTGTGCCAAATTAATATATGTAAGTATGTATAAAATTCGTATATACATACAACGACCAGCAGCAAAAAAAAATCAGATAATACTCAGAAAAAGCAGGAGTACTCTATGTGATCTGATAGACTAGTACAAAATAATTGTCAAATGAACCACAGACAGAAATAATACATTAGGCGCATACGCATCTAGAATATCACCCAGTAAAAGCCAGTTCTATGCCGGCTACAAAATAGTAGAATGGCTTGCTGGTTGATTGACTGCGTCAAGTAGCAAAGCATAAAAATAACGTGCGAGGCAAGAAACTATTGCGACGCACAAAGCAAACAAATACATAGAACTTTTGTATGCATATAGATATATTGTAAATAGATAGATAAATACGAATATGCATATGTATACTATATGGGATGTTATGTGCCAAGTGTTGCGGCTGTGAAATTAAATAAAATAAAAGAATAGTAAATGAATAAGCATACAATTACGTGTTGCAATAAATCAATAACAATTTTTATCAATTAGGTGACCAGTCATAAATCGTTTAAAAGATAAAATATTTACTGAAGTAGGTTGAAAGTTTAAAAATATCACATTCCAGGACCCAATATTTTATCATAAGGGTGCAACGAATACAATATACATACATATGTACATACATACATATGTACAGATATTCAACAAACATGTTTCAAAATAAGTACAAAATTATTTAAAAAAAAAATATTAACGTTTGCAAAAAAAAAAATATTATTTATTTCAGCACATTATGTTTTTTATAGATTCATAAGCAATAAAACCTGTTTAGAAAATAATTGTCTTCGACTTTTAAGTTTTACGGAACAAACACATGAATGTTGTGCATTGAATACATCTACTATAAACTTTATTTTAAACCCACAACTTTTGAATATCAAATTATCTAATTTGTTAAAACAGTTCATAATTTTATCGCGGAACTTCACCGACGAAGGTACCTAACCTCAAGTTGTATTGCTAATGGCTTAAGTCATACCGTTGAGTTCAAAATACTGTAAACACAATATTTTTTTTATTCCTATATAAGATTTACATATGTATATATTCAATATATGTACATTCATATGTAAGCATATAGAATATTAACACTATTATTTTACCAGTTGTTTTTACTGCTAATAATGTTCTTTTTTTTTTTATTTACACTTTTCGTTTACACTTTCCCTTAATTTATGGCCTTTAATTATATAAAGCAGTACTTTAGATTTTAAATCATAACTATTTTTCACAACTGTTACGTATTTCAGTATATAATTTTTAAGATAAGAAGTAAAGAAGTTAGAAAAATAAATAAATAAAATATTCCAATTGGAAACAAATATTAAAAAAATGGAAATATTTACCTGTCATGTTTATTGTTGACACTTTATCACCTTACGATAGTACTGTTACTTTATTTAAATACCGTGTTGAAGTTGTTCAATTTATTTATTTTTTATCAGAGATCCTTTTGTAACTTATTAATCGTAGAGGTCCTTATTTGTTATTTAATTTAGCGGCCGGCACAAAATATTCTTATAAAGGATATTATAATATTGCTGAATTTTAGCTAATATTGTTTATTAGCTACTTAATTTTCTATACAATTTTTTACAGTCAATTACCAATATGGTTAAATTTCGTCGACACAACATTCATGTTAAGAAATAGAAACTTTTTCTTAAACAAATATCATTTTAAATTAAAATGTTTTTATATTCAGATAATTTTTTTACATACAAAAAAATACTAAATACGCAGTAGAATTGGATTTTCACAGCCACCGCAAAAAAGCATGGCAAGCAGCTTCACTGAAAGATGGATGCGAAAAGAAATGTACACAATACTTCACGCCGCACCGGACCGGGCCAAACCGAACTGAATTAAAACCAAATCAAAATCCCACAAACAATGCAAACGCGCAAGCACTTAGCGCCCGTTTTTTTGCCGTTTTTCCGTTTAGCCTAACCATTTACTACTAACTGCGCCACCGAATAGAAAATCGTTTCATACGGTTTCGACGAAGACCAGTGACAACTCACAGCCGGCAATGCTCCCAATCGCCTCTCATCTGCTTCGTATATTTCTCCTTCGTACCAGGTGCTCTTCCGATTTGATGGCTGATATTGTTGATTTTGTTATTGTTTTGGTGATTGTCAGCCTAAAGTCAAGGAGAAAATCGCTGGAAGCCGGTGCCGTGTGCCGGTTAACTATTACAGATATCTGGTATAAGTTGAGGAGACATGCATGGCACGTCTATTCCAATCGTTGTAGAAAAGTGGAATGAAAGCTGTGTTGCTCGCTGGCCAATTTGTATTTAGCTCTCCAAACACACATATGTATGTATGTATGTACATTGTATGTGGTACAACCATACATGAATATTTATTTATATACATAGGTATAAATGTATGTATATAAAAAATTATCTGGATAATAGTGGCGAACAAGAATATAGTTTATAAATAACCAGAAGCAAGCCGGAGCAAGCAAGCGGTGGCACACGTCGGTTACGTGCTATTTCTCTTCGGAACGCATGCTCACACCAGTGTGGTTTGCTCAATATATCCATTCATCCACCCACGCACACAGTCAAAATAAATGTCGAATAATCACTTCAGCTAATAAATTATTAGACAACCCGTCCTTGCTTCCGCTTAAACACGCGGAAACATCTGACTAACGATAGCAAGTTTGCCGGTGCAAAAAAACGAGGTGGAAGAGTGTCTAATGTGGTTGGCAAAGCCAAATCAATCTCTCTCTTCGTTTATCATATGTGTTATGCTCGTACGTTTGCAAGTATTGGTGGGATTATACGTGTTTGTTTTTGTTAATTTATTTATTGCTATTTACTGTGTTTTTGTTGCGTATTCGACTTACGAGCACAAAACCACATGGTTGTCGCTTCGATGGTTGCCATAGTTGAAGAAAATGTTTATTATTTACATCGGAAATATGTTAAATATAGTTGTTATTAAACAATAAACGTGCCGTTTTGCCGTTAATACCATAAAATCGTAGAGAAATCGAAAGAACGACTAACACAATTAACGGGAGAGTATACTCACTACACCACCCTATACTGCCCTTCTCAAACATCCGGTTAGAGTTTCAAAGATCTAAGACAACCGTTCTCAGCAAACCTTCGTAGGATCTATGTATGTGAACTTCCCAAACAAAATTTCTTATCACACTCTAATTTTTACAGCTTAGCATCACAAATTAATAAATTAGCAACAAATTGACGACACTTAGTGGGCCTTTGTAATTTATAGAAATTATGTATTATAATATAATATAAATTTTCAAAAGTGAACTATAAATTTACTCACCCGTTCAGACTTTAAAATAAGATTGAGAAAACTTTATTTGTACTTGGTATGAACATCTACATATGTATGTATGTTTAGATGACCTTCAAACTTTTTATACGCAGTCTACGAGTGTATTTTTGTTTTGACGCTTTCAATGCTATAATCTAATCTTTCGGAAACACAAAATATGGCCATTATTGTTTGTGACAGAGTTCAAGACGGGAAAGTATATTTAAGATAGCACTTTAAAATAGAAAGAAATATATCAGAGAATGACGCTTTTAAGGGTTGCTGTTACCTTTATAACTTTAAGGCCTTCAAAGTAATAGCCACAATGTAATATAATATCATGCCTAGTAAACGTACATACATATGTACATATATGCCTATCACAAAGTCTGTGAAGTTAAAAGTTAAAGTTACAAAATGGTTCAAACTGGATTCTTCGACATACATAAGTATGTACGAGCACAAACGATCTGAAAAAACTGCATTGTCGCAGTGGAATGCATTTTGCAGTAGCCGTAGCCAATTCCGGCTAATAATGAACGTTTGCTGGCTGCTGTCAAAACTTGACAGCCAAGAATTTGCCACAAGACAACAGCACCAAATATGGAAAATTGCGAGGAGGTGGCACAACAGCTGGCCATAAAAATCAAAGAACTAGTTTCAAGAAATTGGGTGGTGTGGCGAGTCTTTAAACTGCCCACTCGAAACATGCAACACGACATACCATACTATGCAGAAATTTAGGTACATACAAATACATGTATATATGTACATACATATGTATGTAGTATGTAGGATTTCAAAAGAATTTAATTGCAAAAACACATGGGAAGAATAGACTGGTTCCATGTTCATGTTTCAAACGTGTATTTTATTTTTCTTTTATTTTCAAATATGTGGCAACACGCATGTAAATGTATAAATATGCCGAAATTTATATTTATGCTTGGATATTTGTGCGATTTTATCACCATTTATAATTGCGTCGTTGCTACAAAAATCGTAAGTTAGTATGTAAGTTATTCACAACAGCGAATACGCGAGCGTAAGAGAAAACCGCTGTCACATGGCGGCGCAACAAAAAATTTGAAATTTTCGCAAAAGCACCGGCAACCCAAGGACAGACTGCGTGCAAAATGAAAGAGTTTCATATTGAAAAGAGAAATTTATAAGTAAAGAGACTCTAAAAGAGTCATTGCATGTTCTAAGAGGTGGTGAAATTAAAAAAGCAGCTGTCAAAGTTTACTGCGGAAAGAAGGCAATAATCGAACTTTTTTTAAGTAATTTTTTATCTATCACGATTACAAATTTACATTTTTTAACTTAATTTAGATTTTAATTTTTTGCACAGCAATTTTTTTATACATGAATATTTTATATTAATTTATATCTTTAGAAACAGTTGCATAATGCGTTTATGAGAATTTATTTAGAAAAAACAGAATTTCTCACGTAGAAGAAATAGGATGGAGTGTTCGAACTAATTATTCAAACTGGAAGAATTCGTTTAATTTTACTAATAAAAAATAACCCAAATGAAACATGTACATAGCACATAGGAACTATATTACACTTCATTTGATTTTTTATCGCTATCATTGCCGAAATCATTTTGTAAATAAAAATTATGTATCTAGATATATCTGGTAATATTGACGAAAAATATGCATTATTAATTTATCACCTTCCTTTGACTTACAAAATTATTTCAAAATTTAGTGTGAATAAATAAGATACCGAAATAGTTTTAAGACAAATAACTAATTGTAATATTCGATGTAAAACAGAATTCAAACCAGTGTTTGCACAAATCTTCTGCGTGTTGCTTAGTTTGTACAAAAACCGGCGTGCAGTCACGTATTCTTATAAGGAACCGCTTATAAAGACGACGCAGCAGCGCTGCGACTGAACTCTAGCAGCAGCGAAGTCAAAACTTTGCTACTTCACAGAAGTATGAAACCTAACAGAGCTAAATATCACGTAGGCAAACGACGAAGAAGATCAAAACGAAATATGAAAAACAGAAAGCGACATAAGAAAAGTCAATAAAACATATGTAGCGCAAGTACAACGTGGCCACTGATAATTGGCAGTGTGAAATGGGCAAGCAATTGAGTGTACGAAGAAATTTGACGAAATTAAAAAAAAAAAAAAAAACAACATTCAAAACAATAACAAAAGCGTGTAAAGGTATGTGAAAAGCAAACAAAATGCGTAACAAAGTTTGTTTGTTTCTGGTCGACGAAAGGAAGAAAATGACAAAACATGAAAATACACATACGCATATACATTATTTGTGCAGCACTGTGGAAGCCAACTTTGGTTTAGTAAAAGTGCAAACGAGTGCAATAGCAGCTATAGCAGTGTTAACGCCTTAACGCCTCCATCGACGTCGTGACTTCAGGAGCACACATACAACGTGGAGTGTTTAGTTCAAACTTGCGTGATGGTAGGGGTGAGCATGCGGTTAAACATAAAAACCAAGGGAAATGTATGAAAACCAGAGTGTGTGTGCAGGTTTATGTGTGTGCGTTTGTTTTTGTGGTTTTATTTTTGTTTGCGCTTTTATTGCTTTATGCGTTTGTTGGTCACTTTTTCGCCAACTTTGGACAGCGAATAGCGATTATGTACAATATTGTCGATATACATATACATATAGTGAATAAAAAGTGTTTTAAAAAACGTAATATTCATGAAATAATTTATTATTCATTTCTAAATTTTTCTCCTACATATAATAAAAATAATAAGTTATAATAAAATCAACTTTTACTCGACATTTTGAACCTAAAGATTAATCTTGCTTATGCCAAAGTATTTCCTAATAATATTATATTATAATGTACAGTTACATTCTTCGAATTTGCTCAATAAGTGTATAATTCAAGTAACATGATACATACAAGCACAAATGTTTATATGTAAATGCTTTTACGTCATATTTCCGCCTGCCGTACGTAAAATACGCAACAATTTACCTTGTTGCCTTGTCATTAAACACCTCCGCGTGTTTTGTTGCTTACATGCATTTGCACAAACATATGTACATACATATGCATGTACTTCAGCGTATGTAGGCATTGATATCAATACATGTGAATGTGTTTATAATTTCGCGTTTGTTGTATATGCTTGCGCAGACACTGGGTTAATAAACACTTAATTGCAAAGGCAATATTCCAATAAAAATGACAAAAGTCGCCATTTTAACAAACAAAACAAATAATTTAAGCATCACTTGTCATCAATCAGCTGTAAACATTCTCGTGTAGTCGGCCACTTATTGCCTGCTAAATGACGAGTCACGAGAGTGGGTATAAAAAATATAGTGTATTTGTAGTAACTCTACCTGTTTGTACTTCGGTTTTCCAATTTGCAAGCATTTTTCATCATCTCTGTTGGCAGTGCACTTTTTAATCTAAAGTGTTAGCTGTCATGAAAAATGTATTATTTACTCACTTAACGTATCTTTTTATTTATACCGTTTAAACGAATTTTAAACCAGCCCCCACACGTACAATAAACAAAAAATACAAAGCGAATTGCACTCAATAAAAAGTAACATTATATTAATAGTAATAATAAATTTTTAACTAGGTACATACGACATGGTTCGTACATAAGTATGTACATATATAATACATATATTTTGTGCAAAACCAGCTAGGCACCAATGCTTAGCCGACAATGAACGTACATATGTACATATAACGTTTAGTTTTTCTTTCTCTTTTTGTTCACTTGTGTGGTTACAGGCATTTGTTTGTGTTCTATTTTGACTGCAACAAAAATGCATACGAGTGCAATAAACGTCATCAAGGTTAGCCAGCCGCTACTTGAACACTCAAGCTGCGCGATACATACAGCGAATAGCAAGCTCTGCTACTACAGTCGCAGCTGCGGCGTTACAGCAAAACTGCAAAGCCAACGGCGGCAGCAGGCAGGTGCCGCTGAATATGACGTTTCCTTTTATTTGCTATCTATGCATGTTCGGTATACATGCATTTTTATTTAGTGTTCGCATTTCGCTACGTGTTAGTATATTGCGTTCCAATGCACCAGAAATGCAGCACCAATATACATATGTATGTATATGTAAATAGTAAGTAGGAATATACTACGTATAGCTTTATTGATTTGTTGCAAAAATTTCATAAACAAGCTTCGAATTGCGGTAGCTTTAATATGGCGAGAAGAGATTGCAAAATAAAGTGGGAGATAAGCAGGTATGTATGATGCAATGTCAAAGCGAATTTAATAAATTTTAATTCTATTTGCAAATGTATATGTGTACGTAATGCGCATTCGAATTCGTTGTGTTTTTAAATATGTGAAAAGACAACAACGCTGAGTCATTTCTATAATTGCGCCTTTACGTCTACTGTCTTCTGCAAATTTATTCATCAGCAATATTTCATCAGTTTGCAAATTCTGTGCTATTCGGTAAAATATTCTGCTTTTAGCGAAACATGTTGAGATGAGAAATATGTAAGCTTCTCCACTCGCCGAATTAGCAAGTAAGCTATGGTTTTAAAAACAAAAACGCAGAAAAAAAAGAAAAAGTCACAACTGTAATTGTTGGGAGACAACCACACTTTTCACGGCAAAAAATTTACTAATTGGAAAACATACCAACAACGCAACGAGGCGACAAGTTTCTTCGCCTACTCGACTTTTCCACCTACTTAGCCAATTAGTTGATTTTTTTGATCAACTAGGTAATGTCACCCTTTGCGGGAATTTTCTGACAATACTCTTATATAGCGAACTAGTAGAAAATGTGCGATATTCTTCACCAAGAAACATATGTATGTGTGAATTCGAACTCTCAGCAACTGTTTTTTTTTTTTATTTTTTTTCAATAAATAAAACATATGATTTTGTAAATGTATGAAAATACTTGCAATTACATAGATATAACACAGCAAACCTAAGGTTTATGACTGTATTTTAAAGAAATAAAAACTCACTTTTCCGTAAGAAACACTTTAATATATGAATATCTATCGTTTAAATAATTATTATTTACGATTTTTTTAAAATCCTTTAAATCAATTAAGTTCCTAAAATACAGTCACATCAACTGACGTAATCACTTGAAATAAAATGCACTCTGTAGAACAGATTAACTGAAATATACACATACATATAACGTTAATGAAAACGCGCGCTACATAAAATAATGACGGAAAAGAGCAGCAATTGGTGACTGTAACAAATGGTGGGCTTCGTTAATTGCGGCTGTTGTGGCGGAATGCATATTTATGACTATACTAACTAAGCACTTATTGCTATATACATATGTACATATATATATAGGTATAATACATAATGTTCTAAAAGCTGAGAATCGAACTAGAAACCATACATTAATATGTATGTGGTTTATTGAACTCACCTGATTGACTGCTGTTATCGGTGTCCGTAGAGAAAGTGCCGGCTCCGCCTACACCACTATCGCTGCCGCTGCCAGCAGAATTAGTAGCTTTGCCATTGTTGTCCGTTTTTACATTGGAGCCAATGGCAACAGTAGATGCAGACGGGGTGCAGCTGTTGCACTCCTCTTCCTCTAATATGCGTTCCACCATTTTCTCTCTCTTCAAATTGTTCGTTTGCGGTTTTCGGTGTTTACGTGGTTTTATATTGTTTGCGGTAGTAAGTTGTCCGGGATATAGTGAAAAATAATTATTGAAGGTAGTGTTCTATCAGCGTAGAATTTCAAAATGGAATTTCTTGAATTGGTCAATCGCTCAAATAAAAAAAAAAAATCAGGCACGTATATTATATTAGCACAAATCACTTCTCTCGTACTGACTTTTTCTTTAATTTTTTGATATTGCAAAAGTTTTATAATTTCAGTTTGAAAGTTTTCGAGAAATTGTTATTTTTATATTGTCGGAACTTTTCTTGTTGGAATACTGACTGTAAGCAACGGCTCGTTTACACGTATATATTGAAGTTACCTCCGAAACAAAATTCCAAAACAACAAGCCCGAACAAGTTCAAAGAACACACAACTGAACTATTCTTTCCTTGATGCTAAATCTACACACAGTTGCTTGCCTAATTGTTCGCGGCCTATACCACAGTCTGTGGATTTTTATCTATCACTTCGGCTCGCTTCGACTTGTTGGCTGCAACACCAGTTTCCGTCTGGCCTGGCCTCACTGTGTCGTTCCTATGTGTTGTTGGCTTACGTTTGTAATTTTAAACGTTTTATTTTTTGTTTATTTCGCTTATTCTATTGTTTCACCTCCTTTTCTCAATTTTCTTCACCTTTCCAATTATTATACGCCGAATGTCAGTCGATCTTCTGCAGCTACTTATGTTTCCTCTTCAACTTTTTCGTTTGACGAGAGGTTCGGGTGTTCGTTGACTTTTAGCTGTGCTGCAGCTGTGAATGCTACTAAAGCGTTGTTGTTCGTTCAAAATGGTGGATGGAGTCATCAAAGTAATAATTGCTCCTGGTTGTGCTGGTTTCGACCAGCAAGTAATGATTTGCCAAAAAAATGTATTTAAATCCGTACAGGAAATTTACGCTTCTTTTAAAATTTCCCAAACTATATGCTGAAGGTACTTTTCTACTTTTAACTACGTTGTCCTTTAGGTGTAGTTAGTAGCGAATACGTCCTGCGTCTCTCAATTATAGATTGGTACTCAATTTAAAGTACGATCGCTTCTATTAAAGCTGAATAAGTGATGGATTTTATTGCTAGCAAGAATCGTGTTGCTATTGTTTTTTCTGGTGCTAAAACTGGTGGTGTTCCGAGAAGCTAATTTTTGTTTTTCTGTCGATGTTCTACTAGCAGTCAAATAACGTAGCATATAAAAGATTCCGCATTAATTTCAATTGAATTAAGCGAAGAATTTGGTGATTCTTGCAAATTTAAATTTTCAATATGGAAAATTTTCACTGCTGTTGCGTTCGCTGCTGCTAGCTCTGCCGCGGTCGACTCAACAAATGTTTCGTCCGACTGCGTTTCAAGTGCTGCTACAGCTGACGCCCCTACTACGCCAATTTGATTTTTCTCCGCTGCTTGTTGGTGATGTTGAATAAATTGCAAAATTTCTAGCTCCTGTTGTTCTATTGCGTTAAATATGATTAATTTGGGAAAGATTTTTTCGGTTATTTTTGCTGCTGGTGCTTTAGCTGTATACGCTGTGGCAGTTAATTCTGTTTGACCATTAACTTTTTTCATCACAAAATTCTGCTCACGTCAACGTTGCTGCTGCTGCTTGGATGTATTTACTATTTTTGATAGTGATTTTGGTGGTAGTGAGTGGATGTAGTTGCAGTGGTAGAAGTCGTCGTTTGGTAAATTTTTGCTTTTAACAAAAAATTCGCTGAAATAGCGGACAAAAGGCCGTTTTCTTTGCGTTTTTCGCTGTTGTTATTCCTTTAGCTATTACCGCTCCATTTTCCACGCAGACTTATCGATGATGAAATTCCGACTGAAAACCAATTGCTCGTTCGGCATTGTCGTCGGCCAAACTTCTCGAATGGCCGCCACGTTGGTGTTGCCTACTCTTGGCGAAAGGGATGAAAATATCAAATTATCTATTAGCATTAACATTATCCGCATTTATATATCTGTTTCTATTTAAACCCTTCTTATTTTCTTCTTTCTATTAAGTTTGTTAACATTAAAAACTCTTACAAATCATAATTTGGTATAGCTTCTGTTTTGCTTATTATTATAAATAAGCGTTGGCATTACTGTCGTTTATTTTTGTTTGGCTTGTCATTCATGTACGGCGCAATATACATAGAGCTTACTAAACAAAGCTGTTTGGTTAGGAAAAGATTTCTAATTGGACAAAACAAAACCAACGCAATGGATACATTTCGGCTTCGGTTGAGAAATTAACCGATTACTTTGAACATTCTGACTCACTCGCTTTTTCGATCAACACTATTTAGGTGATTCATAAATATCGATTAAACATTAACTTATTTGCGCATATCGACACAACTAATTACAATAAAGTTGTGCACAGAATGATACAAATAATAAAAAATAAGAGAAAGAAATTAAATTTATTTTATGAAGTAATTGTTATTTATATTTTAAGAAAAAATTTCTGGACTATTATTTCCACCAGGACAGCATAAAATGCAAGGAAAAATTGTGTGTCCATATTATTATAACTATAGACTTTTATTACTGTAAGTTTGCGACTTTGACATTTGACGTATTACTATTATTCTATGTTTGCATAATTGAATTTTTTATTATTATTTTTTTGTTATTATAATTAGAATTTTAAAACTGTATTTATTAGGATTATTGTGTCTACAGTGATTGATAGTGTGTAAAGTTGTGGCTTTTATTTTGCACAGAGCTGTACATAGAAAGCAGCAGAGATTAACAGCTTAGATTATCGCTGGGTGACGCCTAACCTACTGACCAATCACAACATAGAGGTGTGGCCAAATATTTTCGAATGGAGGAAGAAGCATACAGAAAGCAACATATTGAAACGAATAGCCACGGCGGAAAGGATATTTGCAGTAAGAGTATATGTAGCAAAATCACTACGGTGTATCCTTCAAGGCGTTGCAAAGGACTGCTGCTATGTATGCACTTATATTTGATATAATAAATACAACTTACTTTTGCGCAATGTAAAATAACAGTACATCATTGGCAACAAAACGGCACAAAATTGCCAATCAAATGCCGATGAATTCATTGGGATATTTAGCAACGGATATAAATTAACCGACTGGATTAGTTTCATTTGGAAAGTCCTTGCATAATATACGGCTCTTACTTAAACCGGAAGTGCGATTTCGGCTAAAATGGACAGTGCCAACGTCGATAGAAATGTGGGCTCAAAGAAAACGCGTAGCGGTATTTTAAATAAATCCTTTAAAGTGAATACAATGCCGGCGCCGTCGAAAGGCGCTAATCGGGTGCCAAAATGTGCGCGTTGCCGCAATCATGGCATCATCTCCGAGCTGCGTGGTCACAAGAAGCTATGCACCTACAAAAGTTGTAAATGTGCAAAGTGCGTGTTGATCTTCGAACGGCAGCGTATTATGGCGGCGCAGGTGATATGATTCACTTAATTACGTTACGTAAAAAAATGTTTATTTTGAGGAAAACTGACATGTGGCTCAAAAGATGTTTGTGTGATAGTACGCCTTCTTATAGGCTAGCGGTTGCTATTGTGTGTATAAATATAAGCGCAAGCAGTGTCTACGCTATTAAAAAAGAAGAAGTATAAATATATTTCGAGATTTAGTGATGTCGTGGAACTTCAACTCACGGAGTTTACTCCCAAAGACAGCTTTTATTTGCAACCTGATTTGAAGTGTGAATTTTTTTACAAAAAACAACTTTTTTAGAAGCCGTTATTTTGTCGAAAGCCTAAATTTTGACTACTTCTTCGATCTGAATTCATCCAAAGTAATAAAATTTTATTTTGGTTTTTGCGTTTGAGATCATTTTAAGCAGAAAAATCTTCCTTATCGCCAGACACCTTTTCACGTAGATTCTCCTGAAGATCGGTTACCCGATCAAATTTTGAAAATGAATGCCCGATTATGAAAACAGAACATTAAATTCTCTGAATGTACATTATTTTTATTCATTTATTTAACAAAATATGTTTTCTAAAAAATCTTCACAAAAAACGCTAATTTTCGGACTTGCAAGTGGATAGAATCCCTTAAATTTATTTACAATTTTCTACAATTTATGTTTTCTATACTCTATTTATTATAGAAACTACTCACAAATGCTAGAAATGTCTTGTTAATTTTTTTTTTAAATGATTCGAAATTTAATTCAACAGTGAGCTCAATTCTTTGAATCTTTCCCTTAACTCTTAAGCTCAATTCATTTTCATCGGTTAAGCTCAGCAACTCTTGTTTGCAAAGCCTTAAAACTTTAGTATAATAAAAAAATAAACTGTTAACGGTTACTTTATAAAGTGAAAACACTGAGCTCCGCTTGCAGCAAATAAACATAAATCTGGTTGCAAAAATATGATGGTAAGAAATGCTTACCAAACTGCCGACCAAAGGCCTCTTCTGCTATTTATAACAGTAATTATGCTTCAATTTAAGCAATGTGGCAGCCTTATTTGATATTAAGATTAGAACAAAGTTGTCAGCTAGCTGCTGGCAAATCTATGTAGCCACATATCCATTTCCATGTTTACCCAAGTGTTCGCATCAACTCAATACTCCCACAAACTTCGTGTTTAGTAATCAATCGGCCGAAGGCTACTCAAGTTACAAAGCTGTGGGCCGTAAGCCATCGTCTCCAGCCGTTGATGTATAGTATACAATGTTGACTTTGTATTCCCACAAGGCAACAGCGTCGAGATTTCTTAACTCCTACTTTCCATTCCATTTATTTGCCAAAAGGCAACAAACACTCGTATGCTTATATATGCATACATATGTACATAAGTACAACTACATAGCGTATGTTAGTATGCATTGAAATTAATGCAGTTAAATTGGTATGTATGTATGGGTCATTTGCGGCACATAACCAGAATGTGAAAATAAATGAAATGCGAGACGCCAAAGTCAATCAAAATGCACAACAGCTAATAGAATAAAGTAAATAGATACGAGAGAAAAACTTAAACAAGTTCAGAGAACGAGGGGAGAGCGGGTATGGTGAAATGTGTCGGTTGTATCGCATATTAATTTCACTTTACACCGAATAAAATGTGAGCCAACGTTGTCTACTCTTCTATGTACATATATCCTTGTATTTGTATAAGTGTGTGTGCTTAAGTGATTTGCCACTATGTTTACACACCATTTTTATTCACTAAGCCATTTGTTTATATCCGTGAAATTTTGTGATTTTTATACATCTGCAGGTTGCCCTAAAGCGTCAACAGGCGGTGGAGAATGCCATTGCGCTGCGCCTGATGGCCACCAAGACGGGCAAACAAATGGATGCGTTGCCGGAGGGACAAATCTTTGGTCTCTCCACGAGCGTCTTAAATGATTGTGCGGAGATGGGCGATGCAATGGACAGACGATTGCCAACACAGCGTCAAATGAAATCACAACAAATACAACAGATGGCTGAGGACCTCAGCACGTCCAGTTGTGGCGGCAGTTTGAGTCACGAGGCAACAAGTGAGTGTATAAATATACATATTTTAATAATATGATATAAAAGAAAACAAAGTCTTTACAAAGTCGAACTAATGTCATCGTAGTCAATTATAATTCTTACGAGCTACTATGAGGTCATGAACTAAGGCAATTTTAAAGCAAAATAGTTATGAGATGTAGTAGCAATTGAGACAACAAAAATGTGCGCACCAAAGCTACATAAAATACTTTTCACAAGTAAAAAAGTTTTCCATTCAAGCACTTGATTCCGATCGTTCAGTTTGTATGGCAGCTATACGCTATAGTGGTCCGATATAGGCGGTTCTGACAAATGAGCAGCTTCTTGAGGAGAAAAGAACGTATGCAAAATTTCACTTCGATATCTCAAAACCTGAGGAGTTAGTTCGCATATATACAGACAGACAGACGGACATGGCTAAATCGACTCAGATCGAAGTGATGCTTCCTATTAAGGGGTTACATGAGTATCCTCGGGTAAAAAAACAGCCTTTTTTATTATTACAAACATACACTCTTAATAAAAAAATTTTGAAATTTTTTGAACTCGGCCTTTGCCTTTAAAAATTATATCTCAAAAATCTCCGTAAAATTTCATAACTACTCAACGTTCTCGAGAAATCTTGCCAACCGACTTCAAAAACGCGGTTTCGAGAAAAATGCGTTTAAAGACTGCGCAATTCTGTAGACTTTTATAGTTCAAGGAGTCAAGTACTTTCCACAAATATTTCGAGTTGTTTCCAAAAATCATAACTTCAAAATATGGTGGATCGTGGATAATATGGAAGTACAAGTAAAGAAATTTTTTTAATTTTCAGCTACTTCGTTGGGCTCAACACCCACCCCACCCTCTCCAGTGGTGGTCTCTCAGAGCGCTATCGATATGTTGGCGCAACTTTTTCCGCATCGGAAACGCTCCGTACTAGAGTTGATATTGAAGCGTTGTGACTTGGATTTGGTGCGCGCAATCGAGAGTGTAACACCTGCAATTAGTAACACAGAAGCAACAACCACTGCCACTGCTAGCACAACAATTAACGCAACAACAGCAATAAAAGCAACGCCCATACGAAGCGCCTTTAAGCCGGTCACAGCGGAGTTGGTAAGCACTAGCAGTGTTTTTTGCGAATTATTCTTAAGTTTTGTTTAAATTTCGCCATCCATTTCAGTATTCGCACAAATCGGGTTTAACTGTGAGTAGTGTTAGCGGCTCCCCCGTATCCACCGGCTCACCGGCCATCTGCGCCTATCCCAAATGGTTTGTACCGCTCTCCTTTCCCGTTACAATGGGCCATCTATCGAATTTGGCGCCACGCTGCACCCTTCCCAACTGCACCTGCATGGATACGTATCAATTCAATTGATGCCGCCCGCACACATCTCCTACCAATAAAATACAATATAAATAGGCTACCAGGCATTTGTTTATAATTTTATTAATTACTTTTATTATTGAATAAAGATTGCCTGTTTTGCCGGCGTGTTTGTCAGCTGTTAGGCGGATGGTTATATGATGAAAAGACCCTGTAGGAAATAAAATTTGAAAACAAAAAACATAAAGAAAATTTAGATTAGCTTTTATTGTACGTATATTTTCAAACTGCACCACTAATTGATGCAACAAACTTTTTACATTTAAATACAATAACCATTATTAATGTTCTAAAATGCAAAATTATGAAATTTCATAAATGATTCCGAATTTATTCGAATATATATATATTTTTTTTGTCTTAAAATACATACTTACATTTAGAGTGCTTCTTAGAAAATTCATATAATCATATTTTTTCAAACGGTGAACCTGAGAGGCCACGCAAAGAAATGCTGGGCAGAGGTTTGCTCCACCTGTTCCTTCTAAATTCAAAATTCATTTAAACTATTCGGTTACTCGAATTTCAAAAGGCAGCTCCAGCTGTGCTATTATGGGCATGGTTGCGAATTTTTTAATTTAAAAATGTTTAGAATAAAAAAATTAGAATTATAAATTTATAAAATATATATTGAATGTGTAAGCTTACCGACCACTCTAGAGATTTGACGATAATGGCTTTGTGCGAGTTCTAGTTCAAAATTTTGCAGAAGAGAGCAAAATCAGGTAAATTTTAAAAGAATTTTTTTTTGTTATATTTACAGCATATTTTTATTTTTCAATTCGGTATTTGGGATAAGATAAAAAATACATTAAGATTTTCATGGCTACAAAAAAATGTAAAATAAATATGTAAATTAAAAAAAAATGTTTTTTTTTTAGTTTTAGTTAATTTATTTTTAATTTTTATCCGGTATTAGGATAAGAAAAAAAGACATTAATATCTCAAGGCCACAAGCAAATTTAATTTAAAAATTAATTCCATTATTTTTATTAAAAAATGTAAGTTTGAAAACAATTATTTTTTTTGTTTTGGTAAACAATTTTATTTTTTAATCCGGTATTAGACTGCAAAAAAAATTATTTAAATATTAATTCTATTATTTTTATTATAAAAATGTAAATTTGAAAACAATTTTTTTAAGTTTTTGTGTAATTTTTTTGTATTATTATCCGGTGTAAGGTTGAGATTAAGGCCAGGTTTAAGGCCAGAAAAAACATCATAATTTGAATGCTAATTCCATTATTTTTTAATGCATGATTTTCAAAATTGGTTATAGAACAAAATTATTTTCCTAATTTATGAAAAATTCTTAAATTTTGATTTTTCTTAAAAATAGTTTTATTCATGCTTATTTCAATATTTGGACAAAAAATCGTGTGTTTACAAAATGCTGGAATATATGTACATACATATGTACATATGTATGTATATTAAAAATTATATGAACAACCCTAATAAACCTGTGGCAATAAAAACCAAATTCAGTCAAATTACTACCGCGGGTGTGAATTTATTCACCGTAATCAACTAGACAATTGTGGCCAACACATAACGCTGCACTTACGCCGCCAGTAAATAGAAAAACTTTATCGAACGTCGGCAAAATGCATCTCAAAGGAAATTAAATAAAAATCCACGGTGCCAAAATGTTATTATTTACATAGATTATGACTTTACAACTGCAATAAAACACAAAACAAAACCATATTATTTAACCCTTAGCAGTCAACACTACGGAAATAAGCGCTTAGCTAAGTGATTTCACAAATATATGATGTACATATATACATACAACACACATATGCATTTATTAACGGACATACACACATTACCTCATTCATCTTTACACAAAATAATGCTTGCATGTATGTATGTGTGCGTTTGTGGTGCGTTTGAAATAGTACCATATCTACCTGTATAAGAATCATAGCAGTACTCGTATTAGTCAATCAATCAATGCTTATCTTAGGACGACTTAAGCTTCTTCAATATTTTTTGATTATTTGCTTTTTTCGATATTTGTTTTGGTAAGTATATAGCCATGAAATGACACAATAAAACTATTTAATGGCAGTTATAGGTATTTCAAATATACATACATACATACATATATGTACATAAGTACCTCTGTATATACAATATACAAATTAAATATACATGTATATAAATATATAATATTTTTCATATGTAGACATATATATACACATATACATATATATGAATAAGTATATAGGCTCAAAACCACCAAACCGCTAAAAGATGAAGATGGCAAATTGTCAACGGCCAAAGATAAGCAGACTACCATCTGGGAGCGTTATTATGAAAAATTGCTCTCACCAACTTCGTCGGAGGCTATTCAGCCATGCGGTTGCCAACGTCACATACCAAGACATGACATTCACACCTCGTACCCGAATGAGACGGAGATAATGACTGACTGACCGACAGAACTCCTAAAAGCTTATCCTCAGACGACTGCGCGGATACTGTTTCCTCTACTCAAAGATATTTGGGCATCAGAAAAGATACCAGACGAGCTAAAAGAAGGTGTTATTACTCTTCTTCCGAATAAGGGAAATTTATCGAAATGTAAAAATTAGATAGGAATAACACTACTACATAAGTATGGTGCATAAAATAAAAACGCACATAGTTCACAAAAGGTTATCTGATTCGCTGAAGCATGGGCTACGTAAAGAATAAGCTGTTTTCATACCCCATTGCTCATATGTATGTCGATCACATTAATACCTTACGAGTGATTGTAGAACAGTCGGTAGAGTGGCGTACTCCTCTCTACCTGTGCTCTATCGATTTTGAGAAAGCGTTCGACACTCTCAAACATGATGCGATTTGGAGAGTCCTAGTATGCAAAGGAGTTCCGGAAAAATTAATTAACCTAATAAAACAGACATGTACTCCGGAGCTAGTTGCCGAGTAAGGTGTGAAAATATTTTATGTAACGGCATCCAAGTCAAGTTGGTGATGCGTCAAGCGTGTGCGACTAACAGAGGAATACCTTGGGGTTTTAGCGTTTGCCTAGAAGATTTGGACTATGCGGATGATATCTGTCTGTTGTCCCATAAATATTCGCAAATCTCCTTGAAACTTGAAGCTGTTAGTGATCTCGCCGCACAAACTGGACTTAAAGTCTGGAGATCAACACATATATCCATACGTACGAAGCGAAAAATATTCGAATCAAGCGTGAAATCCGTTTTATTATATGGCTGCGAGACGTGGAATATTGTAGCAAACGTTTTACAATCGCTGCAATCCTTTCGTAATCGATGTCTTCGAAAAATTATGCGGATATTCTGGCCTAACGTTATTAGCAATGCTAACCTCTGTACCGTAACCAAACAGCTACCGATAAATATCGAAATTCGACGTCGTAAATGGAAATGGATCGGCCACACTCTGCGAAAGCCTTGCGATGACATTAGCAGAACAGCGCTAGATTGGAAACTGAAGACTCGGGAGACCAGCCAGCACCTGGAGACGGGAAGTCGAAGCAGAAGCACAGAGAAGTGGTTATTCTTGGAGAGAAATTAAATTCATAGCTTTAAATAAAATTAATTATAATTTGTTTATTGAGGCGCTATGTTCCACCTAGGAACTACGGGAAAATATATACATATGTATGTATGTACATATAACTGCAATATCAAGCATTAAATAATGATATTTGAAATATTTTAGTATCACTGGAGATTCAACAAGGACTTAAATATTTGTTACTAATTCTAATTCTGCAACATTAGCTTCGCAATGATATTTAAGCCACAATACTGATAAATAGTGTGAAACCCCGCAATATGTGTAATTCAATTTAACTATTCCAATATATAAATGTACATATATTTATATAAATGAATGTTTATACATATATTCGTATGTATTCATTCATGTTTAATCGCATTTAATCATTTAATGAGTAGAACATTACATGGACTTATTAATTTGCGTTTCCCGTATGAGAGCTATAAACCAATCGCAGCGTAGTATTCGTAAGTATTCCGGCGAATGAGGCGAATACGATTGGGTAGTAGCCATTAATGTGGCAATTTGATAATTTATACGTAACCAAGTGCTCAAGTGAGATATATCATCAAAAGTCGTTACATATATACATACATATACCCCATATAGAGTAAACATACAGTGGAGCTTTTATTAGGTAAAAACTCGGAAACAAACGATTCAATTACTTTTACATCTTTTTTTTGCATATTTTCTTAACAATGATGTACCTAATTTTAGGTAAAATTCAACTATTTTACGACTCTATTCCGTCAATTTTCGAGTTTTTTCGACGATTGATCATTGTATGCAACTTCTAGCGATTGTTTGCTTTTTTAGTTTTAACCATGAAGGCCGATAATTAACCGACTATGACTATGAATTTGAGAGAAGACTTTGGTGAGCAGTAGTCACGTTTTAAGTCAATCAATGGGTCAAGATTGTGTGATATCACAGAAGATTTTTACTGTCGGGAGCAGTAAAGTCTAACGTTTTAATCCCGCTTCGATTGGCGATTCAGGAGAAAATATCGAGCGTGCCATTCGCCAGTTACTAGTCGAAATGCTCGAACGAGTCATCGAAAATTGCACTCAACGGATGGACCATCTGAGATGTAGCCGCGGCCAACATTTGAATGTTCTTTTGAATGGTAATAAACATGCCCCATTAAATTTGAAGTGTCTGTGTTGTTGTTTAAAGAGTAGGGAAGCTCGAAATGGATCACCCTTTATAATTTTCAAACCAAATTTCCTTAAATTTTTTTAAAGTTCGATAAAAGATATAAGGTCGATAAAAGCGGACTCGATATTCTCCCGATCACATTATGATTTAATGTTTTAAAGCATCAAATTATTTTTTATTGCATTAGTGTCGACTCTTCTCTCACTTCAATTTTTTACAGACGTCAAAAACTATGGTATTAACTTTAAAAAATTACCGATTTCATTTTCGCACAAGGTTAAAGTAATATAATTGTAATATTATATAATTGGTTATAATCCAATTTCATCCATATTCACATCATCGGTAGGAGTCTAATGGTATATGCGTTAGGCGATTTGGTTATTGTAGCTTTAGTGGTTTAGGAGATATGTACATTAAAACGGTGCCACGCCCACTTTTTTTAAATTTATAACCCACAGATGCTCCTTGTTAATAGCATTTTGTGGGCGTGACAATGGTATGATTACGCCCAACTACGAACACGTCCTTACTTTTTTACCAAGTAACTCGCATACCAAGTTTATTCTCTTTGGATGGACTTATATAAAACGCACTTAAATGTACATATATACTGCATGTACAAGGAGGTGTTCCAAAGTAAACAGGACTTTTTCAATCTAGCGCCCCTGGTGACGCCATCTATATGTCGACTGGTGCGATAGAATCTGCTATCTTTATCGATTGTCCAGTGAAAATTTCATGACATTTCATTGAGTGGAAGTGAAGTTATTGATTTTTAAGTGTCAATATGTTTGTGTTATCGGTGCGAAAATGAGCTTCGAACAAAGAGCCAACATTAAATTTTGTTTTAAAATTGGTAGAACTTTTACCGAAACATAAATGTCGATCAACATGTGGGCCAATCAAAATTCGTGATCACTGGAAATTCCATCGAAACTGTGCGTGAGATGGAATTGAACATCTCCACAACATCGATTTATCGCATTTTGACCGAGCATTTGGGCTTACGAAAAGTGTGTTCACGGTTTGTTCCGCACAAATTGACTGACGACCAAAAATTGCTCAGAATCCAACATTTGAAGGACGATTATTTGACCAAAAATCACATTTTAAGCATTAACCACTCCCCGATTCACCTGGTATGGCACCGTGCGGCGTCTTCCTTTTCGGAAAAATGCATTTGCCCATGAAATGAAAGCGTTATGCAGACGTAGAGTGCATTCAAAAGGCTTGCACCGGCATACTGGCGGCCATACCGGGCAACGACATGCTTTTGGACCGTGCAAAAAGCTGTATCGAAGCAGAAGGAGACTATTTTGAATAAAATAAATTGATTTTGCCGAAAAAACCATTTGTTCTGTTTTTTTAAGTCCTGTTTACTTTGGAACGCACCTTGTATATTATATGGTTATACATATGTAAGTAAAAAATACGCTTCTAATGACACAGAATAATTCTCCAAAATGCGACTTAGGCGTAGGAAGAAGTGACTGTCATTTACGATAAATAAGTGGAATTCGTATTAAATACATAACTAAATAATATGCCATATATGTATACGAGTATTTATCATATTGAGTAACTCATACAAAATAATAATTTATTTTCGATCTATCAATTGACAACGCACGCTTCGCACCCACTTCCACCCGCAGTCATGAATCACAAATAATTAATAGAATGCTGCACTTCGCCTAATTCAGCTGCCAATTTCAATAGTTATGACCAAATATATTTTATATACATATATATATTTATATAAAATTGCATACATATACATACATAACAAATATGTGTTTCTGAAATGATTTGCTATTTGCAGAGAGCTAGAGCAAGAGGGCTGTAAACGAAACTCAAATTGTCCAAAATTGTTGTGTTAAACAGATAACGGTTAGGTATTTCATATACTTTTCAACTTCACATTAGTTGTATGTATTGCCTTTGTGTTATAATTTTGGTAGTCAGCTACAGCGCGTGCAATAAATATTATACAATTGATATACTATAAATGCATACCCCGATCTATAAATTATTTAGCAGTAGCACAACGAGCTGATAAGCGGTGATTAACAATTAGGCGATCAAAAGGACCGCGAAGCGGACAACCCGCGCAACAATCAACGAAGCGACGTGCGCACCTCACCGCGCCTTCGATAAAAACATACATACATCCATACATATTTACACATAAACAAAATAAGCACTCATACATAGAAAAACGCGTATTTAATTCAATTTTATAGTACATCATTTTAGGAAGGCTAAACACTTTCAGCCTAAATCGTCGATATCGGCTGTCGGTTGTCAGTAGCTACTAATCTAATAAACCTATACAGTGGTTGTCATGTTATTAGAAGCATACATAAATATTCAATTAGCACTGCTCCCTTTTCCAATGAAGTTGCAGATCATTGTAATAATAAAATTATACAGTTGAAATGATACTTCAAAAAATGATACTTCAAAAAAATTTATTTTGCCAAGTTGGTACGACTGTCCTTAACTGCATGGTAAATATGATCTAGTTGTTTTACAGCAGCTGTTTAAGTCGGTACACCTCGGTAGTGCGTTGCGATTTTTACAATGAATAAAAATATCGAACAAAGAATTTGTCTCAAATTTTGTATTTTTAACTGATTGAGGGAGTTAGCAAGAGAGCTAGACATATCTCGCGAGCCCGCTCGAATGGTTTTGATGGATATTTTGGGTATGAAACGCGTTCTTGCTTGACTCGTCCCGATAAAGCTGCATTTTTTTCATAAAGAGTACGATTGTGATCGAGTTTAAAGCCAAAAACACAATGAATACCATCGATCAACCATCGTATTAACCAGATTTAGCTCCGTGTGCTTGTTCTTCAAACTGAAATTGCCGCTCCGTGGAACACGTTTTCAGTCGAACGAAGAGATAAAAAAAAAGTTCGCTGAAGGAACTGAAGGCAATCCCAAAAAGTGCTTATGAAAAGTGTTTCGAGGACTGGAAAAATCCTTGGCATAAGGGTATAACAACTGGTGGGGTTCACTTCGAATGTGACAAAATAGACATAAATGCATTTTATTTACAATTTCCGGGTACTTTTTTGTCACATTGTATATTTTTTATACTATCAGAAAGTATAAATTTATTGACACATGACGCAGAAGCCGACCGACTTTTTTCAAATAACAGATATTTTTATGTGAGTATTTTCGATTGAGAAACGAGTTAAATTGGTTATTTGAATTCACTCAGCAATTTTGAAGGTATGTGATAAGGTGTTTTAGCTGAAAAGTTGTAGATCTATTTATTACCAACTTTGTATTTTGACTTTTTTTCATAAGACTGTTAGTTTTGCCGGAAATCGAGATTCACCGTTTTTAACCTTTAAAAATTCAACCAACCAACCTCGGCACCCGCTCGACCGATTTCGCCTAAATTTAATCCGTGACATTTGGGGCGAAAATGGGCGAAATGGGTCTACAACCACGTCTATTTCCCATGTAGCACAATTTTAAATTCCGTTTGAAACTTTCACTTTCCAGTATATACTAAGTAAATCAAGAAGCAATTAGTATAACGGGATACAACTTTGCACGAATTATTCCTTGAGAGTATGCCACCTTATGACAAAAAATTGTCCAAGTCCAACCAAAACTGTTCAAGTATATATAGTTGACTTTTAACCGAAAATATCGATCAATTGAATACAATTTTTTCAAGTCTGTAGCTAATGTTGAAACATACAATGTATTAACAAAAAAGCTTCTTGCAAAAATCAGCCATTGATTCAAAGTATAAGCTCTTAAAGGTTTTTATTTTTAATATAACCTCAAAAATCGAATATTACTTTTACAAGAATTGTCTATAAAACTTCCATTGACCCGCATTTTCGCAGTTATTATCAAATTATCAAGGAAGTTAAGAAGCTCTTGAAAAAATAGAAAACGTTTAATTACGATAACAACCGAACTTTACTATCGCTTGTATTATTCTTAAATTTTCCCTAAAAATATGATAATGAAACACTGTATACTTTTATGTACATACATATGTATATACCAACATACAAACATATGAGAGCATACCTCTAACCGCTGGAGTGTCACCGCAGCGCGCCTTATCAGCAACACCTATTGGACACTATCATCAATGGTGCGATACTTCGATGCCTTCAACCATTATGACAACTAATGTTATTAATAAAGATATCTATTACCCGCACATTATCATTATTGTATTTCGTATGGAAATCTGATTTAGCACAATTTATTAGTTCTCGACGACTCGTTGTGTGCGGTTCGTTAATTTCGTTTTTTGGGCATTCGGCGCGACGCTTCGCCGAAAGTAATAGAAAGTGATCAACAAGCGATCTGCAGAGTGATTCAACGCATGACACATGAGTACAAGCAAACATGTTTAAGCAGATAAATATCAACTCCTGAGCGTTTTCAATGATTTTTGAAAGAATTTGAGTTTATAAATAACAATAAAAAAAACACAAATACAGTATTTTAGCAAAAGGTTTTAATTAAACTGAAAAGTGATTTTATTATTCACAAAATGGAAACAGTGAGCACAAAACCGATCAGCAACAAATCCTCCTTTTCCATCGCGAATATATTAGAGCGTAAAACGCTGCCCACGCCACACACACCGCCCGCCGCGCACAGTAACGCACATAACAGTGAACACTTGCCGACGGTTGCGAAAATGATCAGTGCAACATCCTCATCCATAAGGAACACCACCACCAACAGCGTTGCACACACACTGCAGTCGCGTATCGGTGAACCGATTCCGCCAACAATCGCCAATCCAATGGCAACAACAATAGGTTATTCGACGCTGCCGCCGGATGCACAATCCGCTTTCAAGAATCTACTACTCAAGAGTGATCATGGCGCTGGCGGCACACCATTGTTGCCATCGTCGGGCGCATTACGCTTTGAACCCGTCTACGATCACGCTTCGCTTATCTATCAGCAAATGCTGAACATGCAGAAGAACTCGGCTTTATTTATGCCGCACTTTCAAGCAGCGGCAGTGGCGGCTGCGGTAACACCGTCGGGTTATTGCGATCAATACAATCCCTTTTTGGAATGCGAAGGTGAGTGATATAAGAAAATTGTTGCTGTAATTGTAGCAATTGCTTTAAGAAGTAATAAACTCAAAACACCGTGCGTTTCATAATAAACTCGAGGCAATCAAAATAAAGAATTTAATCACAAATTGTAGAAATAGTTTGAAGAGTACATTCCTAGAAAATATGTAAGCAAAGTCGAGAGCCGTCGGTCACACATACTGTTCAAGAACTTTAAAACAGAAGAAAAATATTTAATTATTCATCAATATTTATTCTGTCGCCTTCCAAGTAATTCCCACCAGATGTAATACATTTATGTCAAGGATTTTTCCAGTTCTGGAAACACTTTTCATAAGCACTTTTTGGGATAGCCTTCAGCTCCTTCAGCGAATTTTGTTTTATCTCTACGATCGACTGAAAACGGGTTCCACCGAGCGGAAATTTCAGTTTGTGGAACAAGAAAAAATCACACGGAGCCAAAACTGGTGAATACGTTTGTTGATCAAGGTTTTCATTGCGTTTTTTTCGTTTTAAATTCGGTCAAAATCGTTGCTCGATGCGATGGTGATTTATCATGGTGTAAAATCCATGAATTGTTCTTCCACAATTCCGACCGTTTTCGACAGATGTTCTCACGCAAAAGCCTCAATTCGGCCAAATAGAACTCTCTATAGACCGCCTGTACCTCTGGAATAAATTCATGATGCACCAAACCACGAATATCGAAAAAAACAATGAGCATCACCTGGATTTTTGAGCGTCTTTATCGTGGTTTTCTTTAGTTTCGGCTCGTTTTTTTCCTCCATTCCGTTGACTGTTGAATTGTTTGCATGTGAAACTTATAAACCCATGTCTCATCAGCAGTTATAATACTATCCATGAATGTGGTAACAGAATTCGCACGATCAAGCATATTCAAAGAGATTCGGCTTTATCGGGACGAGTCGAGCAAAAACGCGTTTCATACTCAAAATATTCAACACAATCATTCGAACGGGTTCACGAGAGATTTCGAGCGCTCTTGCCATCTCTCTAACACTTGCCTAACGATTTTTAAGCACCATATCTTTCGCTTTTTTAAATTTTCTTCAGTTGCAGCGGTCGAAGGTCGTCCAGAATGAGACATGTCTTCTACGATCTATCGACCGTCTTTGAAGGCTTTGTGTTTTTGATAAAACCGAATCACCGTAAGCCTTTTCCAACATTCGCAACGATTCCGCACACGAAATTTGGTTAGAAATACAAAATTTTATGCAAATTATTTGTTCGATATTTTTATCGATTGTAAAAATCGCAACGCACTACAGAGGTGTACCGACTTAGAGAGCTGCGGTAAACAAACTGAGGATTTTAAATTACAATTTCACAAAGTTTATATATTACTTTAATTTTGATTTAAATTGTATAATTACAGTTTTACTGAATTTAGACTCAGGAATATTATTTAGGGCACGATGATTCTATGTCCATTTCCCCATGAAGTCCACTAGTCGAATAACAGTTAAATTCTTTAGTTATTAAGTATCTATACAAAATTTTACTCACAAAATTTTACGTTGCGTTTTAGATCTGCTACCCTTGAAACACCATTTGTCTGGCATTAATTCTAATATTTCACTTCCTCTGCCAGCACAATAATGGCGTAAATAAAATTACTGCTTTGTCATTAACACCCAAATAAATTATTCAATGGCATTAATTTAACATTAAAAGTATTTTACGCAAATATTCGATATCAATGAGGCGATCAATAACAATAGCTTATAATATTTTTTAATTAGTGAAAGCGTCCAGCACGTGTAGGTATGTATGCATATGTGCATGTATATGCCTAACCTGGTTAGCATTTTGACACAAGAAAGCATAGTCAATATGTAAGATTAAGCTCGATTAAGTTTCATGATGTTATCAATTTCTTGGACGATCCTTTGTCCTATTGCCTAACGCATGGACGCGGCTTACGTGCTGTCATCAACGTGATACGTTATGAACATCATAATATTATAGCAAGTACTTTATTGAACTGAAATCGTTTGATTGGAAATTGTTTTTCAGGTCTCATACGAGTATATCTTCATTATGATATTTACAGGAGTTTTGGGTATCACTATGAACCGACGTTAACGTATAAGCTGTTCAATTGAGATTCCATTTTTAGGATCGACCATTTAACTTAACTTGACACATATACATATCTTCAGGAATTTAAGTATTAGCAAGTGGCTATATACTATTAGATATAAGGCGGTATTTAATAGATGGTAGCAACAAAGAGACATAGCAACTGAAAAGGTACTTTTAATTCAATTCAAACAAAAAAAGAAACAAAAAAATTTTAAATTTAGCAGCACCAAAGCTACAAGACCCTTCACAGGCGCATTTTTTATAGCAAAAAAGGGTAAAAAAGGTCTTTATCTACATTTTGATTAGTAAGTTTGTATGGCATATATCGTAGTCGGCCGACAAATGAGCAGCTTCTTGAGAAGAAAAGGACTTGTGAAAATTTTAAGATTACTAAATGACGTTGAGCACTTCCTTCTAGATCTTACAAATTTTGTGACAAACTTAATCATTTTTGTGGTATAATAATTGGTTTTTTAGTCTCATTTTCCTTATGAATATGATATTGGAAGATATTTTTTATAATACGAAAAATATTGTGTTGAGGTTTAATTTTTAAATTATTTATGAACATTTGTTTTTATATTTTGATTTTATTATCTATTGATAACAGATATATATACATATGTGACCTGGTTTCGCACGTTAGCTCCCTTTTCGTAGACCAGGTCACATATAATTATATATAATATTTCAAAATTAATGGATTTTTATACAATGTGCTTTTAAAAATAATTAAATAACATCTTTAGCATTAAATATCTTATTTTTATTTTCAAAAATATTTGCCAAAAATTCCAAACTTTCCTCTTAAAAAGTGGTTCCATTTAACTTGTGTCAGACATGCGTCGACATGATATCACCTAAAAATAATACCAAACTTCCGAAAGAGAATTTTATTGCAGGTTATAAATTTTATTGCTAATAGCTTGAAATATAACAAATTACTAATCGATATTGTATAATAATACGCTTATCAGTCAAATCGAAACTTAAAAAACTTAGCAATAATAACAAAATTGAAATTAAACAAAACAAAACAACAGCAACAATGTAATTGCTTAGGTGCAAGCCAAATTAAAATGATCACAATTTAAAATGTACAGATATAAGAATATATACATACTATATATCTATATACATATATGCCTATACATACATAAGTATATAGATACAAATGCCTAATTGTATGTGCTGCTATTACTTATTAAACGATGTTTTGTTCGAGTGCGTAGATAAGACGAGGAAAAAAAATAAGCGTTTTCTTTTATAAGCAGCGCATGTTAGGTAGCGAGGAAGCGAGCGGGGAACGTACTTCAACTGTCCAATATTAATATATATTTGCGTTTTTGATTTGTTAAAAGATACTCTGTTTTCGCTCAGCAATAAATAAAGTTTAAACATATAAACAACAAAACGTTTCTTGTGTGTGTGTGGGTGTGCTTGTCCATACGCCGCTTATCGGCTATTGCGAGCCCGTTGATGGACAGCACCTTATTAAACGCCATTAATAGCACTTTTTATTTAAGAGATAAAGCAACGATTTCTTAGAGCTTATTTTGCTTTCACATTTTCGTGTTGATTGCTCTTGGTGAGTGCAAATATTGTGTTTCAAGTTGTTGTACCAAAATTATACTCAGAACAGGGTATACAAGGTGCGTTCCAAAGTAAAAAAACAGAACAGTAACAATGGAAATTTTTTCTGGAATGTCTGGCAAAGCTGGTTGATGTCCTCATTGATTGCTCTTTTATATAAAATAGTCAGGGTATACCTTCTGCAATGGTTTTTTCGGCAAAATCAATTTATTTTATTCAAAATAGTCTCCTTCTGCTTCAATACAGCTTTTTGCACGGTCCAAAAGCATTTCGAACGAGTGTTTTAGCTCGTTGACCGGTACGGCCGCCAGTATGCCGGTGCAAGCCTTTTGAATGCACTCTACGTCTGCATAACGCTTTCATTTCATGGGCAAATGCATTTTTCCGAAAAGGAAGACGCCGCACGGTGCCATGTCAGGTGAATTCGGTGAGTGGTTAATGGTTAAAATGTGATTTTTGGTCAAATAATCGGCCACAATGATGTCCTTCGAATTTTGGATTCTGAACAATTTTTGGTAGTCAGTCAATTTGTGCGGAACAAACCGTGAACACACTTTTCGTAAGCCCAAACGCTCGGTCAAAATGCGATAAATCGATGTTGTGGAGATGTTCAATTCCATTTCCATGAATTTCAATGATGATTTCGGCTGATTTTTGATGAATTCACTCACAGTTCCGATGGAATTTCCAGTGATCACGGATTTTGATTGGCCCACATGTTGATCGACATTTATGTTTCGGTAAAAGTTCTACCAATTTTAAAACAAAATTTAATGTTGGCTCTTTGTTCGAAGCTCATTTTCGCACCGATAACACAAACTTACTGACACTTAAAACGCAATAACTTCACTTCCAATCAACGAAATGTCATGAACTTCTCACTTGACAATTGATAAAGACAGCAGATTCTAACGCACCAGTAGATAGCGCCACCATAGGGCGCTAGATTCAAAAAGTCCTGTTTACTTTGGAACGCACCTTGTATTAAGATTCTCCATGAAGTTTGTAACACTCAACGTGTAAGGAAACGTCGGAGACCCTATACAATATATAATATATATAAATGATCAGCTGACTCGGTTTATAGATATCCATCTGTCTGTATATACGCAAACTAGTCTCACAGTTGATATACTCTTTCTTTCCTTTCCTTTTCTGTCTTCCCAGTAAACTGTTAATTTCTTGTAAAAGCTGATATCGGTCGACAATAGGACTTATGTATATGTTATACAAACTGACCGATCAAAATTATGTTATTTTATGGACATTTTTTTGATTTGATGAGATATTTTCACGAAATTTTGCATAGATTATTATCCAAAACAACGCTTGAACCTTCGAACATAATGTTCAGATCGCCTCACTAAAGCATATAAATCGAGATATATATATACATATATATGTATATGGACAAGAAAGGAACCTGTAAAGGGTATTATAGCATCGGTGGAGCCAAAGTTAACGTTTCTTCTTGTTTCATTTGTTTTTGTTTCTATTTTGATGAAATTTTAACAGTATGATACATGATAAGGCAATAACTGATGTACCCATCTCGACTATCAGTCCTTAGGTGGAGAATCACAAAAATTATGTGTGTGATCACATTCAAACACACACACAAACACACATGCACATACTATTCCATAAATATTTAACTTCTTCGCTTAACTACGTATTACCCCTTAAAGTCTGCCACTTGAAAAATGTTTAATCAAAGTTTGTTTTATTTGCTTTTATGCCGAACTGGGCTGAGAAATGCACCGTTGGTGGTAGTGGTGACACTTAGAGTAGAGCAGCGTGTTTTAGGGCTCAGGAAGAAAAATGAGATTAAGTAGCAGTAATTTTTACCCTAATTGGAACAACAAAATTTATGGAGAGTGTTGTGAATAAAGTTCAGCAAGCTCAGTTTTTGAGAATATTAAGACTATAGTCATACATAGCTTTATATTTTGCTACAAAATCTCTAAAAGAAAAAGTTTGTAATATTGGGTTTTATATTTTTTTTTAACAAAACAATAATAATAATTTTCGAACTGAGAATAATGTTTTTTCAATAAAGCATACATCTTATTTGTTTTACTTTTAAAATTTTACATTAATAAAATTTTTGAAGAAGTAATGGCGATGGCATTTTTCTTCCAACATATATTTACTCTGGCAACTCTTTTTAAAGTTTTTTAATATTTATAGCCATATCAAAATTCAAGTGATAACTCTGTAAAATAATTTATTTTAGTTAAGGCTGATTAAATATTTTTTTACCATCATTAGATTTCTTTGAAAAATTTATGTTATTTATAGTTTTTCGGTGTATGTTTAGATACATAAATATGTATGTATATACATATTTAGTAGGTGGCAACCATTCTACATAATATTCACTACAACTTGCGGTTTTCAAATGAATATGATTTATATATTTATATGTATATACAACAAATTATATATCTTAAGGGTTTATATACAGTTAGAAGGCCGAAAAGAGCGAATTTTCCAGAATTTTTTCTGAGAAAACTTTTAAATTTATTGATCCAAAGATTTATGCACATATTATGTTTCTCAAAAACAAAATCGATTTTTGACCAAAATTTCACACTGAAGTTGTTTATAAAAAATATTTATCGGTGAGAACAAATCTCCTGTTAATTACTTAAAAATATATTTGAGAAGCTCGTGTTAAAATTAGAGACTAATTGGTTTAGCCATTTTCGAGTTAAATTCTAACTATATAATCCATTAAAAAAATTAAAATATTAAACTAAATAATGCTTTCGAGTATTTAATAGTCCTACCATCTCTAGCACCCCATTTAATGCAGTTTCTTCGATATGAGTGCTGTTGTGGTTGCTGTTGGCGGCCCTTTTATGCGTCTTATGTGATTTAAGTGCCCCCCCAAAAAGTGCATTTAATGCGCCATCGAATGTCATTTGGCGCCAACACTTGACTTGGATCAAGCAGATAAGCAAATAAACGGGCCAACAGACAAACAGACAAACAAACATGCGGACAGACAGGCCAAAAGTAAATTAATAAATAAGCGTTTGAAGTTATAAACAAATACACACAAACATACACACATTCACACATATGAATTTATACCAACAACGCATGCATAGTTTACATACAAAAATATGTATATACATACATATATGTATATCTTTAAAATGGATGATACCAGTTGTAAAACAGTTGGCGCTTAACTGCAGCCGAATTTCGATGACATTGGAGCCGCTGCTGACAGCAGTGCAAACAAACAATGCTCATTAATCAATTATAATCGATGTAAGTTGACAATGTCTGCGACTAACGTTGTGGGCAATATATGCGGGTATACGAATATGTGTAAGGGGATGTGCATAGCTATGCAATTAAAAGGCTACAAAATTGTATATTTTCAAATAAAGGGGTGTATGTTAGTGCAGTAAACTACTTTCTTGTTTTTTTTTTTAATCAATGCAATTGAGTAATTCAATGCTATTCTCACTGTTAATCCATTGGATATGCCTTGGAGTTTTTTATTTCTTATCTTAAATAGCTCCCACAGTAGAAGACATTTCAAAATATTGTGTACTGAGTGGTCATTTCTGTTATGGATGTTTACATATGTTTTTATTCGTTATGTAAGTATATTATGGGGTATAGTTATGCTTCTGGGGAAGTAGTTACAGTTGTAAGACTATACCCAATTTCTAGTCTTGTGTCCTCGTCGCGCACCCTGGAAACGTGAGTAACGCTTGTATAAGATGTGGTAGCCAACTCCAGAGTCAGTTCACCAGAGGTGCGGCTGCGAGCGGGCGTCGGTCATGAAACAATCGGCTCGTTATATAAATATGTATGTACATATAAAGCTTTATACTACTCGCCTAGCGAGGTGTACAGCCTCGAATTAGAGGCCCGCTCTTTTAATGACGACCACTGCAAATGCATTAGGGATTACGATTTAAGGGTATGCACCTGGTATGTGAGGTCCCTAAATTGGGAAAGTTCCGATGCCCAGCTGGTTGATGTCCTCGTAAAAGTAAAAACTGACATCACCGTCGTTCAAGAAATGCGATGGACGGGACAGGGACGGCGATGAATTTGTTTCATTTACTACAGCGCCCGTATAGAGGAACGTAAATTTGGTGTGGGATTCGTGGTGGGAGATAGACTCAGTCGTCGAGTCCTGGCATTCACTCCGGTGAATGAGCATCTAACCACAATCCGCATCAAAGCAAAACTCTACAACATAACATTGATTTGCGACCACGCCCCGACGGCCCAGTAGGACGATATGACCAAAGATGCCTTTTATGAGCGTCTGAAGCACGATTATGACAACTGCCCCGCCACGATGTAAAAATTGTGCTTGGCATTTAAGGCAAAGAAGGCATCTTTGCTACAACAGTCTTCATGGCGAAACCTCTCCAAATGAGTTGAGGTTGATCAACTTCGCAGGGGCCCAAAATATGGTTGTCTGTAGTACCATATTCCAGCACAAGAAAATTCATCAAGCAAAGCAGTTGCAAAGCACGCCCGTCACCAAACACAGGAAAGGTAAGACGTCGAGAAGCTGATATCATAACCGACAGCGAAATGGTTTTCTACTCGACTTGCACTCTTGTGGCTCTGAGAGCACTTATCACCAACTCGGGATATGGAAACTGTGGGACGACATTTCAAGCTCCTTAAGAAGGAAGGAAAAGAAGCCGCCTCTAAAGGAATGTTTCTAAAGCCGAGCATACTCTTGTAGAACCCAGTGGTTGATGTTCAGAGCATACTGAAGCTATGGAGCGACACTTCTCCAGCTTGCTAAACGGCAGTGAAAGGGCAACATCTGGATTCCCCAATCGATGATGATGGAATAGATGTTGATAGATGACGACTATGATGAGGTTCGAATAGTAATTACCTGTCTGAAGAACGACAAAACGGTAGGGGCCGATGAATTACCGGCCGAGCTTACATATAAGATTTTATCGAGCGGAGTGTATGAAAGACTGAAGCACATCGTCAACACACTGATTGGACTTTGTCAGTGTGACTTTAAGCCTGAAGAATCTACTATCCACCAAATTTTCACCTTCCGCCAAATCTTGGAAAAAACCCGTGAAAAGAAGATCGACACACAACATCTCTTCGTCGATTTTAAAGTCGCCTTCGAAAGCTCGAAAAGGAAGCGCCTCTATCCCGCTATGGCAGAACTTCGTATCGCCGCAAAGCTAATACGGCTGTGTAAGCCGACATTGTGCAACACCAAATGCTCCGTCAAGATCGGAAAGTGCTTCTCCGTATCAGGCGCGGAAGCACGAAGCGAGGAGCTAAATAGAGAAGGTACAATCTTCTATAAGAGTGCAACGAGGGCAAGACGAAATACTAATTTCTACCGTTTTCAATTTCATAACTTTGGTAAGAAAATAAATAAGATAATTGAAAAGTTTTGTTTTTCAAAAATCATTTAATTTTAAGCTCAAACAGCTCTGCAGCTATTAAAGTAAAGTTTAAAATTGTATTATTGAATATAATGCTTTTAATGTAGTTTGGAACGTTAAACTATTGTATTTTATTTTTTGTTGTACTGTTATCTAATTTAGTATACTAAATTTCGCTTTTGTGCGAATAACTTATACCTGGAATGTGACAGTTTAATATCAGCAATATAACAAATATAAGCAAACAATATAAAATTGTATATCAAAAACTCCATTTAATGCACGACAATCCCGCGTAATGTGTCTAATATTCCGGTCGAAATTTCCCTTTATCAAATCATGTGCTTTCCATATTTTTGGAAATAAAGATAGCGTTCAGTTGAGAAAAGTGTTAAGAGCTTAGTTGGGCATTTTGTTCTCACTGTCATATAAAAGCTGGTGACTCTTCAAAATAGGCAATCACGCGCTAATGAATGTTCAACAAATATGTCTTCATTGCATATTGCATATAATATAATTAAATACCAAAAACCGACATTGAAAACCGAAGTTAAATTTGTTTAGTGCATCTTTTTTCTACCATCTAATACGCCCACACACTCAGAGGAGGCTTTACATTTATTATACATACGCATATCACAGTTCTCTATAACATTTATTATCTATAATTTGTTGTTTGCGCCATTTATTGCGTGATACCGTTAAACCAAAAACCCAACTATAAATGATAGCAATTATGGCAGTAATTGGCTTTTTATTGCTGTACTCACACACAATCATTTTGTTGCTTGTGCAATGGCGCTGACTGCGGGAGTCCAATACTAGAGCGAGCGAGAGAGAAAACAACAACGCTATGGCAAGATAAGGGTGAATTAATATGACTTTGGTTGTGTGTGCTTGCCATTGGTATTGCCTATACATTACGGTACTTCTTCACTCAAGCAGGTTTTTGTTGCTTTTCGTACAGAACAGTATTTATGGCCGTCGAACACCAATCAAATGTTATTATGTAAAATGGAAAAATGTCGAATGCAGGGTGACACGAAAGAAATATTATTATTTCTCATTTATTGTCAAATTTTATATATGCTATAATCTACATACAATATAAATAATTTTGTTAATTAATTTCAATTTATATTTATTTATGAATTTATAAATAAAATTCTCTCCAATCTGTTTTTTTAGGATTCCCTGGCAATGCCGCCGCTGCTGCTCTCTACTGTAATGCTGCCTATCCGGGCTTTTATATGCCCAATTTTGGTGTTAAACGTAAGGGCGGTCAAATACGGTTCACATCGCAACAAACGAAAAATCTTGAGAATCGCTTCGCTAGCTCAAAGTACTTGTCACCCGAAGAACGGCGGCACCTTGCGCTCCAACTCAAGCTCTCCGATCGCCAGGTAAAGACTTGGTTTCAAAATCGACGTGCCAAATGGCGTCGCTCCAATCAAACTAAACGAACATCGCCCTCACACATTTTGAGTCAAGCGCTGGGCGGTAGTAGTGGCAGGACTGTTGGTAGCAGCAGCAGCTCGAGCGGTGCTATGCCGCACTGTAGTAGCACTGGCAGTGATTACGTTCAAATCGATAGCAGTCGTGATTTGCTTTCAGAGGAAGAAGACGATGACGATATCGATGACGTTGAAGACAGCGATGAAGAAAAGGACAAGATAACGAGGAGTGAATAGCAATAATATGTTGGGTGGATAAATTAGGGGGATTGCGTATAGTTTTTTATTTCTAAATTTAAGTGTTATAAAGTTCTATATTTATTTTATGATTTAAGTAATGTAATTAAATTAATATAAATTATTGCTTTGATTTATAAAAAATGTGTGGGGAATAAAGAAATAAATAAATAAAATTGTGTATATAATTTTGAATTTTTATAGTCACACGTTTACATACTATGCAGTTATATTACCGAAACATGAAGACAAAACCGACAACCGAAAAAAGAGGTGTGCAAAACTACTTAAAATATTAGTGCTCATTTTCAGAATATTGAGATTTCTAATATACCAGCAAAAAAGTTAATTCTAAAACAATTTAGTTACGGGGGATCTGAGGTCGGAAAAAGGAAGTTTCTGACAAAACTACGAGCCCTATAGAAAAGTGTTATAAGGCAATATTGCAGGTAATAAAATGATCTATAAATTTTGTATGTAAATATTTTTCAGATAACCTCAAAGTTTTTGAAAATTTAGTGGAAACTGAGCTTCTTATGTCCCACACTGCATTTATTATGTAAAATCGTTTTTTCTTATTTTAACGTTATATAAAAAACCCTAATTTTCAATAAAAAAAGTCTCAACTCAAAATATCAAATTTTTTAAAAAGTCAGTAGGCTTTATATTTGCTAAAGTCTTTACTTTCTGTTGGAATATAAAAACTATGTACATTACTATGGTAAATTTTCTCAGAATATATGTATATGATATAGCCCATGTTCACCGGGGTATCTTCCCAGCGATGAAAGCTTATTTCAAATCCTTCTAATAGTTACATAGCCTATTCAATTCAAACAAACAAATCTTCCCTCTATACAATATTAGTATAGATATAGATAATCTGTAACTTACCCGTAATCGCTTCATTCTTCTTTTCTCTCAAAGTCTTCTCCGAGTTTATAAGCAATTAGTAAGCACTTTTTATTCTTCTGACATCATTTGCTTTGATTTTTATTTGCTATTTAGATGTATATATATGTACATATATAATATACATAAGTATCTATATGTTTAATATATTATGTACTGTATTTAGTTTAGCAGAGAAATGCATAAATGTTTTCGAACATGTCAATTAATTGTTTATATTTATGCATGTGTAATTCGGTAACTACTTTTAATTACATAAGTTATTGTTGTTGTGGGCCATTTTAATCGCTATGATTAATCATGCATATTTGTTGTTGCCTTAGTTGCTTGTTGGAGTAATACATAGTTTTTGGAATTTGTAGTGGTAGTGAAAATAGGTTACTGTAATATATATGTATATATACGTATGTATGTATGTTTAGTGTTTTTTAATTTCAACAATTAATTTTTTTGAGTTTGAATTGTGATTAAATATTTAGGTTTTAACCGTTTCTTTTATTTCACGCAATTAAATTACATTTTGCTTTTTGTCAAAAAAAAAAATAATTTTAAATAATTTAGTATGCAACTTTGTAATGGCTCTAGAGATTGTATAACATCATAGAATGTATGATATATTGAATTTAGTGTTTATTTATTAGTTTATTATTTAATTATTTACTACTTAATGTAAATATTGGTTATTAAGTTATTAAATTTATTTTCTTCACAACTTAGTTGATTTCATCTGTTCTTAAGGCGCATAAATAAAATCAATAATAATTACATTAAAATCCGTGTCCTATCGTATATGGAGTATTACTTTTAGAAGCCTGTACATTAGAGCAGGTCGATTTACAGGGAGCCAAAAAACGGAAAAATCGCGTATACGGCGAATATTCTACAGATAATTCTGAACAACATTTTCCGTATAGGCGATTTTATAGAAATAAAGCGACCCGCTCTTCCGTACATATATAGTACATATGTATGTACATACATACATACATAAAACATAAAATTTATACGCAAGAAACCGCAAAACAATAATTATCTATTTATTTTAATTGTAGGAATATGTTTTTTCTTAGTAAAAGTAATGAAAATGGTATCTGAAATTATATTCTTTCTATTATCAGTAATGCATTCGACACGATGTCGATGTCAGCCGAAAAGTACGATGATAAGGTTGGATGTTAACTCTGGTACGAAGCCAAATATATTAATGAAACAACCTTATTTGTTTCAAATTCTTCTATAAGCTTATCGGAATTAAAATTTATAGAAAATTAATCGTCTATCTCTTCCTAGACTTTTACTATAACTTTAGAAATAGTCAAATTTGACACCACGAATATTTTTTCCCGGATGAGGAATAAAAATGGAGAGGAATAAAAAAAAGTAAGAAAGCCTGTAAGCATGTAAAGATTGCATCAAAATTATTAATTAATTTAAAAATTCGTCATATCAATGAAAAATTTTCATAAAAAAAATATTTCTTTCGAGAATCCTTCAAGGATTTTGGTAGAGCGGCAGAGAGAGCTTTGCTAAAACGCAAAACTGTTGTGGAAATATCATTCCCTACATATTAAATTAAATTTATTTAATTTTCAAAATGTGAAATTTTAATTTTTGATCGTACATTGCTCAACAGGATATTGCTACTTTCATTTTGAAAGTTTATTATTTTTCTACTGATTCACGGGCAGTAAGACATAAATAAATAATATTTTTATAAAAATGGTTTTGTGCTTTGAATGGCAGTTATTGAAGGTAAAACAGAATTTTTTACAAATAATGAAGTTATAATATGTATACATATATACATATGTAAATACGTACATTAGGGTGTTTCAATTAATTTTTTTTGGTTTCTTCGCGAATACATGCAATTTTTTTATGTAGAAAAAAATGCTTTCAACATTTTAGTCGATATTAGAAACACGTGGAAAATCAAAATTACCTAAAGTCAAAATGAAAGGCTGGAATTTTCAGAGAATTTCTTTTCAACATAAACAAAATTTTCTTGTGTCCGCGAAAAAACAGAAAAAAAGTTTTTAATGAAACACCCTAATGTCCATAAGTCCATACTAAGAACTAAGCATTTCCATATTACGATAGACCAATTTTGTTATTGTTAACTGTCAGCGTAGTCAATTATTACAATTTTATTGTGTTGCTGTAATTCAACGAGCTATTTTTGCGAAAGCGAAAGTTTTCAGACTCTGACTATAAATATGCATATTTATGTGTGTGTGTATGTGCGCATTTTCCTGGATAAATTTTACGAATCAATGCTATTTATTCACCTAATACACCGAGTTTTAAGTATTTGTCAGTTAATTTTTGATTACTCTTTTAACAATTATTAATTGAACAATTTTTATTTTAATTATTTTTTATCTTTATTGTTTACCGTAGCTTCATTTTAGTAGTATATATGTATATGTATATGTATATATATTTAATTAATTATTTTTATAAATGCTACATAAATGTATAACTAAAGTATACTGAGTAGAAAAATTAATATTAGTCACTAATTATTTGGTAAATTTATGTTTGTTTGGGCATTCTTTACAATTTGCGTTTCTAAAATAAATTCAAAGCGCCTTCTTTTTCTTGTTACGAAATTCTATTACGTTAACGTTGTTGTATGGTCTTAAATTGGTTTTAGCTAGAATTACAGTAATTTTAATTTTTTTAAAATTTAATTTTTTTTTTTTAATTAGTTTTGGCATGCAACTACTGATATTTAGAATTCTAACTGCTAACACACGCACGCACCGAAACTGCGTCTAGTCGCACGACAAATCCAAATGCCCGTAAATGCGTTTTCGCTATGCACAATTAATTAAAATCCATTTCTTATTTACTGCAATCTTCACTTATAATAGCATGTATGTATGTTAATATTTAGCATACGTTTTAGAAAAGAAAGCAAAGGAAAGCAATTAGTAGTAGGATTACTAGTTTTTGCCCTTTTTGTTGGGATTAGCTAATATTATCTGGGCATACTCATATTTTATATTAGATATATTCAATATTTATATATATATATATTTAGTTATGTATATAAGAGTTTGTATATATATATATATATATATATATATATATATATGTATGCGTGTATACATAAGCATATAAGAGTATTTCGATTTGTGACCTACTTTTAAATACAATGCCTTACTGTTTCAATATTTGTAAGCGTTTGACAGTTTGTGTACTTTATGTATGTATACGTAATTTATAAAGTTTTTACACCTAAATATATATTAGGGTGTGCTTTATTCCTCAAGTTGATTTTTTTTTTTACACACGCCGCCGAAGTTTCAGTATACAAAATTATACAATGTAAACAAGCTCTTTGCTTTATAAATCGTGCCTAAATCATATTTATATTTTCCCATGTAATGAACATGGGATTTTATGGTATTTTGCAACAAGCAAGTAAATTTACAACTTTGGATAACTGATATTCTAATAAAAAAATTTCCGCTCTATAAAAATGGTCTTAGGATTTTATTTTTATAAAAACATTCTTTTAAAAATTATACGCAGTTAAAGTTATACATCAAATGACCTGAACATTGATACTAGTGATTTATATGTACATTCTGAGTTGCTCATACGGCATGGTGTTCCATATGAATTATAACTTTAGCTGCGTATAACTTCTAAATTCATATTTTTATGAAAAAAAAAAAATTATTCAGATATTTTTTGCGGAGCCTTGCCTTTTGTATATTAGAATATAATTCTTTCAAAGTCGGAGGCTTACTTGCTTTGGAAGAAAGATTTTTGCAATTTGTAAAATACATACTCCGTATACAAAATATGGAAAATATAAGCTGATTTTGGCCCTGTTTAAATTGAGAGTATAGAGCGTTTTATGGTTTGATTCATTTTAGGACAAAAACTGAACTTCACTGGGTGTTTGCAACAAAAAATATTAACTTAGGAAATAAATATATGTATATGCATAACATGGATTTGTTGGTGTTCTCTGTTTAAATCTGCAGTGTTGCTTCCCAAATGAGTATTTTTCTTTGCATTTTTTAGAATACTTAAACACTATTTAATACATTATCATATATAGAAAGAAAAAAAACGAAGCAAAAACGCATTTCATAATTCATTTTGCAAATATCATAATGCAAATAAAAGTGTATATTATTTTTTGGTGTTTATCTTCCGTCTTTAAGCTACTACTATCATGCTGTGTCTTCCTTTACTAGCGATCATCTTGAATTTCAACGTTTATTTTCTCTATAGTTTTACTTATTTACATTCAGTCCAGGTCGTGCGCTCAGGTCAGGTTCGCCACATGCGTTGTGTCCATATGTTGTATGAGGGTGCGCATGAAAGCCATCTCTTTGCGTGCGTTCTCTAATATCACTTTCGGATCATCTGAGGTGCAGCGCAAGCAGTTCGGTGCAAACACCATTGCCAGATTCGATGAGTCCATTTTGGTGCAACTCACCACATCAGCATGGGAGAATTGTTGCAAAAAGTGCACCAGGTAGGTCAAAACCTAGACGAATAATATCGGAAGATTAATAGTGAAATAAATATAAATATTCGTTTGTATTTTCGTACTTACCAATTTATTAAGCTCCGGCAGTTTGTCAACAATTTCTTTGGCTTTGTCCGGATCCTCAGTATTGACGCATTCCTCATAGAACTGGTCCGGAATGAGCGGATCATATAATTCACGGTACCACAGCTTCAAAAGACTAGCGGGTGCATGCGCATCCACTGTTTAAGTACAAATTTGATTTTTTTTTATATATTTGGTGTAAAGGAAATATATGTTTGTATAAATATTATGTAAGTTATTATCAGCAACTTACCCATGCTATTTTTATAATCAGGAACATCCCACCGATCTAAACGACTCTTCAAGCAATTCACCTCATCCACATCGGCGGAGACACGGAAAATTCCCTCAGTTTGTTTGCCGTTCAAAAGCAAAACCTGAAATTTAATAAAAATTATGTTTAATATACATATGTAAAAAAAAATAGCTTGCGACTTTAATAATTAAATGTGCTTACATGCTCTGACAGTGTAGTTTGTATCCACGGCAATTTGCGATTTGGGAACTTATCCTTTTGCAAGTCCATAACCTCAGCGATTGTGTTGCCAAACATGCTGACGCGTAGAATTTGATTCTAATAAAAAAAAAAACAAATATTGATGTCATTATTATTTGAAGTTTTACAAAACTGCACTTGAAGATCTGCTCTAAAATAGACTTCCCGTAATAACCTCGACTAGCTTTTTTGTGATTTTTGAAAAGCGCGAATTTCAAAAAATGTAGTTTCCGAAAGGGGAATGGATATAAATCTATAATCGGGCAAGAATTGTTTGCCAAAACTATTTGAGAAATGTTTTGCGGTGCTATAAAAACGACATCTCGGGTTTCAGTAATATCCATATATTCCATGTGTTCCCAGATTTATTAACCCGCTCTAAACAGCTACATTCTCAAAGTTATTTGTTATATATATTACAACAACAAAACATTCGTCATCACTGCACTTTTTCACTTCCACAAATTCTTAATTTATATATTACTCACCCTCGCCTGCTCAACTTCATCTTCCGTTGGCTTCTTCGCCTGCCGCCGACCATGACTACCGATACGATCCAAACGCCTGCAACAAACAGTTGCATAGTGTGAGATCTGCACATGTATGGGCCACTTGCCCACCTCCGGAAATGACGTGGCGAAGGCCGGATCACGATGCCGATTCATATAACTGTAAACGCAATAAATGTATTAATAATACTTGTATTTTATATCAAAAGTTTTCTTTAATCTTACTTCAACAAAGTTGGCTGAAATGTGGGCGATGGCGGCACAAAGGACAAACAAATCGCCATTAGCTCCCAGCCGCGAATGAGTGAATCACGTTTCGGGTTCTCCGTGGTCTGGCGGCATAGCTGCACGTACAATTCATCGCGTAGTCTATGGAATTTCATTTAAATTGTTATATTACTTCTTATATATGCATATATGTATGTATGTATGTTGTACTAACTGTTGCTGTGGCAGCGCAGCGACTATTATATCGATCGCTACCGAATTGAGACTCATGCCGACACGCGCCTTTCGATCGCCCATGTAAATTTGCACCAATTTGAAGAGTTCAATGGCAGTTTTCTTGTCTGATTTGTCACGTGACAACGCCAACATTGGTCGGCTGATGGGCTCCGGAGTCCAGCTCAGCATATCGCGCACCGAAGACTATGGAGAGCAATAATTAAATAATTTTTATGACTTGTCATTACTTGATTATTCTTTCTTTTGGACATTTTTATGCAGCCACCACTTACCTTTTTACGAAAGATGCCCTTCGAATGCAAATTCAGATTGTCGGCGGCGAATTTCTCAATATCACATTCCTTCATGCACACCAGCGTGGTGCTCAGGCCGCCCAAGTTGGGTGGTGCGCGCTCGCTGGGTGGAAATATTTGCTGAATTGTCGGCTTCAGTGATGGCGGTGGCAATCGGGGCGTACGCGACATGCTTGCTGTGCCGCCACCACTTTCATCTTTGGCATAATGGTGCAGACGCACACTGCCACCGCCCGTACCGACAACACCGGTGCCCGCGATGTTATTGCCATCAATGGCGGTTGAACCGCTGACGCCGCCCGACTGAGCAATGCGTGAAATTTGTCGATTTGGTGAGGGTAGTGTTTGTGATTGCTTTTGTTTGGTATCGGCATCGAGTTGAAGGTGCTGATGTGGTGGCAGAGGTGGTTGTGGTGGCAGGTGATGATGTGGCGCTAGTGCTGGTGTATTGGAATACAATTGATTTTGTTGTATTTGTGTTTGAGATCCAAGCTGATGATGACCAAGTGATGGTTGCCTTTGTTGGTATTGCTGTTGCTGTTGTTGTTGTTGTGTTGGTGTAGTGTGCGTTGTATGCGCGGTGTCATAAAATGAGATTTGATATCGTTGCTTTGGTTTTTGTGCGAATTCCGATGCGCGTTCGGCACCTTGACTGCCAATACCCTCGAGAACGGCTTCCACATTGTCGGAGCTGTAGAGAATGTGCATAAAATACAAACAAATGAATTTTACGTTACGAAAGTAATTGTAATAAATAAAATAACTTACATATCCTCACGTCCTGATGGATCATAAGGTGGATATTGATATGCGTAATAGGACACGCTGTCATCCATGTTGGCATAGTCATCAATCATGCCATAATTATGCTCCAAATATCCGCCATGAGTGTCTGAGCCACCATCCGAATCTTCATTATCTGGCTCGTGACCGGAGAGCGAGTGCTCCG